>NC_060121.1:724271207-724625969 GCF_021461395.2 Schistocerca americana | reverse complement strand
CAGGACTTGCAGTGGACCTTTGGTACAGAGCTGAGTGGAGGGTCTGAATCAGCAGCTGAGACAGTTCTGCAACCATGTGGGAAGCAGATTCTTCGACTTGCGCCACAGGGTGGTGGGGCTTCGGGTTCCGCTGGATAGGTCAGGAGTCCACTGCAGACAGCAGGCAGCTACACAGGTAGCAGGGGTTGTGTCGCATGGACTGGGCGGTTTTATAGATTAGATGGCCGCGAGCAGGTACAGAAAGGGCAACGGCCTCAAAGGGTGTGGGGCAAAGTCAGGACATGCGGGGACCAAGCAGCAATTGGTATTGTAATTGTAAACTGTCGAAGCTGCATTGGTAAAGTACCGGAAATTCAAGCGCTGATAGAAAGCAGCAAAGCTGAAATCATTATAGGTATGGAAAGCTGGCTGAAGCCAGAGATAAATTCTTCCGAAATTTTTACAAACGCACAGACGGTGTTTAGAAAGGATAGACTGCATGCAACTGGTGGTGGCATGTTTGTCATGGTTAGTAGTAGTTTATCCTGTAGTGAAATAGAAGTGGATAGTTCCTGTGAATAATTATGGGTGGAGGCTATACTCAGCAACCAAGCTAGATCAATAATTGGCTCCTTTTACTGACCTCCCGACTCAGCAGCATTAGTGGCAGAACAACTGAGAGAAAATCTGGAATACATTTCACATAAATTTCCTCAGCATGTTATAGTTTTAGGTGGAAATTTCAATTTACTAGATATAGACTGGGACACTCAGATGTTTAGGACAGGTGGTGGGGACAGAGCATCGAGGGACATTATACTGAGTGCACTATCCAAAATTACCTTGAGAAATTAAATAGAGAACCGACTCATTGAGATAACATCTTGGACCCACTGATAACAAACAGACCTGAACTTTTTGATTCTGTAAGTGCAGAACAAGGAATCAGCGATAATAAGGCCGTTGCAGCATCCCTGAATATGGAAATAAATAGGAATATAAAAAAGGGAGGAAGGTTTATCCATTTAGCAAGAGTAATAGGAGGCAGATTTCAGACTCAGTAACAGATCAAAACGAAAATTTCTGTTCCAACACCAAAAATGTTGAGTGTTTATGGAAAAAGTTTAAGCAATCGTAAAATGTGCATTAGATAGGTATGTGCCGAGTAAAACTGGGAGGGACGGGAAAAACCCACCATGGTTCAACAACAAATTTAGGGAACTACTGCGAAAGCAAAGAGAACTTCACTCCAAATTTAAACGCAGCCAAAACCTCTCAGACAAAACAGAAGCTAAATGATGTCAAAGTTAGCATAAGGAGGGCTACACATGAAGTGTTCAGTGAATTCGAAAGTAAAATTCTATGTACTGACTTGGCAGAAAATCCTAGGAAGTTCTGGTCTTATGTTAAATCAGTAAGTGGATTGAAACAGCATATCCAGACACTCTGGGATGATAATGGCATTGAAACAGAGGATGACATGCTTAAAGCTGAAATTTTAAACACCTTTTTCCAAAGCTGTTTCACAGAGGAAGACCGCACTTCAGTTCCTTCTCTAAATCCTTGCATGAACGAAAAAATGGCTGACATCAAAATAAGTGTCCAAGGAATAGAAAAGCAACTGAAATCACTCAACAGAGGAAAGTCCAGTGGACATGACAGGATACCAGTTCGATTCAACACAGAGTATGCGAAAGAACTTTCCCCCTTCTAACAGCCGTGTACTGCAAGTCTCTAGAGGAACGGAAGGTTCCAAATGATTGGAAAAGGGCACAAGTAGTTGCAGTTTTCAAGACGGGTCATCAAGCAGATGTGCAAAACTATAGGCCTATATGTCTGACATCGATCTGTTGTAGAATTTTAGAACATGGTTTTTGCTCGAGTATTGTGTCATTTCTGGAAACCCAGAATCTACTCTGTAGGAATCAACATGGATTCCGGAAACAGTGATCGGGTGAGACCCAACTCGCTTTATTTGTTCATGAAACCCAGAAAATATTAGATATAGGCTGCCAGGTAGATGCCATTTTCCTTGACTTCCGGAAGGCGTTTGATACAGTTCCACACTGTCGCCTGATAAACAAAGTAAGAGCCTACTGAATATCAGACCAGCTGGGTGGCTGGATTGAAGAGATTTTAGCAAACACAACACAGTGTGTTGTTCTCAATGGAGAGACGTCTACAGACATTAAAGTAACCTCTGGGATGCCACAGGGGAGTGTTATGGGGCCATTGCTTTTCACAACATATATAAATGACCTAGTAGATAGTGTCGGAAGTTCCATGAGGCTTTTCACGGATGATGCTGTAGTATACAGAGAAGTTGCAGCATCACAAAATTGCAGCAAAATGCAGGAAGATCTGCAGTGGATAGGCACTTGGTGCAGGGAGTGGCAACTGACCCTTAACATAGACAAATGTAATGTATTGCGAATACATAGAAAGAAGGATCCTTTATTGTATGACTATATGATAGTGGAACAAACACTGGTAGGGGTTACTTCTGTAAAATATCTGGGAGTATGCGTGCGGAACGATTTGAAGTGGAATGATCATATAAAATTAATTGTTGGTAAGGTGGGTACCAGGTTGAGATTCATTGGGAGAGTGCTTAGAATATGTAGTCCATCAACAAAGGAGGTGGCTTACAAAACGCTTGTTCGACCTATACTTGAGTATTGCTCATCAGTTTGGGATCTGTACCAGGTGGGGTTGACAGACAAGATAGAGAAGATCCAAAGAAGAGTGGTGCATTTCATCACAGGATTATTTGGTAAGCTTGATAATGTTACAGAGATGTTTAGCAAACTCAAGTGGCAGACTCTTCAAGAGAGGCGCTCTGCATTGTGGTGTAGCTTGCTGTTCAGGTTTCAAGAGGGTGCGATTCTGGATGAGGTATTGAATATATTGCCCTACTTATACCTCCCGAGGAGATCACAAATGTAAAATTAGAGAGATCCGAGTGCGCACGGAGGCTTTCCGGCAGTCATTCTTCGCGCGAACCATACGCGACTGGAACAGCAAAGGGAGGTAATGACAGTGGCACGTAAAGAACCCTCCACCACACACTGTTGGGTGGCTTGCGGTGTATAAATGTAGATGTAGACTCACTTTTTGCCCCACCCCCCCATTCAATAGTGCACGACTTGTTAAAGACCTTCTTTACTTCTCTCAGTCCCTACAATGGAAACGCTTTTTCGCCACCAACTCTACCAATCCAACTCAACCAAAGACGAATGTTAAACCCTGCCTGGCATAGGTAACTCCTCCATCCAACTGTGATCCACTGCCACTGCTCCCAAATCACTTCCTGTTAACTTTCCAAGGTTTCCTAACTTTGAATGCTGCCTCACCATCATTTCCCAAATCCCTCAACATTTAAACTGCCCTTACATCCATAGAAAGATCCACAATCCACCCACCACTGTTGTTTTTAACAGCAAGGATTACCTGGCAGAAGGACTCCGCACCAGCTATCAGATTCAACCACCCAGAAACCCTGCCACAGTGACCCCATTCCAGAAATCCGGCAGGCTCTCCAGTCTCTCCTCAAATCCTTAGCCTCATCCCAGAACCTCTCACTGGAGTCCAGCTCTGTCTTTACCACTACCATTCCCCGCACTCCTACATTCCAAATGCTCCCTGAAGTCCAAAAATCCAACTACCCAGGATGCCCCATTGCAGCCAGTTACTATGCCCCCACCGAGAGAATCTCTGCTCTCATGGAGCAATCCCCTCAGCGTATTACCCAAAACCTACCCTCATACATAAAAGATAACAACCACTTCCTCCATCAACTCTTCTCAGTTCCTGTTCCTTTACCACATGGTGCCCTGCTTGTCACTATTGGTGCCACCTCCCTTTACACTAACATCCCTAATGCCCATGGCTTCACTGCTATTGAACACACCTTTCCCAATGCCCGACAGATTACAAATGAACCACCTCCTTTCTAGTCACCATGATCAACTATATCCTCACCCACAATTACTTCTCCTTTGAAGACATTACCTACAAACAAATCCAGGATACGGCTATGGGCACCTGCATGGCACCATCCTATGCCAAGCCACTCATGGGCCACCTAAAGGAACCCTTCCAACATCCAGGATCCCAAACCTATCACCTGGTTCAGATTCATTGATGATATCTTTATGATCTGGATCAAGGGTGTGGACACCCTATCTACATTCCTCCAGAACCTCAACACCTTCTCCCCCATTTGCTTCACCTGGTCCTATTCAATCCATCAAGCCACCTTCCTCGATGTTGACCTCCACCTCGAAGATGGCTATATCAATATCTCTGTCCATATCAAATCTACCAACCACCAGCAATACTTCCTCTTTGACAGGTGCCACCCATTCCATACCAAGAAGTCCTTTCCATGCAGCCTAGCAAACCATGGCTGTGTGTCTGTAGTGATGAGCAATCCCTTTTAAACTATACCAAGAGTCTCACTCAGACCTTTACAGATTGTAGCTACCCTCCCAACCTTGTACAAAATCAGATCTCCTGTGAAACTTCCTGGCAGATTAAAACTGTGTGCCGGACCGAGACTCGAACTCGGGACCTTTGCCTTTCGCGGGCAAGTGGTAGAGCACTTGCCCGCAAAAGGCAAAGGTCCCGATTTTGAGTCTCGGTCCGGCACACAGTTTTAATCTGCCAGGAAGTTTCATATCAGCGCACACTCTGCTGCAGAGTGAAAATCTCATTCTGAAGAGATCCCCTGTGCTTTATCTCTTCAGTTACCTAGCACCTCCCAAAGTCCCACCATCCACTCACAGAGGAGCACTCCCCTCGTGACTCAGTACCACCTAGGACTGGAGCAACTGAACTACATTCTCTGTCACTCTGTCAGGGTTTCGACTACCTCTCATCATACCCTGAAATGAAAAATGTCCAACCCACTATCCTTCTCACCCCTCCCACAGTGGTATTCTGCTGCCCAAATAACCCAAACAATATCCTTGTCCATCCCTACACAACCCCTGCCTCCAACTCCTTGCCTCATGGCTCATATCCCTGTAACAGATATAGATGCAAGATCTGTCCCATACTTCCTCCCATCACCACCCACTCCAGTCCAGTCACTAACTTCGCCTATCCCATTAAAAGCCAGGGTACCTGTGAAACCAGTCAAGTGATCTATAAGCTAAGCTGCAATCACTGTGTTGCATTCTATGTGGGCACAACAACCAACAAGCTGTATGTCTGCATGAATGGCCACTGACAAACTTTGGCCAAGAAACAACTGGGCCACCCTGTTGCTGAGCATGCTGCTCAACATGGTGTCCTTCATTTAAATGGCTGTTTCACAGCCTGTGCCATCTGGATTCTCCCCCCAACACCAGCTTTTCTGAATTGCACAGGTGGGAACTCTCTCTGCTGTATATCCTTCATTCTCTTAACCCTCCTGGCCTCAACTTTTGTCAGTCATTGTCCTCATCCATCTAGCTCCTGCCCTGTTGTCATTTGAGCACTACACAGCCCTCTATTCCACTGACACACCCAGTCTTTTTACTCTCTCCTCTTTTTCGCTACCTGCCCCCCCCCCTCCTCCCCACCCTCCATCTAACCTCCCGACTGCACTTAGCTGCCCTACTCTCCACCTTGTCCCTGCACGCAGTCAGCATCACTTTACTGTCCCCACCCCTACCCTGCTATCCTTCCCCCTCGCTGCCCCAGCCTCCTCCTTACCCCCACCCAGTTGTTTCTCTCACAATGCAGTGCTGCTAGCAGTCTGGCTCTAGCTGCCATAGACTGTAGTCGTATGTGTGAGTTGTATTTGCATGAGTATGTGTGAGTGTCTACGTTTTGTATTTTTGAAAAAGGCCTTGTTGGCCAAAAGCTAACTTTCCAAAAGTGTTTTTGCTGTGTCTTTCTGTGACTTAGCATCTCCACTGTAACTTTCCAACAGTCTTATTGCTGTGCCTTTTTGTGACTCAGCATCTCCACTGTATGGCGATTGGCAACCACCTTTTCATTATGAAGTCTTCTTACATTTATTTTGACCACCAAAGTCACCAGAAGACGTGGTAGAAGGTGATACAGCATTTTTTGCATTTGACATATAATGATTGCATAGCTTTTATTGTTTTGACTACTTTTTGCATTACTAATTTTTTCAAAGCCAATTAAATGAAGGCCATGTGAAGCATGAAACCTTTGACCAATGCCTCTGATATCCAGAACATTAACACTTGAAAAATGTTTTCTTATATTTGAGAACTGTTTATTTGCAATTCTAATCTCCCTGTTCACACATAACCATGGTGATAAGTTGTACTAGTGTGGAATGTTTACATACATGACATTTGTCTGTCCCAGATACAGCAAGTACTCTGTTAGTTCTTGGAATGCTACTAATGTTTCATTCCTGTACACATCATTTGAGCCACCAGACAGTATAATGAAATCCTTCAAAAAGTGACTAATTCCCTCTGAATGAATATGTTTCCTTATGTGAGATGGAGATGCACCAGGTTTGACGAAACCTGCTGCCCTCACAGTTTCTGCATTTCAGTTGCACGAGAAGTGATCTCATGCCTGTGACTGTCAGCAAGAATCACAAGCTCCCTCAAGTGATTACAGTCTGAATCATATTGGTGGGTATTTTGAGGTGCAGGAACAGCACCATGTGGAATTTGAATGTCACACTGAGGTTTACAAGTAGTAGTGCTTCCAACAAGAGCTTCTGGAACTTGCAGTATTTGCATATATTTAGTATGATCTACAAAGGCACTGTCATTACTAAGCACTTTAAATTGTTTGTTAGTGGAATACTTGTGGGCCTATTTATGATATCAATACACATATTACACTTCCACATATTTGTAAAGTTCTTGTTTCGTTTCTATGAGCAGTATACCTTTGCACATCGAAAGTGAAAGTTTGTCTCACAGTTTACACATACATTACCACTCTTAGTGATTTTCCTGCAGTTTTCATAGAAGCTATCACATTTGTTTCCACAGGTCCTAGTAGGCCTCACAGTAACTAATACTAACTTGTTGTTTCTTTTATTTTCACATTTCCTGTTTTGCTTTTTGAGTTTGTCACATTTATAATGCTTCTAAAAGCATGGCAATAATCTTGACTTTGCAGCCCTTCTTCTTTAATGTTTTGCCAAGACCATATTCATTACATACACTGATTTCCAAAATTAAAGCAACAGACTGATATTTCCCCATTATGCATCTAATTCACTATAACATCATACAAACTGTCAACCACATTCCATACGATCATGTTCTACACGGAAAATCGCATTCCGGCCAATGGACAACCATGCCAATGATGATGTCAGGGCACCTATGAAATATGGTAGTGTTTGCTGGGTAACCCCACATCTACAATCACTGTGTACACAGTCACAGCATGGTGCAGTATGGCACAGAGAAGATGCGTACCATATTCTCTGTGGTGGAAGGCCATAGAAAGAAAGGAAGTAGGACAGTAACAAACTGATTTGGTCCTATGGCTTAATGTGAATCATTCTGTTGTTTCTCAGATGTGGCAACAGTTTATAGAGACTAAAGCTGTATCCCAAAGACCAGGGCAGGGCTGACCACATGTGACTTCAGAAGAGAAGACCGTTATTTGGCTCCATTGGTATGACATCACCATCTTAGTACTGCAGGGCAACTGCCATGTGAGCTCACAGCATCCACTGGACATGTTGTATCAAGCCAGTGTGCAGAAGGCTTTGGTAGAGTGGCCTTTATTATTGGGGACATGCTGTTTGTCTACCTCTGATGCATCTTCACAGTAGGAAACGTCTAGAATGGAGTCATCAACATGCTACCTGGGCAGTCGAACAGTGGGACAATATTGTTTTCATAGATGAGTCCCAATTTAGTTAGGAGAGAGATTCACAATAGATTCGCATCTGGAGGGAATGTGGAGCATAATTTTTGGATCAAAACATTGTGGAAAGAGACCATGATTAAGGAGGATCCCTAATCATGTGGACAGGGATTATGTTTACCACTCAAACTCCTCTTCATGAAGTTGTGTGGGTGAATCAGCAAGGTTTAATTGCTGTCAGGTATTATGAGGAGATCATGAGACCTCATTTGTGGTTGTTGCAAAGTGCTGTGGGCCCAGGCATCGTATTGATGGATGTTAATGCTCAAAATCATAGAGCACAGGTGGTTGATGTTTTCTTGGAAATGGAAAATACTGCATGAATGGCATGGCCTGCTCACTCTCCCAATTTGAATCCCATAGAAAATCTCTGGCATGCACAAGGGAGACAGCTTGCATCACATCAGCATCCACCAACCACTCTCCAAGACTGCGAGTAGCTCTGCAGGAAGAATGGACTTTTGTACCTCAGCATGAGACTGATGACATCATTCACAGCACGCCCCATTGTTGTTTGGCCTGATTGCTGCCAGAGGTAGTCACATACCATACTGAGCACATTAACCAGTTGCCAGAATGCGTGTGCAAATCTGTTAAGTTGGAAAAAATGAAGAACATTTTTGTCTGCCATTATGCATGTTACAGTTGTTTGCGTTCTATATCTTTTTTTTAACGTTTTTCTACTTTACTATCACCTGTTTAAACTGTTTTGTGGCAAAATAAATGCTTCTTCTTCATCTTCTTCTTCTTCTTCTTCTTTCTCAAATTTGACTTATCCTATATTCAGTACAGTATTTAAGCATGTAATGAATCCAGTGGATGAAATAAATGAAATGAAATGACTCCTCCAAAGTTGAATTAACTGGTCAAAGTCATATGAATGCAAAAGAAAAATGTGCTGCAAACAAGACAACTTTTTATTACATTTTTAATCCCTACACAGATTAATACTTTCTTGTGCATGAGTTTCTAGAATTAAATCACATGCTCTTAATTTTCAGGCGCTGTATTTTCAGTGTCTTATTCCTTTTTTTCCTCTGAAGTCATTGATACCAAAAATCACCTAATTTTAGTGTAATTACAGTTATTCGATGGTTCAATCCCACGTCCGGCCATCCTGATTTAGGTTTTCCGTGATTTCACTAAATCACTCCAGGCAAATGCAGGGATGGTTCCTCTGAAAGGGCACGGCCGACTTCCTTCCCTAATCCGATGAGACCAAAGACCACGCTGTCTGGTCTCCTTCCCCAAACCAACCAACCAACCAACAGTTATTCGATCTTAGCATAACTTAAGTACTTGTTTGAATCCAAATAATTCACCAAAGACACTGTATTAAAATATAATATATGACTCTCTTTTCCCTCTAACAGGTAATAGTTCATTTATCAACAGCATTCTGCCACTGTGAACAAGAGGTGCTAGAGGAAAAAATTTACCCACCACCTCATGATCCACATGATATCATGCATTTAGTCCAATGGCTGGATGAAGAATCTCTTGCTTCCATCACACCAAAGTGAGTAGCACAAAAGTAAATACATCATTATCCAAAAGTGACTGTCTTGTACAATTTCTTTGTCCAGCTATTTGTAAAATACAGTGCTGTTGTGTCTCTTAAAGTTATTTGTACAAAACTTGTCATTGAAGTTATTGAATTTTAACTGGATGATGTCACCAGTTATACAAGATTTAGGAAAAGCTTTAGACAATTTTAAGGTGTATTGGAGTTAGTCTTCCTTTTTCTTTCTTTTATGCATGCCTTGTACCGCAGTTTTCACAGGGTCAGCATTCCTACAGTCGGATTTGGCATGGTTAATTTAAAGGGGTGGCTGCATAGCCCTTGCTGCCACCACCCCATACTCCCGGGATGGAATCAGTTTATCCCAGCTGTCAGCGTCTAGTGTAAACCATGAAAGAGTGCAAATGTGTTACAAATGTCTGTGAGTCGTGTAACTGAGGCGGGATGTGGGGAACAGCCCGGTATTCACCTAGTGGAATGTGGAGAACCGCCTAAAAACCACATCCAGGCTGACTGGCACACCGACCCACATCACGAATCCACTGGGTGGATTCGATCCAGGACCAGTGCACCTACCTGAGTCCAGGAAGCAGTACATTAGCACTCTCAGCTAACCTGGTGGGTCCGTGTATTGGAATTAGTGTTTTTAAATATTTTCATACTATTTATGAGGCAGCACAATTATATGTTCTTGCTAAGGTGAGTTACCACAACTACAACATTTGAAATCCGGACCTATAAATATAATAGGGCATGTGTGGGTCCATTATTCTTCCCAAACACCTAGATTGATTTCAACCAAATTTGGCACACGAACAGCACACTTCACGAATATCAGCTCCCGTAAAAGTGGAGATATGGGAAAAAAATGTTTTTTACAGCATATGATGTGTACGCTGCCCTTTACAACAGGCGTTTTGTGCAAAGTAGTATCTGCCTGCTTCATCGACCTGCTTTGCTGTCAGTCTGTACATCAGGGGCAGGATACAGTTTTCCGGACCCCCACATAAACTGCCCAGCACATTGCTTTGTTTTGCCGTCCTGTTTTGCCAGGGCTATACTTGTGACAGGCACAGCAGGAATAAGGTTGAGATGGATAGAGGAGGGGATGGGCAGAGAGAGAGGGGCAGAAGGTGTGATGTAGAAGGCAGGTGAAGGTGTAGAGAGGTAGTGGGTGGGTGGAAAAAAGAGGGGAGGGAGGAGGAGGCTGTGGTGAGAGGCAGGGGGAGAAAGATACATGGTCAGAGAGAGGGGGCAGAGGAGATGGACAGATAGAAGTGGGAGGATGAAATGGACAGGGAGACAGGAGGAAGAAGAGATGGACACAGTGAGGAGTGAGGAGGGGAGAGATGGACACAGTGAGGAGTGAGGAGGGGATCAACAGAGGGAGAGGAAGGGACAGAAGGAGATGGACAAAGAAAAAGAGGAGTGTGGGGGGAAAGGGGGGAAAGGGCTGGTCATAGAGAGGGGGAGGAGGATATGGTCATAGTTAGGGGAGGAGTAAATAGAAATTGATAAGGAAAGGATGAGGTAGTGAAGATGAACACAGGGAGGTGGGAAGGAAAAAATAGACAGAGAGACCATGGAAAGAGAGGTTGACAGAGAGATGGTGGTTGAGAAGATTGACCAACTCTTGCTATACATATTACATGGAGCATATTCCATGGGAAAATACACTCCAGCAGTCAATACAGTGTTGGTAAAGCTTTAGACAATTTTCAACTTTGAAGTGCTGTACACTTCATTTACAGATTGGAATAAATGAATGCTCCACATCCTCTGCATTGAGAGATTTGGGAGAAAGAGGTGACAGCAGGGGGAGGAGGAGATGAATGCAGTATATGTGTCAACATGTATGCGGGCGAAATCATGGGGAATAGGCTCGTCTGTATCTATTGTATTGGTGCATAACTTCATAGTGTTTTTGTTTTGTATGTAGATATTCCAGTTGTTATGGGTTTATATATAGATGGTCATTTTTTATTTGTAGTTTACTGTTGCTATTTGAATGAACATATTGTCATTTTGTCATTTGGGAATAGTGAGTAAGGCTGTGGATGCCATAAAATGGAGTGCCAAGTGGAGAAATCAGAAGATTTCTGATGTATTCTTCTGTTTGAGTTCAATAGAGGGATGACAGCAGCACAGACAGCCAGAAGGTGTGTTCAATATGTGTGCTGAACGTGGGCAAAGCCTTGAGGAAATGGCTAAAATATATGTTATGTGTGTAAATCCAGCATTTCCTTTTAAACCACTGGATTGTGTTCAACTGAATTAGGCACAAATACTGCTTGCCCCATGAGAATCAGCTCTGTGAGGGTTAGAAGCTCCCAGCTCCCATATGATCAAAAATACAGCCAAAAACTAGTTTTTCAGCTCCTAATGTGTACACAAAGATGAGCAGTACAGAAGTACTACGGAATGAAGAAATATGCTTGTAGTTCTCTAAGGCTGTAGATATTGCAATAAGAAATAGCTCAGTAGACAGTTCAGTTGAAGAGAAATGGACATCTCTAAAAAGGGCAGTCATAGAAGTTGAAGAAAAAAAAAAAAACACATAGATACAAAGAAGGGTAATTGCGAAGAAACCATGGGTAACAGAAGAAATATTTCAGTTGATAGGGCAAAGATGGAAGTACAAAAATGTTCACAGAAATTCAGAAATATAGACATACAAGTCACTGAGGAATGACATAAATAGGAGTGCAGGGAAGCTAAGACCAAATGGCTGCATGAAAAATGTGAAGAAATCAAAAAAGAAATGGTTTTTGGAAGGACTGACAGCATATAGGAAAGTCAAAACAATGTTCAGTGAAATTAAAAGTAAGGGTGGTAAAATTAAGAGTGTAACAGGAATTCCACTGTTAAATGCAGATGAGAGAGTGGATAAGTGAAAAGAGTATGTTGAAGGCCTCTATAGGGGGAGGACTTGTCTGATCCGATACAAGAAGAAATAGGAGTCAATAGGGAAGAGAGAGGAGATCCAGTATTACAATCAGACTTTAATAGATCTTTGAAAGACTTCAGATCAAGTAAGGCAGAAGGGATAGATAATATTCCATCATAATTTCTAAAATCATTCAGGGAAGCGGCAACAAAATGACTATTCATGTTGGTATTTAGAATGTATGAGTCTGGTGATATACCATCTGACTTTTGGAAAAATATCATCCACACAATTCTGAAGACTCCACAAACAGCTTAATAGCTCATGAATCCAAGTTGCTGACAAGAATAATATACAGAACAATGGAAAAGAAAATTGAGGATGTGTTAGATGACAATCAGTTTGGCTTTAGGAAAGGTAAAGGCATCAGAGAGGCAGTTCTGATGTTGTGGTTGATAATGGAAGCAAGACTACAGAAAAATCAAGACACTTTCATAGGATTTGTCAACCAGGAAAAAGTGTTAGACAACGTCAAATGGTGCAAGATGTATGAAATTCTGAGGAAAATAGGGGTAGAGATAGGGAGAGATAGGTAATACACAACATGTACAAGAGCCAAGAGCATGAGTGGAAGAATGAATGAAGTGCTTGAATTAGAAAGGGTGTGAGACAGGCATGTAGTCTTTTGCTCCTAGTGTTCAGTCTGTACATCAAAGAAGCAGTGATGAAAGTGAAAGAGAGTTTCAAGAACGGAATTAAAATTCATGGTGAAAGGATATCAGTGGTAATATTTGCTGATGACATTGCTATCCTGAGTGAAAGTGAAGAAGAATTACAAGATCTGCTGAATGGTTTACTCTCAATCCATATTCTGAGAGCAGAATATAGATTGAGTGTAAATCGTAGAAAGATGAAAGTAATGAGAAGTAGTTGAAATGAGAACAGCAAGAGGTTTAATATAAGGATTGATTGTCACAAGATAGATACCTGGGCAGCAAATTAACCAATGACTGATGGAGCAAGGAGGACATCAAAAGCAGACCAGCATTGGCAAAAAGGGCATTCCTGGCCAAGGGATGTCTGTTAGTATCAAATATAGGCCTTAATTTGAGGAGGAAATTTCTGGGAATGTACGTTTGGAGCACTGCATTGTGTGGTAGTAGACTTGGACTGTGGGGAAACCAGAACAGGAGAGAATCAAAACATTTGAGATGTGGTGCTATGGATGAATGTTGAAAATTAGGTGGACTGATAAGGCAAGGAAATAGGTGGTTCTGTGCAGAATTGAAGAGGAAAGGAGAATATGAAAAACATTGACAAGAAGAAGGGACAGTATGATAAGGACATCTTTTAAGGCATCAGGGAATTACTTCTATCTTACTAGAGGGAGCTTTAGAGGGTAAAAGCTGTAGAGGAAGACAGAGATTGGAATACATCCATCAAATAATTGAAGATGTAGGTTGCAAGTGCTACTCTGAGATGAAGAGGATGGTATAGGAGAGAAAATTATGGCAGGCCACATCAAACCAGTTGAAAGACTGATGACTAAAAAAAAAAAAAAAAAGTAGGCTGCCCTGCACAACAGGCATGTTGTGGGAGTAGTATCGGCCTACTTTATTAACCTGTTTTGCAGGAACCACATGAGCAAATGTCATTGGCAGAGGGAAGACTGAGATGGATTGAGGAAGGGATGGTGAGAGGGGGGACAGTAGGGGATGGATAGGGAGAGAGGAGTCAGGAGGGGATGGACAAAGTGGGGGAATTAAGAGGGCTTAGACAGAGAGAGGAGGAGGAGATGAGAAACAAAGAGAGGGAGGAAGGAGGGAAAAGACAGGTAGGGAATGGGGAGAGATGGGCAGAGGGACAAGGGGGGAAGGAGATGGACAGAAGGATGGGGGAAGAGGAGTTGCTTAATGAGGGGGGGAGGGGGGGTCAGGAGGAGATGGACTGAGGGAGGATGGGGAAAAGATGGACAGAGATACGGGGGAAGGAGGAGCTGAACAAAAAGAGAAGGGAGGAGGAAGAGGTGGGCAGAGAGATAAGGGAACTACGGAAATGGGTGGTGGTAGGTGGGGAGGAGGTCATGGTCAGAGACAAGGAAACAGTTGCAGGGAGGTGGGAAGGAGGACATAGATGGTAGAGGGACAGATGGACAGTGAGACAGGGGAGGAAGAGGTGGGCACACACAGGGTGAGGATAGGACGAGGGGGGACAGTATGTGAAGAACAGTTAGGGAGAGTGGGAGCAGGAGGAGGTGAACAGAGGGACAGGGATGGAAGAGATGAGTACACACGCAGTGAGAAAGGGAGAGGGGGTGCGGCAGGAGAAGGTGGACACAGAGACATGGGTGAAAGAGATGAGTTGAATCACAGTGAGGATAGCCAGAGTGGGACAAGTGATGGCCAGATAAGGAAAGTGGAGGCAGGAGGAAAGAAACAGACAGAGGGAGGGGGGTTATCAAAATTTAAATGAG
Source organism: Schistocerca americana (assembly GCF_021461395.2). Taxonomy (NCBI): domain Eukaryota; kingdom Metazoa; phylum Arthropoda; class Insecta; order Orthoptera; family Acrididae; genus Schistocerca; species Schistocerca americana. The sequence continues at coordinate 724,611,239 of NC_060121.1, read as the reverse complement.
TTTGAATGTGGTGTTACAGTCAATACACAAACGATGGGACACAGCATCTCCAAGGTAGCAATGAAGTGGGGAGTTTCCCATACAAGCATTTCACAAATGTACTGTGAATGTCTGAAATCTGCTAAAACATCAAATCTTCAACATTGCTGCAGCCGGAAAAAGATCCTGCAAGAATGGGACCAACGACAACTGAAGAGAATTGTTCAGTGTGATAGAAGTGCAACCCTTCCACAAAATGCTGCAGATTTCAGTGCTGGGCTATCAACAAGAGTCAGCATGTCAACCATTCAATGAAACATCATCGCTATGTGCTTTTGGAGCCGAAGGCACACTCGTGTACCGTTGGTGACTTATGACACAAAGCTTTACGCCTCACCTGGGTCCGTGAACACTGATATTGGACAGTTGATTACTGGAAACATATTGCTTGGTCAGACAAGTCTCATTTCAAATTGTATTGAGCAAATGGACATGTATGGGTATGGTGACATCATTAATCCATGGACCCTGCATGGCAGCAGGGGACTGTTCAAGCTCATAGAGGCTCTGTAATGGTGTGGGGCATATGCAGTTGGAGTGGTATGGGGCCCCTGACACATCTAGATAAGACTCTGGATAGTGACACGAACGTAAGCAAATTGTCTGATCACCTGCATCCATTCATGTCCATTGTGCATTCCGCCAGACTTGGGCAATTCCAGCAGAGTGATGCGACACCCCACATGTCCATTGTGGCTCCAGGAACACTCTTCTGTGTCTAAACACTTCTCTGGCTACCAAACTCCCCAGACATGGACATTACTGAGCGTATCTGGGATGTCTTGTAACATGCTGTTCAGAAGAGATCTCCACCCCCTCATACTCTTACGGATTTATGGACAGCCCTGCAGGATTCATAGTGTCAGTTCCCTCCAACACTACTTCAGACATTAGTCAAGTCCATGCCAGGTCATGTTGCAGCACTTCTGCGTGCTTGCGGGGGCCCTAAACAATGTTAGGCAGGTGTACCAGTTTCTTTGGCTCTTCAGTGTAGATGGAAATGATAGTTGAAAAAATCAGTGACAGTGAAAGTTTGAGCAGGCTTGCAAGCATGCTTAGTCAGCCTAACAGTTAAGTGACTGGTTTTGGTAAGCAGGGAATCTGGGTTCAAATCCAAATCTGGCACAAATATTTCATTGTCACTGCAGATTAAAAAGTAGATAAACAAAGAAAAGGTATGATCAGAGTGTCACTGTGTAAGCACATTAATCTTGTTCCTAACAAGTAAGGTAGAACAACAAACATTATACAAATTGCTTGAACAATCATTGTAAATAATTCAGGAGTTACCTTTACTCCTAAATTAAATGCATCCTCCGCCAACTTTCAATTACCACACTTACATTTGTGTCACTGCCATTAAAATAGATGCATGAGTGAATGGTAAACAAATTACTACCCTCTTTTCACATACATACTGTTTAAATGTGTGGCATACAGTTACCTGACTGCCACAGACATCTTTGCCTTTCAGGGCAGGCAGAACCCACTCATTATGGGACTGTGCCATTTCTGGTGCTGCATTAAAATCATGTTATCTGCTCTCAGTGGGTAGTAGGAGGAACACTGTGGCCAAATTGTTAGCTCTATCAACTGCAGCTTGTTGCTTCTCAGTCTCAATCAATGTTCTCCCATTGACAGATGATCCCACACCTCAAATTACCATAATGGGATAGTTATTGTGGCACAGTATCCCCACCAAGCATCCTTATCCACGTCAGCTGTTGTTACATTTCCATGAATTTCCACGTCTTAGTTCCCATCAGAATGGCACCTTCCTCTTCTGACACTGTAGGCAGAGAATGGTGTCCTAGATAATCTGGACATTTTACCTGCTAAGTATATATCATGGATACCAGTAACCTAAAAGGTATCTTGTAAATTGGAATAGTAATTTGGTGCCACATTTGCAACTCATTTTTTCCAGTGACTTCCCTATAGCATATTACTTGGCACTGAAAACTGTGATTTCTTTGAATAATCATAGCTAGAGGACAAATTCCACCATAGAGCAGCTGACTGTGTTCCTAATTTAGACCCATCAGTATAAACTACAACGTGCTGTTGGGGACTTAGAAACAGCATCTATTGTGCAAAATTCTGTTCCTTTGATAAGTCTAAAATAATCATTGGGTTATGTTTCCTAGGCATGATTGATTAATGGTGAATTTTCTGGTGTACATTCAAAAGCACATCATTAATTCTGGTTTCCTTATCAAACAAATCATGCTAATGAGAACACAAAATTTCCTCCTTGTTTGTTGTTAGGTCATAATTTTTTTTTCCACTTCAGAGTGAACAACAGTGTGGAATGCTAATGGCTCTGGGGTTGGTAGTAGGCTACATGTATAAAACACCATGAGAGACCACTGCCTCATCACATAAATTGGAAATCCAACTGGTCTTAAATACTACTGTTACCAGCCCTTCCCTGCCCTGATGAATGGAGCTGATTATTTTCAAATGTGGTGGCATTGCTGAGCCATAAAAAATGTACACATATTCAAAACAGGTGGAAATAAAGGCCAAGTAGAATTTGAGGATAAATGCTCAGTCTTGTGACTGAGACATTTCAAGGTGCCAAATGCTTCTAGATCTTTGTCATTTATGTCCAATAGGTGCAGCAACCACTTTAGCCTCTTATCAAAAGTGAGATTCACTAAACTTAATGAATTTTTGTGGTACATCCAAAAAGCAACAGGAACAATTAAAACAGTAAAAACTACATTTCTTTAATGAAATCTTCTAATCATCATTTTAAACAGATGGGAGATCATTAGAAAGCTGGAGGAGGAATAGATTGTAGCTATAGTGTCAACAAATAATAAATGAGCTATGGACAGTACACTTAATTGGGATATGACACTATTGATTACTATAGTAACAGAGTCACACTTGGAACTGGTCATGGAGGTACACTGTTCTCTAATTTGAGTCTCTTGAAGTACCAGTGTATCTAAAAAAAAGCACATCCATAGCAAGGACCACATGAAGGTGGGTAGGATTATCTGGAAGACTCATATTTTGAAACGCTACTGCTGATATTGTCACATCAAAAACCACAGTCAAGTCTGAATCTGAAGGCAGGGTCCTCATTGAAGTATAACACTTAAAACTGAAGGTACATTTGTTACTGACTCCAGTGCACAGCCAGAACAGAACTGATCTGTATGGAGAGTGCAGCTATTTATACAAACATGGAAAATTCCAGGATGTTGGTGTTTATGCAAACATTGAATATTCCATGACATACAAGCATTAGATATTTCAAGAACCTTCCCGAAATTATAAATATGAAATAACAAATAACTGCTGGTGACCCAGTTTGAACTGGTGACACACAGCATGCAAACTGGCAACACTAACTGCTACACCACACTGCATGCACCACAGCTCTCAGCATTGCTCCCTCTCCTGGAGAAACAGCAACCCGCTGTTTCAGATGCCTGCATTGGGGCCAACTACAGCTTCCTAGATCTAGATCGTGTCAGTGGCAGAGATGGCAGATTCTTGTGTCCTGAATGAATTGTTACATGCTCTTCAGTATCATGAACATCAAAGGTAGCACCTCCCATTGAAACTTTGCAATCATCGAGTCAGTCTCCAGTTTCTTTGAACTTCCCACCATCAGTCTGCATCTTTGGACAGCAGTAGAGCTTTGTCTGGAGGATATGAGCGATATCTTTTATCTTCTTAATGAAGGGACATGATCCTACTTCATATGTGAAGCCCAGCAAATGATGAAGGATATGATATGGCCCAAAGTAGCACTTTAGTATCTTTCCAATAGTCCTACTTTCTGTACAGGCATAAAAGTCCAAACTATGTCTCCTGCATTGTACCTCACTGGTCAGTGCTTGGCATTATAGCATTCTCGGTCCAAATTCTGTGCACCCAAGGTTCGCATGTGAGCCAGTTATATTCCTTCCATGGTCCTGGGACGTGATGAGCTGTTTAATGTAGTCATCCTGAGTACTGTCCAATTGAAATGGGAACAGGATACACATTGTTGTTTCGGCCACAGAATTGTTGAGCAGAAAGTATTGTGTGAAGCATGTAGTGTCCTGCTTTGCTGTGTTGTGTATGAATTACAGGGCTGGCAGTAATGTATCTCAATCTCTCTGTTCAACATCAGTATACATTGAGATCATATCTGCCAGTGTCTTTTGAAATGTTCTGTGAGGCCATTCATCTGTGGGTGGTAGGAGTTGTTATCTGATGGGTGTGTCACAATAGTCTTGACTGAATAACTTTTCCACAATCAGAGATCGTCACAGGGGTGCTCCATGCTTCAAAATAATGTATTTTGCAAGTTGCAATTTCTGGAGCTTTGACAGTTTCCACAGCTATAATGACAGCTTAGTGGATGAGGTAGTCAGTGCAGACTATTATCCATTGATTCCTTTTTGTCAGCTTTGATAACCTCTCCAGGAGGTTGATTCCAATATGGTGGAGTGACACTGCTGCAGGTGGTTTTGATACCAGATGTGCTGAAGGCAGTTGTGAATGTACTTTCATCATTGGCATTCCTTACAATGGCTTACACAGAGTCTAAAGTATTGATAGAGACCTAGCCATTAATATGTGCATCTGATTTTGTTTACAGTCTTCATGAATCCCAGGTTACCAGACATTGGAGAGTCTTAAAAAACTTCATGATAGATGACCATAGATGAGCTGGGATAACACTGGAATTCTCCTTTGGGCAGCTACTCCCCTTGATGGCTTCTATGGTTTCCAGCTGTGCTGTATCTTCCATCTGTTTGGTGGTGATGTCATTTAATGCAGCAATGACTAAGAATTCATCCACACTGCTGTGTGCTGCCAAATGATTCCTTGAAAGGCAGTCAGCATCATTACATTTGCATGCAGTTTGGTACTGAAGCCTCAGTTCCCATCTCACTGTAGTCCTGTACCCTCAGTGCTCATCTCGTCAGTTGGCCTGACGGATCCTTCAGGCAAGTCTGTCACTAGAGGGAATAATATTTCATCACAGTGGTGAATGATTCACCAAGTAAATAGGGAGCGATACACCACTTCTTTGACATCCTCTATTACCTCCTGGTGTATGGGGTCAATATTCACAGCCACTATCTCTTGTGTACTTCATCAAATATTTCTGTCTGTCTACACTGCAGTATATCTATCCTTACTATCTGGCAAATGAGAGAGGTGAGCTCATGGCAATCTTCCGCAACTGCCACAGAAACCAAGTTCAGTAGTCAATCATCTCTCTTTTGTCTGACTCTTTTTCTATTGCATTTCCTCAATTTACTGGCGCTATAAAGACTCCTTTCTTACTAGGCTAATTACTGTTTAGCTCTACAGGGCCTTTATACTGAAATGTTTCCCCACACCACCTACTATTGTCTTTCTATGTGTGTGAGTAACTGTATGTTCACTGTTGTGGGTAAATACATACAGCGTACACAGGGCGGTGTGTGAAACTGATAGCGATTACACGCTTCCGCTGTTGTAGAAATCTGCTCCAGATGCTGCAGATACCATGTTGAGCTGAAAGTGGTAACCAAAGTACGGAGAAATATTCTTCGGGGCTCTGTTGCATAGCAATCAGATTGCTTTCAGTTCTGAGAAATGTCCAGTTACTATTGCGGATTTGAATGATCCATGAAGTGACTTCTTTTCCGAAGAAAACATCGAACTATGTCACTAGAACTGAACGCTCCCGTCGGAACTGTTCTCAAGCTGGTGTTTATTAGTGAATCACAATAGCAGTATATCGCTGGGTGTGTAATAAGACGTACCTTCTTGAAATGAACAATATTTTATTGTTCTATTAACTGATTTCCTTCCATATACACTTATATTTTACAATGTGAATCAAAAACTCGCAATGGAGTCGATTTTTTACATCACAAGAATGGCTCTCCTCTCCTAAAAATTACTCTTAACAAGAACAAAAAAAACTCTATGTCCTAAGTATAATTATGTGAGCACTGAACCGCCACAGAGTAATAAACAATATCTTTGTCTCTCTCTCGCACTGTCTCGCAAGTTACGCTGCATGATACATCGTAGCACCACATGATGACTTCCTCTGTTGTTTGACATTGTTTACCAGAAAAGCTTTGTACATTTCTTCTGTGACACCTTTCATCAAGTTTGAGGTCTTGTGTCATTTTTCGATTTATGATTCAGCACTGGGCCAATACATTTTGTATGTATGACTGTGTCATTTTGCCATTAGGTTGGGCCCAGCTCTTCAACTGATCTCCTGCTAAGCATACTTGTTACTGATTGTTGCTGAATCTTTTCTTTAATTTGTCCTGGAATTGGTCCCAGCTATTGAGCTTCTCTTCATTGTTCTTGAACGACTGCTAGGCTGCACCATCCAGGTAAAGGTAACACACATGCAAATTACATCATGTCATCCCACATGTCGTATTTGGCTAAATCCTTTAAGCAATTTTGTTGGTTCCTGACCAGTATATCTGGAAACCACTGAGGGATGTCTGATGTGTAGCTGACTTGCTATTGCTTTGGAATTTGTCTGTATCCTCTTAAGAATGATGTACTACCTATAAACCCATTCCTGTCCAGCTAAGTGACAGCTTTTATGTTGCGTAATTGTAGCCTAGGCGATGAACGTGTTTTGGAATTAAAATATGCCTGTTCTAAATAATATTAACCTGAATAATAACTGTATAGCCTAGTAGCCAGTCTACTCTGCCCAAAATAGACATTTCTCTCAGATATCATTTATTTATAAAAAGTAGTCAGCAGTCTTTTCAATAAATCAAGTAAATTGTAATTAAAGCTGATTAGAAGTGTAATAATTAGTCTTTTCCTTGATGATAATCAGCAACTCTGCATCATTCTGTCTGTATTCTATAGCCCATGCATGCTGCATGTAACACTGTAATTAAATTAGTTGGGATAATATATCAGATCATCTCTGAAATCTGATTCTGTAGTGACTGACCATGGACCATCAATAATTACCAAACCAAGTAAAAGAGCTGTTCCAGTGATGAAATTAAAACACAGAAACCCAAAAGTACTTTACATTCTCACTCCTTTTATAAGGTAGACAGTTTATTCTTCTTAATACTCTTGAGTATAAAATTATAAAGTACTTCATTTTTTGTCAGACATTGAATAATGAATAATAGCAGACAGTAAATCCCTCTGATCAGTTAGTGCACATGACTGCTACAACACTGATTAAGTAATCTCTGGCATATGAAATCCATGATATTTTATATGGTCTTGGTGGGAGCAAGAAACCTTATATTTCCAAAGTGTTTCTGCTGCCATTCCCTGTTCAATCTCCTATGGCTGAAGGCCAATTGCAAAGCTTTCATTATATCCTTTGGTGAACAGTTCAGGAAAGGTTTTTGCTTTTGTTATTTCATGGTGAATTATTACATTTCTTAAAATACAGTTGCATTGCTCAGGATTGGAATCTTTGTCTCCAGGATAATTAATTTGCTTCCCAATTGAGGAATGGCTCAAGGAAAAGCCTGGAAAAACCCAAGTGGAGGCTAAAATCCACAGTCACCCAATTGCTACATTAATGCTATTTACAGTTAAGTGTATCAATACTCAGTAATTAATTAAACCAGTTGTAGCATTAGGCATGAGTAGAGGCTGCAATGTGGGTTGTGTACATGTTGGTAAGAAACCTTTATATAATGACAATTTCTTCTGCTCTTGATGTCAGTCATTGCCTATGCGTGACATCAGAGTGATGTCAGCTCTGTTGGCAGTGTGTGAATGTTGAGATGATATAGAGCAAGAGCCAAGCCAGTGAAGTGTGTCAGCAGATGTTGAATGATGGTAAAAGCTAAATCCCTCTGAAAGAAAAGATGGCTTGGGAAAGCATCATCCAACATTGATGGTGGGATACGTGAAACATTTGTATAATGTAATGAGACAAGGTCAATGTTAAAATTTCTGAAATAGAATGGATTGGTACACAACAGTTGGTACAATATTGTTCAGTTGACAGTTGCTGTCATCCAGTGAAATTCAGAAAAAGCAATCAGAAACATTACACACATATTCAGTTAGTTATATCTATTTAACACTGACTCCTCAGCATTTGTAAACTCAAGGGATTTGTTACCTCTATAGTTCAGATGCTGAGCAGCCATCTTCAAGAGCCCAGTGCCATGTGCCACACTAAAACCTTAAATCTTTTGTTGAGAAAAGGTGCTGTAGATCAGCAATCCATAGTAGATCAGCAATCCATAGTAGATCAACAGTCCATATCTGTGGAGTCATATTGTTGCCGAGCAGTGCAGTCACACAAGGCGCTAGATTTGAAGCAGTTTGTGTGCATTTCATTTAAGATGTTTACATGATACTTATATATAGTGTTCACTATCCATATTCAGGGTTCACAACATGCAATCAGATCTGCACCACATTTTCCATTCTGTTAACACAGAAGCAAATGTATCTGCAGGTCATGTTAATTTAGTGACTCTTTATGCCCTTTGACACTGATACAGTATTCAAAGGTCAACAGCTTCTCAATCCCAGTAGAGTTCAGTTGGCCAGTGAAACTCATTAGGTCAAGACCAGTGATGCAGTACAGGACCAGATTATGTATGACTAGGCAGGTCCTCTCTGTGGTTGCATTTTGAAGCTTAATTTTGAATTGTGTCTGCATTTTTACATTTTGAGAATGTCCTTCTACAGATATGCTAACTTTGCAGCTACTTGCAAGAAGTGTGGGTACTTTTACTTGTTCTGTTATTCCTTTGAATAAAGTAGATGAGAGTGCACTTACAGCCAAACCTGTATCTAAGTCCACCGTCACCTGTTTCTCCACTATTTCTGCATTTATTGCTGCATGTGTTACAGCCAAGTTATTTATCTTTCATATATTTATATCTTGGGCCAGTTTTTCTCTTATATTAACACCATCATTGTATCTCAGCATTTGAACTAATTTGACACAGTCCCCAGTGCTATCCATGACAGACACATTGTAGCCAGGTGTGGTCACATCTAGTTTCCCTGTTCATGGTGTATAGGCTGACAGTTGTCTTCCACCACCTCATTAACCACAGGGGGTTGACTTTGCCAGTCTGAAAATTGGAAATGTGTGGTAATATCTTATGGGACCATACTGCTGAGGTAATCAGTCCCTAAGCTTACACACTACTTAATCGAACTTAAACTAACTTATGCCAAGGACAACACAAACATGCTCAAGGGAGCACTCAAACCTCAAACGGGAGGAGCCACATGGACTGAGGCAAGATGCCTCAGACTGCTCGGCTACCCCGCGTAACTTGCCAGCCTGAGTTATTCTGCTGCAGCAGTTGGCCAGTCGGCCAAAGACAATTGTTATTTGATACATTATAACCTACATTGTAGTGTTGCTCCTGTCTTTTGTTTTTAAATTTTTCTTTATTGTTTCTGTGGCCTTGGAAATTATTCCCACACTATTTGTTTGATACATCTTGTGTCATATCATTCCTAGTCCTATGATACTCTTTGTTCATGTTAAGTGATTGATTGTTGTGCTGACCTGATCTACTCACCTGTTTAATAGCTAATGTCATTTACATGCTTCAGTCTTCATGCAAAAGGTTGATTGCATCAAGAACAGTCAGGAACTCTTTGATGGTTGATCAGATACATGGAAAGATTTCTCCAACTGGGACATTCTCCACTAGTGTTTCAATTACCTCTGGTCGTGCCCTGAAATGAGAAATGTCCTACCCACTATCCTTCCCACCCCTCCTACCGTGGTATTCTGCCATCCACCGAACCTACACAATATACTCGTCCATCCTTACACAATCCCTGCTCCCAATCCCTTACTTCATGGCTCATACCCCTGTAATAGACCTAGATGCAAGACCTGTCCCATACATCCTCCTACCAACACCTACTTCAGTCCGGTCACTAACATTACCTATCACCTCAAAGGCAGGGCTACCTGTGAAACCAGTCATGTGATTTACAAGCTAAGCTGCAACAACTGTGCAGCATTCTATGTAGGCATGACAACCAACAAGCTGTCTGTCTGCATGAACAGCCACTGACAAACTGTGGCCAAAAAACAAGTGGACCTCCCTGTAGCTGGACACGCTGCCAAACATGATACCCCTCATCTCAATGACTGCTTGACAGCCTTTGCCATATGGATACTTCCCACGAACACCAGCTTTTCTGAACTGCGCAGGTGGGAACTTTCCCTGCAATACATCCTACGTTCCCGTAACCCCCATGGCCTCAACCTTCGTTAGTTACTGTCCTCACCTATCCAGCCCCCTCCCTGTTCCCGTTCCAGCACTACACAGCTCTCATTTCACTGCCACACCCAGTCTTTTAATTTCTTTTATTTTTATTTCTCTCCTTTCCACTAATTACCCCCTTCCCCCTCCGCACCTTCTCTCCTACCCTCTGTCTAAACTGCAACACTTCACTGTCCGCCACTCTCACCATATTATCCCTCCCCCTCCCTGCCCCAGTCTCCTCCTTACACCCACCCAATCGCCACTCCCGTCATGCACTGGTGCTGCTGCTCGCAGTGTAGTTTGAGCTCTCTGAGACTACAGATGTGTGTGCAGGTTGCGCTTGCGTGAGTGTGTGTGTGTGTGTGTGTGCGTGCATGTGAGTGTGTGTGTGTGTGTGTGTGTCTACTGCTGACAAAGGCCTTAATAGCTGAAAGCTATGATTGTATGAATCTTTTTATTGTGCCTATCGCGGCTCAGCATCTCCGCTATATGGTGAGTAGCAACTTTCCTTCTCTCGTATTGTTACATTCCGTCCTGGATTTTCCATTTTTTGAGAGGTGGATCCTTATGAGGAAGTGGTCACTTGGGTGCAGGTTATTAACCACTTGCCACTGAGCAGTATCTGCAACTGCAACAAAGCCGAATGTGACTTCAGTGGTGGAGAATGGTCGTATTTCAGTGCTGAAGTGCACGTCACCACTTATATTGAGGAGATTTTAGCAACATGACCCATGGTCCAGGTTGTAATAGATCCTCATAGCACAATGTGTGCATTGTGAGATAGATTAAGGAATTGTGAAATACTGTCAGAGAGAATTTATCTGTCTGGTATTTCATTAGGTGGCAAATATGTTTTAGACATTGTTATGTTATATGAAATGTGAACTTACTTTGCCGAGAGCTCTGTTTGTATTGATGTCACCCCTTTGTTGCAGGCTGTATCCCCTTGATACAGGAGTGTCAGCTGTTTTAAATGAATCAAAATCAGAAGGTATAGAACTGAACACCTCTATGTGCAGGAAAGAGTGCTCACCATCTGACACAGCAGATGTCTCTCAGTTTACTTCTTTTACCTGTATTTTCCTAAAGTTTCACTGGTCCTCATTTTCCGTAATGCTTCCATTTTGTATCTAGTACCATGCTCATTGGTAATGTTACTTTTGCCAAAGCACTTACAAGATCCTTTATTTGTGTTAGCATTCAGGACCTGAATCTATGTTGGTACATTTGTTTTCTCAGCACTTCTCTTGTGGGTGACTTTGAGAGATGTTAGAAAAGGGAAATAGAGAGAATTTCTGCTTTGCTCCTGCATACAATATGTGTCCAGTCTTCGTCAGATCATGAATCCCCACCTCTTCCTGGAAGAGAGTATATACCCTGCCCCACACTGGGCAGTAATTTTACCCTCCCACACATCACTATTAAAGTTCTCATTCTTTGCACAAATTTTGAAAACTTCGAGAGGAGTAAGATTATGAAAGAATAACTTTTTTACTTATCTTGATTATCTATTTGTTGTTGTTGTTGCTGCTGCTGCTGGTTCAAAATCTTGTTGTGTCTACAAGTACATTCTTGCTGCTGAAAATTTTTGCTTAACATTGCGGGTTCTTGTTGCACTAAATAACTGATGCAGATTTGCCTGTTACTATAAATATCTTTTTATTTCATTGCATTCTTCTAAATCACACTGACTTTAAAGTTTTCATTTCTATCGCACCAAAAATTACATTGTTGTTGACAAGTTTAGCAAAATACATGCATTTCCAACAGAGACATGCCCACCACTACTTATATTCTGTGGTACTCACAATTTCCAAAGAGTTCACAAAGCAAAAGAGTTTACTTCTCAACAGGAGAAGAATCTTTACCAAATTATATCATTATTTCATAAATAAATCTAGAAACAAATTTAAGAATTAGGGTTAGATTATGCAAATAATAATATGAATTTTAAGTATGGCAGAAATTTTGTAATATCTATTATTCTTAAAAGAAGAGTAATTTTAACTGTTAGTACATATCGATTGCAACATATTAATTTCTTTTTTATACAGTTTAGCATGAAATATAATACATCATATACAAAGTCATATGAATTCTTTTAGTAAAACAGCTGAGATAATTTTAACCTATGCAAGAATCAATAGTATACATAGTATCAGTTATTTCTATATGTACAAAAAAAGGTAATGTTAGAAGAGGATGACTCATTATAATATCTACCTCACAAAATTTGGAAGCAGGGTGTTAATAGTATTTTGTGACAGACTACAAGGTTTGCCAAACAGTGTACAAAATGATGCCCAGGATAGCAGATAGGTGTATAGAAGTAATTACAGAGAACATAAGAAAATATTTACAATAAAAATCATAATCTATACATACATCAGAAAATAGCATTCAGATTTTCAGATCTGTGGAACAGACTGTCACAAGACAAATAATACAAGGTCAAAACTACAACATTACACCACTAAACTATAGAAATAATTGCAGAGACAACGTAAATTACTAGAATTTATAAATTTTAAGTTAAGATATATGCAATCAAACATCAAAATCTGCAAAAGAGAAGAGAAAAAATTTCAGAGCTCAATTGTATGATGAGGGAGCCAGCTCGAAGAACTCACAATGATGGGTACAGACCAGAAGAATATACTCAATCATGTATACATCTTGTTATATTGTCCGTACTAGTAAACTAACCTATGTACACAAAGACCTAGAACATTCATTTGTAATTGATAAAAAAAAATACATACTGATTTAAAGTTACATAATGATTGGAAAGTCAATCTCCCCCTCCCCCCCCCCCCCATCCCCCCCCCCCCAAAAAAAAACAAAACAAAAAAACTGAATAACACTGTATTTAACAATCTTGGCTAACAATTCACAAATATTCATCACAATGCTGATCCAGTTGACAAATGCTCGAGTAAGTTACCCAGCTCCAAAAATCCCTTGCAAGATGACTGGTCTACATCTACATCTACATTTATACTCCACAAACCACCCAACGGTGTGTGGCAGAGGGCACTTTACGTGCCACTGTTATTACCTCCCTTTCCTGTTCCAGTCGCGTATGGTTCGCGGGAAGAACGGCTGCCAGAAAGCCTCTGTGCATGCTCAAATCTCTCTAATTTTACATTCGTGATCTCCTCAGGAGGTGTAAATAGAAGGAAGCAATATATTCGATACCTTATCCAAAAACGCACCCTCTCGAAACCTGGACAGCAAGCTACACAATGATGCAGAGTGCCTCTCTTGCAGAGTCTGCCACTTGAGTTTGCTAAACATCTCTGTAATGCTATCACACTTACCAAATAGCCCTGTGACGAAACGCACCACTCTTCTTTGGATCTTCTCTATCTCCTCTGTCAACCCTACCTGGTACGGATCCCACACTGATGAACAATACTCAAGTATAGGCCGAACGAGTGTTTTGTAAGCCACCTCCTTTGTTGTTTGACTACATTTTCTAAGGACTCTCCCAATGAATCTCAACCTGGCACCCGCCTTACCAACAATTAATTTTACATGATCATTCCACTTTAAATCGTTCCGTATGCATACTCCCAGATATTTTACAGAAGTAACTGCTACCAGTGTTTGTTCCACTACCATATAATCATACAATAAAGGATCCTTCTTTCTATGTATTCGCAATACATTACACTTGTCGTGTGTTAAGGATCAGTTGCCACTCCCTGCACCAAGTGCCTATCCGCTGCAGATCTTCCTGCATTTCGTTGCAATTTTCTAATGCTGCAACTTCTCTGTATACTACAGCATCATCCGCAAAAAGCTGCATGGAACTTCCGACACTATCTACTAGGTCATTTATGTGTATTGTGAAAAGCAATGGCCCCATAACACTCCCCTGTGGCACGCCAGAGGTTACTTTAACGTCTGTAGACATCTCTCCATTGAGAACAACATGCTGTGTTCTGTTTGCTAAAAACTCTTCAATCCAGCCACACAGCTGGTCTGATATTCCATAGGCTCTTACTTTGTTTATCAGGCGACAGTGTGGAATTGTATTGAATGCCTTCCGGAATTCAAGGAAAATGGCATCTACCTGGGAGCCTGTATCTAATATTTTCTGGGTCTCATGAACAAATAAAGTGAGTTGGGTCTCACACGATCGCTGTTTCCGGAATCCATGTTGATTCCTGCAGAGTAGACGCTGGGTTTCCAGAAATGACATGATACGTGAGCAAGAAACATGTTCTAAAATTGTACAACAGATCGATGTCAGTGATATAGGCCTATAGTTTTGCACATCTGCTTGATGACCCTTCTTGAAAAATGGAACTACCTATGCTCTTTTCCAATCATTTGGAACCTTCCGTTCCTCTAGAGACTTGTGGTACATGACTGTTAGACGGGGGTAAGTTCTTTCGTGTACTCTGTGTAGAATCGAATTGGTATCCCGTCAGGTCCAGTGGACTTCCCTCTGTTGAGTGATTTCAGTTACTTTTCTATTCCTTGAACACCTATTTTGATTTCAGCCATTTTTTCATTCGTGCGAGGATTTAGAGAAGGAACTGCAGTGCAGTCTTCCTCTTTGAAACAGCTTTGGAAAAGCTTTATGTGTGTCATCCTCTGTTTCAATGCCATTATCATCCCAGAGTGTCTGGATATGCTGTTTTGATCAACTTACTGATTTAACGTAAGACCAGAACTTCCTAGGACTTTCTGTCAAGTCGGTACATAGAATTTTACTTTCGAATCACTGAACGCTTCACACATAGCCCTCCTTTGCTAACTTTGACATCGTTTAGCTTCTGTTTGTCTGAGAGGTTTTGGCTGCGTTTAAATTTGCAGTGTAGCTCTCTTTGCTTTCGCAGTAGTTTCCTAACTTTGTTGTTGAACCACGATGGGTTTTTCCCATCCCTCACAGTTTTACTCAGCACGTACCTGTCTAAAATGCATTTTATGATTGCCTTGAACTTTTTCCATAAACATTCAACATTCTCAGTGTTGGAACAGTTAGGTAGTCTGAAATCTGCCTCCTATTACTCTTGGTAAACAGATAAACCTTCCTCCCTTTTCTTATATTCCTATTTACTTCCATATTCAGGGATGCTACAATGGCCTTATGATCACCGATTCCCTGTTCTGTGCTTACAGAGTCAAAAAGTTCAGGTCTGTTTGTTATCAGTAGGTCCAAGATGTTATTGCCATGAGTTGGTTCTCTGTTTAATTGCTCAAGGTAATTTTTGGATAGTGCACTCAGTATAATGTCACTCGATGCTCTGTCCCTACCACCCATCCTAAACATCTGGGTCCCAGTCTATATCTGGTAAAATGAAATCTCCACCTAAGACTATAAGATGCTGAGGAAATTTATGTGAAATGTGTTCCAGATTTTCTCTTAGTTGTTCTGCCACTAATGGTGCTGAGTCGGGAGGTCAGTGAAAGGAGCCAATTATTAACATAGCTTGGTTGCTGAGTATAACCTCCACCCATAATTATTCACAGGAACTATCCACTTCTATTTTACTACAGGTTAAACTACTACTAACAGTGACAAACATGCCACCACCGGTTTCATGCAGTCTATCCTTTCTAAACACCACCTGTGCCTTTGTAAAAATTTCAGAAAAACTTATCTCTGGCTTCAGCCAGCTTTCCATACCTATAATGATTTCAGCTTTGGTGCTTTCTATCAGTGCTTGAAGTTCCGTTACTTTACCAACGCAGCTTCAACAGTTTACAATTACAATACCGGTTGCTGCTTGGTCCCCGCATGTCCTGACTTTGCCCCGGACCCTTTGAGGCTGTTGCCCTTTCTGTACTTTCCTGAGGCCATCTAACCTAAAAAAACCTCCCAGTCCACGCCACACAACCCCTGCTACCCGTGTAGCCGCCTGCTGTGTGTAGTGGACTCCTGACCTATCCAACCCGAACCTGAAACCCCACAAGTCGAGGAATCTGCAGCCCACATGGTCGCAGAACCATCTCAGCCTTTGATTCCAGCAGGGTACAGCCATACAGCTGTGTGGGGAGTGGATCTGCTGACATCTTTCAGCTTCCTCCTTAGAGTTATCACCACACGCTCCAGTGGGTAGGTAACTTCCTGTCTAGCATTCACATCAAATCATGAAACATTGTTTTGTGTACTAAATATGCTGTTCAGTACCTCTTTCACATGACACGAGATATGCTCTTCATCTCCATTTTACATAGTCAATTATGTGGGATTTATGTCTGGTGCAATTAAGAAACATTAATAATCAGAGTTAAATGCAATAAAAATATGGACTAACAGTAATGCACACAGATATGCTCAGATACTGTTCCTAATCTTTGCAGTACAAGTTATGAATTAGGTCCCATTTCAAAACCATAAAAAGCTCTTCTTATTTAGTCTCATTGGATCTATATATTAAATTCTAAAGCACAAATCTATTACAGAACATAATTGTATAGTGTATCATAGATTTTAACCTAGTCAATAGATAAGAAGAAACTTTAAAACTCATATCATCTTACATATTAAATTCCAGACAAACAAAACACAGTTATATAGTCTTATGAATCTACAGATAGATTTAAACTCAGTCAATGGGTCAAACAGAACTCTAGAAATCACATCATCTTACGTACTAAATTCATGACAATGGAAAAAAGAACAAACAAAATCGGATACTTATGGATCATGCCTATCAACACTTTAGATTTCTCTTTGGCTTTCACCAGCATAAGATCTCCTACTTCAAACTTAGAACATCTACCTTTACCATCGGGTCTTGGCTTTCTCTTATCCTCCTGTGTTTTCATCATCTCCCTCATTCAATTGATAAAACAGAACTTTAAAACTACATGATCTTACATACTACATTCAAGGCAAACAAAATACAATTATATATTCTTAAAAATCTACAGACATAGTGAATATTTTCTTCTAGACCAGGTATTGTTATGCATCCATGTTCATATGTCTTGTCCTCTACACTACATGTCAACAGTACTTGACGTTTCATATATTTGCTTTGCTTACCAGTAGCTCCTCTGATCTATACACCTACAAAGGGCATTTCCACAACATCCTTACTATACCGGATTTTGTCTCTAAATTGTTCAGATATACCACGAATCAGGCTACCTGTATCAATGAAACAGTTCCCTTCCCACTGATCGATCTTAATCTTAATGTAAGGACATCCAAAATCTGAATCATCATCTTTATTATTAGACACTTCATGTAAAAGATCACTTACTATTTCATCAAATGCTACATCCACACTATTTTTGGAGGGTTTTATCAACTTTACTGGTATCATAGCATTACTTTGGTTAGACATGTTGTCAGGTAACTGAAATAGTTCTGTAGCCCCACTAATGTCACTTGTTACAGAAGGAACACAAAATACATTACTGTCAAAATTACATTTCCTCTTTAGATCTTCTTTTACTTCATTCCACCAATTTGGACACAAATTTTGATGAACTACAGCTAACTTATTCCAGAATGCAAATTTATCTATGTTATCATCAATATGGTCCCCAACAAACTTAAAAAAAATTATTCTCTAAGCTTACAGGTAACCCACCTTTACTGTTTGGATCATTACTCTGCATGACATTAATGAAACACTGCTTTGACTCGACTGGTATTCCTTGACTCTCACTTACATCATCACATACATCACTTACCTTACCTGTATTCTCAAATAACTTTGAAACATTATTTGTAAACTCCACAAAAACCTGATACTCCTCATCATCATCATCATCATCATCATCATTATTATCATTATCATATTCTTCCGAAATTACTTCATCAACAACATCGTTAACACCACAATTCTCATTACAATGATAGTCACACATCTCACCTACATTCATTTGCAATAATCTACCAATCTCAGACTTACCAACCTCAGTCAATTCACAGCTCTCATTCACTTCTATGTCTAATTCAGATCCAATACAGTTATTACTTGTTTTGCATGCATCAGTAACATTGTTTTCTGACCAAGAGAAGAAATCATTAGTACTTACAACATCAAAATTCTTATTACTCTTACATTCTACTTTGTGATTAGTATCTACATCATTGTAATTAAACATAATATTCTAAAACTTGTAATCAAAACATAAATGATAAATCTGATGTTCCTTCTGTTCAACTTCAGATACATGTGCTACATTATTAATACTATTATTATTGTCTAAATGTACATGTAAATTGGGGGTCCTGTACTTGTTGTGCCTTCTTGCCCCAAAACTGTGGACCTTCATTGAGGTGGACCATTGTTTCCTGAATAGTTGCCTCTATGATTGTTTCTCCTATTATATTGCCTGTAATTATTTCCATTTGTCCTATTTTGTTGATGTTCAAAGTTTCTGTCTCTATTACCATGTTGACCATGATTAAAGTTACTTTTATCTCCGTGTCTGTAGTTGTTATCATTGTGATCTCTATCTTTTCGGTTATTATGGTACATTTTTCTTTCTACTGCCATATCCAGCCTCTCAACATACCGTAAAAAGTGTTCTAGACAATCATCAGGTCCATGTACTAAATCCAACTGCAACGTTTCTGGTAATCTACATTTTAGTGCATCAATTAATGTTGTTTCGTCAAATGGCCTGTCAAGGTGTGCTAATTTCTTAAGTTGATTCTTACAAATCTCTTTCAGTGTACCATTTCTATTCATATAGTTTGGACTGTCCAGAATTTCACTTTTAGTCCTCCCTTGTTCGGCTTCTGACCAAAATTTATTTAAAAACCTTTTTTCATAACTTTGATATGTCCCCCACTGACTTAAATTTAGATTTACCCAAGACAGAGCTTCGCCTCCAAAACATCTTTTGATAAATTTAATTCATTGATCGTCACTCATGCCTGACACAAAACTATCCCTACAGTGGTGTAGAAAATCCATTGGATGTAAATTATCTGATGGAAAACTTTTGATTGGAATGTTGGACCACGCAATGCCATTGTTTAAGTACAGATTGTTGTGAATGCAATTTTCCTGAACTACTGAAATTTTTTGATCCAAAACATATACATTAGTTAGCATATGGTTTTCAACATTTTAAATTTTTTAACCTAAACTACTAAAGTTCTGTTCCATTTTTTCCTCTACAACCTTCTGTTGAACCCTGACATCATTAACATACTTCTCCTGTTGCAAAGATTGTGCAACTAACTCATTTTCCAAAACAATAAATTTATTTTCTAATACATCAACTTTTTCATTCACACTTTTTAAACCATCTGACAACTCAGTTTTTAATTCCAAAACCTGATTACTAAGTTGGTCTATTTGGTATTGTACCCTGTCCATTTTACTATTGTTTTCAGACTTCCGTTTTCATTTCCTCCAATTTTGATAAAATCAACTGCAAAATGTTGGTTTTCACTGTTTCTTTGCTTTCTACAGTAAACATGTCTTGGCTGGGTCCTACAGCTTTCACTTCATAACATTTACTTGAAAAAATGTATCTTTTTTGAGAGTATTTATGAAGTTTGCAAAAATACTTTTAATATTTTCATAAGTAATGAGTGTTGTACATTCCTTATTTATTAGTAAGTCACCAGTGAGATAAAAGTTGCTGCAAGTAACTAACATATTGTGTCATATTAGTTTTCATTTTTAACAAGAGTAAATGTTGTCTGCATTTCCATAAATTGAAACTATTGTTGATTTTGTTAGTGACCATAACCACGAAAACTTTTGAGAGAAACTGTACATTTTATATCTACATAGTTTCTCTGTTGTCAAACAGATATCTCATTTTAGCTGTTAATTGCTTCAGTTCTTAAAGGATACTGGTAATACTTGTAACCTATAAGATTCACAGATTGAAAGAAGAACAGCAAGCTTACATTAAAGTTATTGATTTACTGTTCTCTAAAATATTGCACCAGGCACAATGCTGCCATAGAATATGTGCTGTTCATGGGGCTGAGATGAGTCAATTGCTGTTAGTTATACCAAAGTTAGTGACCACACACTCTTGGATGCATGGCTGGGAGAGGGATTGAAATTGGGGATAGAGACTTAAAAGCAGAAATGCTGAACATGGTTTTCAAATGTTATTTTATAAATGAAAATCCAGAAGTATTGCCCCAAATGAATTCTTGTACCGCTGCAAAGATGGGTGATATTGATATTAGTATTAGTGGTAAGAACCAGTTGAAATTGCCATAACTGGACAAAGCTCCAGGGCCTGATAGAATCCCTAAAAGGTTCATATTAAATTTGCGGCTGAGTTAGCCCTTTTTAAACTATAATCTACCATAGATGTCTCTAATAAAAAACAATGATGAGTGGTTGGAAGAAAGCCCAGGTCCACCCATCTAAAAGAAGGGTAGCAGAAGTAATCCACAAAACTATTGTCCACTACCCTTGACATCCATTTGTTGTAGAATCTTAGAACATATTCTGAGCTTAAACATAATGAGGTATCTTGAATAGAATGACCTCCTTCATGCCAACCAACATTGATTCTGAGAATGTCAGTCATTTGAAACCCAGCTTGCACTTTTCTCATATGACATACTGAAAGACATGAATTAAGGCAGACAGTTGCAGTATTTCTCAGCTTCTAAAAGGCATTCAACTCAATACCACACATAAAAGAGTATGATTGTGTGGGGTCCCAAGCAAAATATGTGACTGGATACAGGACGTTTTGGTAGGGAGGACGCATGATGTCATCTTGGATAGGGAGTTATTGACAGATGCAGAAATAACTTTGTATGTCTCCCAGGGAATTGTATTGGCACCCCTGCTGTCCCTGTTGTATATTGATGCAATTTTGAAAGATATTAATAACAACTTCAGACTTTTTGTAGATGAGGCAGTTATTTATAATGGGGCACTGCCTAAAAGAAGCTGCACAAATATTCAGTGAGGTCTTGATAATACTTCAAAGCGATGTAAAGATTGACAACTTGCTTTAAATATTCAGAATGTAAAATTGTGCACTCCATAAAATGAAAAACAAAAGTATTATCCTATGACTATAACATCAATGAATCACAATTGGAATCAGTCAGTTCATACAAATAGCTGGGTGTAACAATTTAGATGGATGTGAAATGGAACAATCACATTAGCTCACTCATAGCTAAAGCAGGTGGCAAACTTCATTTTAATGGTAGGGTTTTAGGAAGATGCACTCAGTCTACAAAGGTGATAGCTTACAACTCAATGTGTCACCCATCATACAATAATGCTCAAGAGTGTGGGACTTGCACTAAATAGGACTAACAGGGGGCACTGAATATGTACAGAAAAGTACAGCACAAATGTTCACAGGTTTGTTTGAGCCACAGGAAAGTGACACAGAGATGCTGAAGAAACGAAATTGTCAGACACTTCAAGACAGATACAGACTATCTTGAGAACACCTACTTGCAAGGTTTCAAGAACTGGCTTTAAATAATGACTCCGGGAATATATTACAGCACCTATATATTGCTCCCATAGGGATTATGAAGACAAGATTAGATTAATTACAGCTTACATAAAGGCGTTTGAACAATCATTCTTCCCATGCTCCACATGTGAAAGTATTAGGGGGAAAAAACCACTAATAAATGGTACAAAAGGAAGTACCCTCTGCTATGCTCTTCACAGAGGTTTGCAGAGACTGGATGTAGATGTAGATGTTCATAAGCAGCTGGAAATCACACTGATTACTGTCAAGCAATTGGAAGCTGCTGTAAATGGATATGTTGGGAAAGTTACAGATACCAAAGATGCCTCAATAATATCCACTCCTGCAGATACTGACTGCTCTACAAGAGATACAGAATATATCACCGTTCATCCCCTTGACTGTGAGTAGTATGTCAGTGGAAGGACTAGGCACTCTGTACAGGGGAGACAGGGACCAAAGGGGACTCAGGATGTTTTGCCCATCCGTTTAACCAAGAAGTTCCAGCTGTTGTCTTACACAGAAACTGAAACTGAGACATATTTCACCTGCTGGGAAATGTGCTTCGTCCCTTGTCAAAGGGAGGAAAATACAGAAGGGTATTAATCATCAGCAGTTCAAAAGTGCAGTGAATAATAGTACCTCTTAGGGAAAAGGCAGCAAGGAATTGGAACAAACAGTGTGCACTCAGTACATGCCTAAGGTCCTCATTCAGCATGTTAAAAAGGCTATTTTGGTAGTCCGTGGCGGAATGGGATGAAATCAACTGCAGATTGTAGTGCATTTTGGGACAAACAGTGCCTGTCATCTGGGTCCCTAGCTCATATCTGAATCATTTCAGGGACTGGCAGAGAATGCTGAGTATATTTATTTTTATTTATTTATACCAGCATTGCTCGTGAAATTTCAACAATTCTCACAATCTGCAGCATTGTTCCCAGAACAAATCATAGCCCCCTGGTTCTGAATGAAGTGGAAGGTGTGATACAAAGACTGCAAAGGTTCCGTGACAAGCTAGGCTGTGACTTCATAGACTTGTGCTGTATGGTTGAGAACTGTAGGGTCCCCCTAAATGGGCCATGGGTACACTGCACATCAGAGGCTGCTACCCAAGTGCCTGACTGTTTGGGGTGAAGATGATGATTTTTTTAGATTAGGCAACTCTCTATTAAGTCCAGATAATGACAGCTATAGGAGACCTGGAAGTATCTGTGTAAGAACCAAAGAAATGACCCCTACAGGAGAGAATATCAAAATCCTAGTGATTAACTGCAGGAGCATTCATAACAAAGTGCCAGAGCTTGCAGAGCTCCTTAAAGCAGTGAAGCTCACATAACACTAGGTACAGAAAGCTGGTTAAGAACCATCGTTGACAGCAATGATATTTTTGAAGAGCAGTTATGCATTTATCAAAAGGGTAGGCTAATGGGAAATGGAGGTGGTGTATTTGTTAGGGTAGACAGGAAACTCAAATCCACAGAGATACAAATTGAAGCTGCATGCAAAATTCTTTGGACAAGACTCATTATAGGGGATGAGCATAAACTTATAATTGAATCCTTCTATTGAACACCAGACTCACTCCCTGATGAAACTGAAAACTTCAGAGGAAACCTCAGTTTGCTAATACATAAGTCCCCAGTCATACTGTAATCATTGGAGGAGACTTTAATCATCCGATTCAGTCAACATGAATAAATGAAGTTTTGTTATGGTGGGCAAGACAGGAAATCCTGGAAAACATTGCTAAATGCCTTCTTGGAGAACTACCTAGAACAGATATTTCAGAAGCCCATTCATGATGGAAATATATTGGATCTAAGACGACAAACAGACCTGACCTCTTTGACGGCATGCATATTGAAACTGGTGTCAGTGACCATGAGGAAGTTTTAGCAACAAAGGCTACCTAAGTACAAAGGGCAAATAAAAAAGTAGAAATATTTTATATGTTCAGCAAAATACATAAAGAGATGGCAATGAAGAAAATGAAATATTTAGCTCAAGTCAGGAGCATGTAGAGGAACTATGGCTCAAAAATAAAAGAATAGTTGGCCATGTTCTGATTTGATTTGATTTGATTTATTTCGTGTTCCATAGGTCAACTGTGTTGAATACACAAGGACGTGGAACGAGTCAGTTTTTTACAAATACAGTCTGATAATCTTATAGCATATACAGAAATTTGAGTACATAATTATATAAAAACTTATACAGTAAATTCTTTGGGCAGCAATATAGAAAAAGAAAATACATATTTTCTTAGAATTATTAAAACACTACAGAAAACAGATACGGAGCACACACAGATACAGATCTCAGGTTAAATAAAATTCGTAGTGGCATTATGTCAACTTGTATTATATAATATTAAAATATTACAATTTATTTAGTTAAAAATTCATCTAGACTGTAAAAAGCATTTTCTAGCAGAAATATTTTTAGTGCTTTCTTAAACTCGCTATTGTTATGAATCTTTGTCTTTATTTCGGGAGGAAGAGCATTGAAGAGTTTTGCTCCAGTGTAATGGACACCCTTTTGTGCCAAGCTCAAATTTCTGAGTTCACTGTGTATGTCATTCTTCCTCCGTGTGTTATGCTCATGATAATTACTATTTGGTTGAAATATATCTATATTTTTACAAACAAAACACATGAGAGAAAAAATATATTGGCATGTAGTTGTGTATATTTTAAGATTACGAAAACTATTTCTACAAGAGTCTCTTGGGCGCAATCTACATATAATTCTTAAAGCTCGCTTCTGTGCAATGAACACTTTCCTTGCTAATGGCTGGTTGCCCCAAAAAATAATTCCGTACTCAATGAGACAATGAAAATAGCCATAATAGGCCACTTTTGCAGTGTTAGGTTCAACACATGTAGTGACAACCCGTAAAGCATAGGTAGCAGAGCTAAGCCTCTTACAGAGATCAATAATATGTGAAGACCAGTTCATTTTCTTGTCAATGTGCACTCCAAGAAATTTTGTTGTTTCCATTCTGACTATTGGTTGATTACCACATGTCACACTTATCTCTCTCTCTTTTTCTGTTTTTGTACAGAATTGAATAAAGCTGGTCTTACTGGAATTTAATGAGAGACCATTCACCTTGAACCAATTAACCATATCTGAGAGTATGTGATTACTGAGTTCCTCAAGATTGTTGACTGTTCTACTGCTCATAAAAATTGTGGTATCATCAGCAAATAATATAAATTTACACGGCAGGCTTGTACATGATGGTAGATCATTTATAAAAATCAGGAATAATAGTGGCCCAAGAATTGAGCCCTGGGGCACTCCACATGTAATGGAACTCCATTCAGAATCTGAGGAAGTGTCACATACTCCACCCGAGCTATTCAACACAACTTTTTGTTTTCTGTCTTGGAGGTACGACTGTAGCCAATTGCCTGCAACACCACTTATTCCTACTAATTTTGCTTTTTGCAAGAGAATCTGGTGATCAACACAGTCAAACGCTTTGGATAAATCGCAGAAGACACCAAGTGCTAGCATTTTTTCATTAAGGGTTTCTAGAACTTCATTTGCAAGTGCGTAGACTGCGTCTTCTGTTGAACGGCCCTTTTGAAAGCCAAACTGGCTTTTGCTGAGAACTCCATTCTTCATGAGATGATCAGTAATTCTTACATGTATTAGCTTTTCTAGAATTTTGGAGAAAGCTGTCAGCAAAGAGATAGGTCGATAGTTAGTTAGTTCAGCTTTATCCTCCTTTTTGTACAGGGGCTTCACAATGGCATACTTAAGTCTACTGGGAACAACACCTTTCTGAAGGGAAGCATTGAAAATATGACAGAGAATGTCCCTTATCCACACACAAGAATATTTCAATAAGTTACTAGATATATTATCAACCCCTGCAGAATTCGTACTTTTTAGAGACATGATGATTTTTTGAATTTCTTCTACAGTGACAGGATTAAGGTGCATTTCTGAAATTGTGTTAGAATATACAGCTTGACAAAGAGTTACAGCTTCATCAACATCGGGCTTGCAGCCAATCTGTTGAGATACTGATAGGAAGTGTTTATTAAAAATCTCAGCCACCCTTTTGGGGTTATCTATTAGGATACCTTCATATCTGATATTATTTATATCTTCTTTACTTGTTGCATCTCTTCCAGTTTCTTTTTTTACAATGCTCCAAATTGCTTTTATTTTATTATTAGAATTATCTATTTTCTTCTCATAATAAAGGGCTTTTGATTTCTGTATTAGTTTCTTCAAAATTTTACAGTATATTCTATAGTGTTCCCATTTTTCTACATCTTTACAGAATCTTATTGCAGCATAAGTTTCCCTTTTGGTTTTACATGACTGTTTTATACCTTTTGTAATCCAAGGCTTGCTTACAGAATTGGAAGCACTGTTTCTGACCCATTTCTTGGGAAATATTTCTTCAAAAAGAGCACAGAATTCATTTATAAAACAGTTAAATTTAGTATCAACATCATCATGGCTATATACTAAAGACCAATCCATTTGCTGCAACCTGTGGTTGAAAGTTCCTTTCGCCTTTTCATTAATTACTCTTATGACTTTCCATCGAGGAAATTCTTTTTTGAACAGATTAACGTCATAAATAGTGAGAATTTGTCCATCATGATCTGAAAGCCCACTTATAACCTGCCTGACAATATAGTTCTGATGTCTATTTACATCTAAAAAAACGTTATCTATCATAGTTTGGCACTCGGATGTAATTCTTGTTGGGAAATTTATTACTGAAGTCAGATTGAGTAAGTTCATCACAATCTCAAAGTCTATTTTATTCTTATTTTCTGTCAAAAAGTTTATATTAAAATCACCTAATACTACAATATCCTTCGCTTTTGAAAGTAACCATGACAGAAGGAGTTCCATTGAATGCAGAAAAGTTTTTATGTCACCTGAAGGAGCCCTGTAGACAGCCAACACTATTATTGGATAGAATTTAGTTGTTATTTCTGTGGCACATGCCTCAAATTGTTGTTCCACACAATATTTCTTAATATCTATAGCTCTGTATGCTACACTATCCTTAACATAAATTGCTACTCCACCTTTATCTTTACTTTCCCTACAGTAGTATGTTACTAAAGTATAACTTGCTATAGATGGCAAGGCACATTTATCAGTAACATGGTGCTCAGTTAAGCACAAAATCTGGGCATTATTTATACTGTCCTTTTCACTAATGTTAATAAGGAGTTGATCTATTTTGTTTAAGAGGCCCCTTATATTTTGATGAAAGAAAGAGATGCCTTCCTCTTGCTTTTTCATTCTATTAGTGCTGTTACCTGACTGAGAATCCATTGGAGTCTGCCTTGAGACAGGAGAGAGGAGACACCTGACACTACCTACTGTTGTCCCTTCTTTTTCTTCAGGCCCACACATAAAAAATCGTTGAGATGAGAAGGAGGCTCAGCATTTCTTCTGTCCAACAGCCTTCTATTTGTTGTTGTTGATGGTGGTGCTATTTCTGACACTTCAAATGTTGGTTCTACCACTACTGTTGTGTTTCCTTGTGAACTTGGAGTCTTCTCGTTTTTGTTATTTTCGTCTAAAATAATACTTGGCTGAAGAGGAACAGTAGTTCTTTTGTTGTTGAAATAGATGTCCACTGTTCTTTCTGTTAAAATTTGGTCTTTTTTTACATGTTTTGCTGCTGCTGATGAAGTTTCTAATGAATTTTTTTGAAGTGTTTTAGTAATGGAGTCAGGCGATGGCAATGCAATTATCGTTTTGGTTTTGAATTTGTTTTGGTGGTTTTTTATTACCCTGGTTATCAGGCTTGTCAGATATTCTTTCCCCAAGCCATTCAGGTGAAGTCCGTGTTGCGTGTGGAATCTACGTCCAATACTGCTTATATCAACGCATTTCACGTTTTTAAAATGTTTGCAGATTTTTGCAAACTGACTGTTGGCACTTTCTATTTCCCTGTTAACACATGACCATCTTACAAGATCATAGCGATGCGGAATATTGACAAGTATTACGTTAGTGTGAGTGAGGTTCCTCAGACACTGTTTAAGATCGCGCGTTGCACTCAATGTTTCATTTTTGTAGACATCGTTTGCGCCTCCCATAAGTACAACGAAGTCTTTATCATGCAGATTTTTTGCCTCTGCGGATTCGGTCATTTTTTTAATTTCGCTAAGTGGGGCTCCCGGTTTCACTATACCACACGAAAATGTTTCAGTTGTTTCTTTTAGTTTACTAGGAAGTCCACGACCATGGCTGTCTGAAAACACAAACAGTTTCCTGTTATTGGAGTTCACAATTTGCGAATCGTTTTGAATTGTTTTATCACACACTTCGACACAATTTTTGGTCGGCACATTTATATTGACCTCCTTCACAGTTGTTTGCGTCAGTAAATTTTCTTGTCTTACCTTATTCCCCAAAGTGCCATTTTGCTTTTCCCAACGTTCATGCGAACTGTAAGTTGCATTTTCACTATCGGCGATCGAAAGTACTTGAAATGTGTTTTCGTGCACAAAGCTTGCGTAACTTTCGCAGGTTTTCCGAATTTGCACTTTGGACTTGCTGTTTTTGCACTTTACATTTGACCACTTTTCCGTAACGGACGAACTATCTCGCACAAGTTTTAGCGTGTTCAGTTCACTATTTTCTTGTTGTATTTTCGAAATGTCCGTTTTCAAACTGCCGATTATGAACTGTAAGCTCGTTATGCGTTCATTCAGTTTCTTGATTTCGTCTTTACAATTTTCACACGATTTCTTTTTTACGGCAAAATTTAAGTTTTTCTGGAAGGACACTTGCTTAACTTTTACTGTAGCCGCCATCTTGAAACTGCAAACCATTGATGAAGGGCAACAGCCAGATTCCATACTCCAAGATTTCCAGAAAGCATTTGGCACTGTACTCCACAGTAGACTGTTATGGAATAGGTTCCCAGATATGTAAGTGGTCGAAGGACTTCTTAAGTAATAGGACTGAGTACATTGTCCTAGACAGTGGGTGTACATCATAGATAAGGGTATCACCAAGAGTGCCACATGAAAGTTTGATAGGCCCATTGTGATTCTCTATATACATAAATGATCTGATGACTGGGTGAGCAGCAAACTGTGGCTGCTCACTGATGAAGCTGTGGTATGCAGGAAGGTGTCATCATTGAGTGGCTGTTGGAGGATACTAGAAGACTTAGACAACATTTCTACTTGGTGTGATGAATGGCGGCTAGCTCTAAATGTAGAAATAATGTAAGTTAATACAAATGAATAGGAGAAACAATCCTGCATTATTCAAATACAGGATTAGTAGTATACTGCTCAACATAGTCATTTCAGTCAAAGATTGAGGTGTAACATTGCAAGGCAGTACAAAATTTAATGAGTGTGTAAGGATTGTGATAGGGAAAATGAATAGTCCACCTCAATTTAATGAGAAAATTTTAGGAAAGTGTGGTTCATCTGTAACATTGAAGCTATTCGGAGGTGAGCTGCTAGATTTGTTACTGGAGGTGTGGTCAACACACAAGTATAACGAAGATGCTTCGGAAACTCAAATGGAATGCCTGGAGGGAAGAAGACATTCTTTCTGAGGATCACTATTGAGAAAATTTAGAGAACTTGCGTTTGAATCTGACTGCAGAAAGATTTTACTGCTTCCAACATACATTTTGCATCAGGACCACATAGATAAGGTAAGAGAAATTAGAGTTCATATGAAGGAAATACGCAGTTTTTTTCCTCCCAGTCTGTTTGTGAGTAAAACAGGAATGTAAATGACTAGTATTGTATTCTATTGTATTGTATGGAACTGGGGACCTAGAAACAATGGAGAGGCTTCGTCCCCACCATTGCCCTCAGTGGTACACAACCCCACAACAGGCTACAGCAGTCCACCGCCGCCCCACACCGAACCCAGGGTTATTGTGCAGTTTGGCCCCCTGTGGTCCCCCCAGGAACGTCCCACTCCAGACAAGTGTAACCCCAATGTTTGCATGGTAGAGTAATGATGGTGTGTGTCTATCTGGAGAAAGTGTTTGCACAGCAATTGCTGACATATTGTAACTAAGGCGGAATAAGGGGAACTAGCCCACATTCATCGAGGCAGATTGAAAAGTGCCTTAAAAACCATCCGCAGACTGGCCGGCACATCGGACCTTGACATTAATCTGCCGGGCGGATTCGTGCCGGTGACCAGCATGCCTTCCCACCTGGAAAGCAGAGCATTAGACCGCATGGCTTTCTGGGTGAGCAAATGACTAGTAGTGGTATAAGATACTCTCTGCCATGCGCTGTATAGTGGCTTGTGGAATGTATATGTATTCTCTGCCTCGTGATGACTGGGTGTTGTGTGATGTCCTTAGGTTAGTTAGGTTTAAGTAGTTCTAAGTTCTAGGGGACTGATGCCCATAGCTGTTAAGTCCCATAGCACTCAGAGCCATTTGAACCATTTGAATGTATACGTAGATGAAGAAACATATCAGGTGAGACAAACAGGTGATATTGAATGTGAACAACAAAGGGCAGCATGAATGTTCTAAGGTTCATTTGATCCATGAGAGACTGTCACAGAGATGCCAAAAGACATGAACTGGCAGACATTTGATGATAGACACAAACTCTCCTGTGAAAGCGTACTCAGAAAGTTTCTAGAACTAATTTAAAGTGATGAATCTAGGAATATACTACAACCCTTATGTACCAGTCTTACAGGAATTATGAAGACAAGATTCGAATAATTATAGTGCACACAGATACGTTTAAGGAACACAGAAGTCAAGGCAAGTGCCTTTTTTCCTTGGCATCAGTGGCCATTTCTTGCTTTCCATATATTGCCTAACAATAACATACCATAGTGGAGTGCCCAAAGTTTTGGTCATAAAACACCTTCAGTGGTTTGCGGTGCTTGGTCTTAATTTGAGCCTAATGAAATCTAACTTTTGTAATTTGCTGTAGAAGTGAAATGTCAGCTGCCAATGTAAATACTGCTGCTCAGTTTCTTAAGTACCATTCACTCATCACATAATGGTATACTGTTAAGTGACCACTTGAGTTGCCTCTCCCTCCTTGAGCTTTGCAGTGGCTAGGTGTAGAGTATTTCATTTCATTGTGGTACTCTTCTAGTTGCTTTGCTTCCAGATGGTTAGTAGCTTATTGCGATTCTGATGTCTCTACTAGTAACGTTGTGTTAAGAACTCTCTGAAATGGTGTGAATGACTCAGTTAATGTAAGCTTTTTGTCGGTTAGAGGATGAAACCACCTCAAAAGTACTTTCCTTGTATGTAATGGGTACTATAACATTTCGGAATGTTGGGTCTGCATCTACATTTATACTATGCAAACCACTGTGAAGTGCATGGCAGAGGGTACAGTCCACTGTATCAATTGTTAGGGTTTCTTCCCGTTCCATTCACATATGGAGCACGAGAATAATTATCGTTTGACTGCTGCTGTGCATGCAATAATTATTCCAGTCTTATCCTCATGATCCATATGTGAGTGATATGTAGGTGGTTGTAGTATATTCCTAGAGTCATCATTTAAAGCTGGTTCTTGAAACTTTGTTAATAGATTTTCTTGGGATATTTAACATCTGTCTTCAAGAGTCTTGCAGCTCAGTTCATTCAGTATCTCTGTTACACTCTCCCATGGATTAGACAAACTTGTGACCATTTGCACTGCCCTTCTCTCTGTATGTTCAATATCCCCTGTTACTCCTATCTGATATGGGTCTCACATGCTTGAGCAATATTCCAGAACTGGTTGAATGAGCAATTTGTAAGCAATCTCCTTTGTAGATTGAGTGCACTTCCCCATTCTTCTACCAATAAAGCAAACTCTGCCACCAGCTTTACCCACAACTGAACCTGTGGGATCATTCTATTTCATATCCCTACAAAGTGTTACATCCAGGTATTTGTATGTGTTGGCCAATTCCAGCAGTGACTCATTAGAATTATAGTCATAGGATTCTATGTTTTCTCATTGTGTAACATTTAAAATTTTACATTTATGAACATTTAAAGCATGTTGCCAATCTCTGCACCACTTTGAAGACTTAACAAGATCTGACTGAATATTTACGCAGCTTCTTTCAGATAGTATAGCATTATAGATAACTGCACCAACTGGAAAAAGCCTGATTTTGCTACTAATATTGTCTGCAAGGCCACTAATATACAACTTGAACAGCAAGTGTCCCAACACACTTCCCTAGGGCATGCTCAAAGTTACTTCTACATCCTATGATGACTCTCCATCCAAGAAAAAGTGTTGCATCCTCCCTACTAATAACTCATCAATCCAGTCACAAATTTCACTTGATGCCCATATAATCATACTTTTGACAATTAGTGTAGGTGTAGTACTGAGTCAAATGCTTTTCGGAAATCAAGAAATACTGCATCCACTTGACTGACTTGACCCAAAGCTTTCAGTATGTCACATGAGAAAAGTGCGAGCTGGGTTTCACATGATCAATGTTTTAGGATTCCATGCTGGCTGGCATTGAGGAGGTCATTCTGTTCAAGATACCTCATCATATTTGGGCTCAGAATATGTTCTAAATTTCTACACAAAACGATGTCAAGGTTATTCGACAGTGGTTTTGAGGATCACTTCTACTACTTGTACTTCCACTACTTCTTGTACTACTTGTACTTCAACTACTTCTTCTACTACTTGTAATTCTACTACTTGTAGATGGGTGTGACCTGTGACCTGTGCTTTTTTTCAAGAAATGGGCACGTTTTTTTGTTCAAGGGATCTACAATAGAAGAGGTGCTAATTAAGCGGCAAATTCAGTATAAAATCGGACAGTGGTTGCATCAGGCCCTGGAGCTTTGCTCAGTTTTAAAGATTTCAGCTGTTTTTCAACACCATTGACACTAATACTTGTTTCATTCATCTTTCCAGTGGTACAAGGACTGAATTGGAGCAGTTCTCCTAGGATTTCCTTTGTAAAGAAACATTTGAAAAGAGTGTTAAGCATTTCAGTGTTTGCTTTTCTACCCTCGATTTCAGTTCCTTTCTCATTTGCTAGAGACTGGACACTAACTTTGGTGCTTTATTACAGTAGTATTTAATTAGGGAGTGCTACTCTCACAATCTTTCTTTGTAAACTGGGAGTTTTAATAGTTTTTTAAAGAGAGAGTTTTAATTAGTGGGTTTCACAGTGTTTCTAAGAGTGGCTAGGGAGAGATAAAGCATTCCCCATAAATAACCAGTGATAAACCTAATACAGATGAGCTGTGACAGGTGCCCTAGAGCCTGCCACTCAGTGACTGTTTCACTTCAGTTGTTATTCATCCCATCAGCACATAGCACTCCATGATGTTAAGTGAGGTTTTCTTATAGACTTTTTACATCCACATGATGTGAGTGGTTAAGACAACACCTCTGTCCTCTGTAACATGTAATACCCTACTGTCAAACCTGACAGTTTTCCTGAAACATTCCCAGAGCTGAAAGCTATAGAGATTTGGCAGCAATCGCCAATCCCCAGCTTGAGAGCAGCATGATCACCAAACCTGAGCATAGTAGCTGAAGCAAGTTAATGGATAATTACTGGTTTCCTTTATTGCCCATTTCTCTTTGCAGCCTATGTTAAAATTTCACTGATAATTTCAATGCATTTTGTGTCTTGTGTAGACACATGCTGTGTTGTTGGTCAGAGCTGGTATCTACTTTCTTCAGTGTTCACACAAGCATTTAGATATGACCAAATAATTATATCTAAAAACACAGATGATGTGACTTACTGAACGAAAGTGCTGGCAGGTCAATAGACACACAAACAAACACAAATATACACATGAAATTCAAGCTTTCACAACAAACTGTTGCCTCATCAGGAAAGAGGGAAGGAGAGGGAAAGACGAAAGGATGTGGGTTTTAAGGGAGAGGGTAAGGAGTCATTCCAATCCCGGGAGCGGAAAGTCTTACCTTAGGGGGAAAAAAGGGGTATACACTCGCACACACACACATATCCATCCGCACATACACAGACACAAGCAGACATTTTTCCCCCTAAGGTAAGTCTTTCCGCTCCCGGGATTGGAATGACTCCTTACCCTCTCCCTTAAAACCCACATCCTTTTGTCTTTCCCTCTCCTTCCCTCTTTCCTGATGAGGCAACAGTTTGTTGCGAAAGCTTGAATTTCATGTGTATGTTTGTGTTTGTTTGTGTGTCTATCGACCTGCCAGTACTTTCGTTCGGTAAGTCACATCATCTGTGTTTTTAGATATATTTTTCCCACGTGGAATGTTTCCCTCTATTATATTCATATCATTAATTTGAACTGATGAAATAATTATGCTCTTGTTTGCCCTCCTTGGGTTCAGCATTAACAAACCCACAGACAGTAAACTGAACTGATTTATAGTGGTTAAACATTCTCAACATTCTCATTCTATCACCAACATTTCATGCAAAATATGCAGAATGTAATGAGGCTTTGCTGCATTACTGTACAACTGAACATGAGGAGTGTGCAAAGGACCTATCCAACTGTTAGTACATTCCAATTCTTTTTGTCAATGGAACATGCTCCAAGTACTTTTGGATTTGATTTTGCAACAACTTCAACTATTGTGCAGTGTGTTGGTTTCCAGTGATACTGCAACCTGCATCAACTAAGAAACAACACTGAGAACTACTCCCTCAGTCTCTGTTAGTGTTTTCAGCTTTCCATGTATGAGAGTTGTGACTGACATTGATTCTATATTAGGTAAATGGTGATTTGTCTGTAAACAAAAAATGTGGAATCAGTTTTGATGAAATTTATTTGCAATGGCAGAATCTTTCTGACATTATCTGCATTGGGTACAAAAATGATGCCTATTGATGCCACATGAAAATTTATGCTGGATCAGGACTCAAACTCAGATTTCCCACTTGTCTGGAGTGGCCACCTTAACCACTTTGACTAGCTGAGCAGACTTACAGTACCAACCCAGACTTCCATATGTCACACAGTCTACGACCCCATCACTTGCAACTTTATAAGTTTTACAAGCCTCAAAAGGCAAAATGACAATTGTAATACTAACATTGAATATTTTTGTCTCCTTGAAACCCTGTGGCAGGAATCCAGGTAATGTTGTGAGTGATGGGATCATAGGCAATATGACATATGGAAGTTTGGGTCAATCCTGATAATGTGATCAGATAGCCAGAGTGGTTAAGGCAACCACTCACTACATGTGGGAAATCTCGATTCGAGTCCCAGTCGAGCACAAATTTTTGTATGTCACCAATAGGTAATATCTCCATACCTAATACAGCTAATGTCAGAAAGATTCCGCAGTTGTGAATAAATTTCATAAGAAAAGTAGTACAACTGCAAGATCATCACCAATGTTTGTTTCTTCAAACATTGTTTAAAATAAGGGAATCACTTTGTTATTGGCAATTACTTGTTTACAAAATTCCTGGGAGCTGGCATTATTTCATTTCTCAGAGTACTTCGTGTCGCCAAGTACCCAGCACCACAGTGATGTCTGTCAAGTGCACAGCTGTGCTGAAATTGTTTTGCAGCTATTTTGGTAGTATTCAACTTATCAAAGAATGTGTATGCTTCATATACACATTGTATCTAGATGACAGAAAGAAAAAGGTAGTATTGAATAATTCTGTGGTGGCACCCACCTGCTCTGACTGGGACACAGTGAAACGTAGAGTACCAAAAATTGAAGGGCTTGGTCCTTTTCTATTCTTAATCTTTATCAGTGACCTGCCATAGAGTGTAAGGCAAAACACTCACTTAACCCTACCTGCAGATGACACATCTTAATGATTGACAAACGTAAATGTCATGTGTCTAGGGCCTCCTGTCGGGTAGACCGTTTGCCAGGTGCAAGTCTTCCGATTTGATGCCACTTCTGTGACTTGCGTGTTGATGGGGATGAAATGATGATGATTAGGACAACACAACACTCAGTCCCTGAGTGGAGAAAATCTCCAACCCAGTCAGGAATTGAACCCGGGCCCTTAGGATTGACATTCTCTCGCGCTGACCACTCAGCTACCGGAGGCAGATGATTGACAAATTATCCAGCTGCAGTCTAGGTAATGCTGTTACTCTCTAGTAAAAGAAGCTTTGCTTCTTACATCACATTGTCTGTCCCTCAACATTAGCAAGACTCAGTTCATTCAGTCTCACGCAGAAAACAAAAAGCAGGAAGCTGTTAAAATAAAATGTGGTGACAGAAATATTGATAGTGAATCTTCAAAATTTCTGGAATTGCATATTAAAAACAAGATGAACTGGTCAGTTCATATACTCGATCTACGTAAAAGACTGAATTTGGTGGCATTTGCCATTTGCTTGATTACATCTGTTTGTGATTTGGAAATAATGAAAGCTGCATACATTGGATATTTTCATTCACTCATAATATATGTCACCACATTATGGGGAAACCAATCATGAGCAAATATAGTCTTTATATCTCAGAACAGGATCATGAGAATTATAAACAGACTCCACCCTTGATTATATAGCATAAATTCATTCAAACAGCTGGGGGTTCTCACTGTACTTATCAATAAATTTTTTCACTTACATGCTTTGTCAATAAGCTTAGTACAATTTACAAAACAAACAGTGCATTTTATGATAGTGATACAAGAAATAAACATGATCTTCTCAAAGACATAAAAAAATCTCAGTGTGGTACAGAAAGGAGTACATTACTGGAACATAAAGGTGCACAATAAGCTCCCAGTTTTTGTCAAAGCAGGCATTGCTTTATTAGGGATCTGACTAAATACTGAAAACAGCTTTATCTTTTGGATAACTCTTTCAGTTCCTTAAAGGAATTCATGACAGTGTGAAATACTTTATAAACTGCAAGTGATTTTAAGCATTACTATATGAACTTATTAGGTAGCACTAGTATCTCGCATATTGACACAAAATTTTATGTATGAATTAGATTGTAAGCCTTATACTTGGTTTGTGAAACTATTATTATTGCAATTATCTGAGTTATTATCTGAGCAGTTGCATCTCACTTTTCTTGTATCTCTCTATATATTATTAAGATTGTAAGCCTTATCACTATTTACATAACATTGCTACTGTAATAATCTGACACTTTCTATTTCCTGGCAATGCACTATCATCACGGCTTCATAAAAAATTGAAAATAACCAAATAAAAACAATAAATCACCCTGTCACTCAGTTACAATGTGGATGCTAAAAACGAACTGCATATATAAAACAAGTTTGAAACTCCCCAGTATCACCATTTTGTGATTTAGTCTTCATTAGGAAATTGTTATTGGTATTCACAAAGTTAAGCCATAACATTTTTATTGCAGTGGCAGTAGACATACTCTGTAGCAGCAAATATAAAAATTTGTGAGCATTGCAGCATAGTTATAAAATATACTCATTAATTACAACACAATTTGTAATTCAGATGAGGCAGAATGGCAAGATTCACCATTCTATTTATTTTTACAGGTACTACTGCATTGCTGAGCAAGTGGCCAACATGAGTTTCAAATATCTATATTTCAGAAGTTATTAGGGACAGATCATGTTTTTCCCCTTGGTTAACAGTATCATTGTTTAATGTATGTCAGTTTCTTCCTTTAACATTGCGTAGCAACATAAGAACTTTCACTTGTCAAATGATAACATGCAGAGACAAAAGCAGCTAGAAATTTGGTTTTATCTATCTGAATTAAAATTAAACATCACAGAGACCCAGCTAACACAGTTCAAAATGGAACAATTAAAATCACCTTCCAAATTACCCCTAGAAATCAAGAAACTTAGGAAAGCAGATTCTGTGCAATTCCATAGTATATTCCAGCTTTAAAAAATGATCATGGTCTTCTCACACAAGTTACTGGGCAAATAAGATAAACAGTCTTGCTTCTTTGCAGTATTGCCCCAAGTGATTGACATAGACACTAGAAAATCATATTTTCTTTAAATCTATTGTAAGATATGGAATAATTCTTTGGGGGATGCTAGTAGTGTAAATAGGTTTTTATTGCTACAAAACACTACTATTAGAAATAAGTATAATATCATGCCTATAGATTCATGCATAGGCATTTATGGATCAAAATATTATATTAAATATGTCATATACATACACTTATAAACTACTTACAACAATATGTAAAAATTCAGACTTATTTATAGGTAACCTTATTTAACAAGCATATGATACTAGAGACAAACAAAAAATTCATGTTGCTTTCTCGTAGATTACAACTATTTCCAGGCCATTCAGTACTGAACTGTGAGAATTTAAATTATAAAGTGAAAAACTAGATTTGCTGAAAAGAAAACTACATGCCATCCTCACACAAAAATATTATTATTTAGTCATAGAATTTTTAAATGATGATAAAAATGTATTTGTAAAGTAATTTTATAAACATATAATTATGGTGGCAAAGTAAGATTAATTTACATTTTGTTGATGCTTTGCATGTCTGAATTATATTACTTACATCACAGGTCTCCTGTACATTAAATCCATGATTTATGCTTGTCTGTAATGAGACAATAACATTTTGAATCTGGTTCTGATTATGATACTCTATCTTAAAGTTAGTTTCCTTTCATCAAACTACAAGTACTGAATGAAATATTAGGACTGAACACATGTTAAAAGACATATATGGCAGTGACTGTTTCACT
Source organism: Schistocerca americana (assembly GCF_021461395.2). Classification (NCBI taxonomy): domain Eukaryota; kingdom Metazoa; phylum Arthropoda; class Insecta; order Orthoptera; family Acrididae; genus Schistocerca; species Schistocerca americana. The sequence continues at coordinate 724,572,924 of NC_060121.1, read as the reverse complement.
TTTTTCCCTTACTATGTAGAAAGCATGGTACTTGGGGTAGTAGTTACATATAACAACAACTAACAGGTTGTACGATTCTGTGTGTGTGTGTGTGTGTGTGTGTGTGTGTGTGTGTGTGTGGTTTGGGGTGTACGATTCTATACAAATATATTTTATTGTCCTACAAGGTACAAAGCAATTTGTCACAAACATCGATCAGAGCAAACTAAATGCAGGCCCAGAGAGGTTAGTTGAGCTACCTCAGGATAGAGATATTGTTCCTGGTGACTCTATTGAGTCACATCCTCACAACTATGTGCTGATAAGAGTAATATCTGGATAACTTATGAAATGTAGTGTGGAACAAAATGTCCAACTAACTAATATAAAACATAAATGATTGGTTTCAGGCTTCTGGGTCCACATCCAAACTGTTATACATACTCCAAAAGACTAGCAGAAAGTCTTGTATATGAAGAATCAAAAAACATGCCAGCTGTTATTTGCCGCCCATCCATAGGTATGTAAATACAATGGTTTATTTACCCATCTTGCCTTTCGGTACTCTATAAATGTAATGTAGTTAACTACAGTTTCAAGCATTACACCTTACTGTAATAAAATAGTACTAAATCAAATTTAAGAAGTACTGTGCTAAGTTACAGAAATAAAAAACCTTTCAAGTAATGGGAAATAAATTCTTATGGCATGACTGGACGGGATCCCCTCAAGATGGATGTTTGGTTGCATGTTTACATGTTCTGCCAGTGGATGCCCTTTTGGCAACTTGTGTGTCCTTAACCTACATCAGTAACCCTACCGGGGAAAGGGGACCTATAGTTTAACACGGAATCCAAACCATGTGCCATTCCCACATATCTTCACATCATTGAGAGGTGAAGGCTAGAGTAAAGGCAGCATGAAAAATTCTGTTGTGTTACCCATATTCGAACCTGCATCCTTAAGGTCTCCAGGATCACAGTTTACCACTATACCACCAAACCCTGACTTTCAAAGAATATGAGAACAGCTCTTCAGGCTTTCCCAGCAATCTAATGACATCTGTGCTTCTTGGGTTGTCGGGTGCACCCAAATGCATCATCTTGCCGGTCTGCAAAGTTTGACCACATGAGCAAGAAAGCACAGTAGATGGGGGAGACTCACAGTGAGCCGAACCTAAGTGACATGCGGTTTATGACGCAACCTTAAAGGTATTCAGCAGTGGTCTCAACTTTGCAGTGACCCATAGAAATGTGCTCATCTCAGGTTTCATCAGTGCAATAGAGCAAGTTGCAGCCAGACTTCCACCTAATGTGGCAGAGGAAGTCTGCCAAGAGACTTGCAGGGATATCACCAATGCCAAGCCACCAAAACTGAACATCACAACTGAGGAGTGGCGTGCACTCAAGAAGCTCCAGGAAGACAACAGTATTGTAGTACTGCCAGCAGACAAAGGGAATTCTACAGTCATTCTGCAGTGGGTGGATTATGATGAGAAAATACGCCAAATTCTGAGGGACTCTGCATATAGATCTTTGGAGTGTGACCCCACTGAGAAGGTGGACAAGAAGACCAGTGCTCTTCTGAAGGAGACAGGGATGCCCGATAAGATCACCAGACAACTCCGGGAAAAAGCACCAGTACCACCTAGACTATATGGTTTGCCTAAAATACACAAGGAGGGCATGCCTGTATGCCCAATTGTCAGTAATACTGGGGCACCTACGTATGCAACAGCCAAGTACTTGAAAGATCTGATGTCTCCGTATGTGGGGAAATGTGTTCACCACATCCAAAACTCAGAAAACTTTCTACAACACCTCAGGCAACTATGCATCACAGATTTGGACATCATGGTTAGTTTTGATGTGGTATCACTGTTCACTAGGGTCCCACTTAAAGATTCACTAGAATTGACTGCGGAAAAATTTGATGGTGCTCTGTTGGACCTGTTCAGGCATACACTGACATCCACATATTTCCTGTATGGGAACCAATATTACGCGCAAACTGAAGGGCAAAAGCACCAGTACCACCTAGACTTTATGGTTTGCCTAAAATACACAAGGACGGCATGCCCCTACACCCAATTGTCAGTAATATTGGGGCACCTATGTAGCTTTGGGCAGCCCACGGTCTCCTGTGATTGCCAACATGTTTATGGAGAGATTTGAGGAGAGGGCATTAGAGACAGCCAGATATAAACCCACATGCTTCTTCAGGTATGTGGATGACACCTTCATGATCTGGGACGGACAGGCTCAATGAGTTCCTTGAAGATCTTAACTCCTGCCACCCAAATATCAAGTTCACCATGAAACTGGAGAAGAATTTCTGGATTTACTAGTTAAAAGGAAAGCAGATGGATCAATTGGCCACAGTGTGTATCAAAAACCCACACACACTGATTTATATCTGTAGGCCAGCAGCTGTCACCACCCTGCGCAGAAGAACGGGGTTCTTAAGCCATTGGTCCATAGAGCACGTATCCTGTCAGACCAAGAGAGTCTACCAATGGAAATAGAGCATCTTAAAACAGTATTCTGCAAAAATGGATATACTACCAAACAAATTGAGATGGCATTTCAACCACTCACTACACCACAGGATCCAGAAACAGAGCAAGATGAAGCAAAGAATGTGGTGTACCTGCGCTATGCTGGTTCTGTTTCTGCCATAATCTGTAGGATCCTCTGTAAACACAACATCAAGTGTGTTTTCTGTCCATCCAGCAAGATCAGGGAACTGGTGGGAAATGTTAAAGATGACCTGGGGTTACAGAAAGCAGGCATTTACAATACACCTTGTCAATGTGGCATGTCCTACATTGGCCAGATGACAAGATCAGTGGATATCAGGTGCAAGGGACATCAAAGGCACACCCAATTAAGACAGGTGACGAAACCATCCATCGCTGAACACTGTCTAGAACTAGATCATGCCATGAATTATGATGAAACCAATCTTCTAGCACAGACACACAGATTTTGGGACAGTGGTATACGGAAATCGATAGAGATAAAAGTAACTGATAGTCTAATGAACTGCGACATGGGGTACCAGCTAAGCAGAGCCTGGAATCTGAAATTGGAGCAATGGGGACAGCTGCAGCACTCCATGAATAGAAGAACTGAAGGCGTGGATACAGAAAATGATCCCCAGAGTGCCAGGCTCTCCAGACTGAAGATGTAATGTCCAGGTTTGGGTCTGCCTGGTGCGAACCACAGAGGGAACACCCAGAACAGCAGCAGACCAAAAACAGAATGGTGACACTGAAGAAGACCGCAGTGAGTGGGAGAGGACCACAGGGAGAATGCCTGGCAACTCACAGAACTCCAAACTCAGCAGTTCCAAGATGGAACACCCAGGAGTGGGTCTGGTGGGCGTGGACCGCAGAGGGAATGCCCAGAACCACAGTGGATGGAAAACGGAACAGCAGGTCGCAGCAAATGGGTGCAGACAGCAGAGGGAACGCATGCAACTGCCAGAGCTACGTTACTGAAATATTGTGCAAGAACGACGCTGATATCCGGCAGAGCACCCAACAACCCAAGATGTCAATATGAGAATAGATTTAAATGCTTTCAGATGACGATTTATTGCTAGTTTCAACTTTTGTTTTGTCTTTTGCATTAAAGGCACCAGCCCATTAAACAAAGATCTTTTTATATCAGTTTTTAATTATGATAGGGGTGTGTGATACAAAATGGCATGGTATTTAGCATACTTTTGTTCTTCATTGTCACCTCACCACAGGGAACTTGCCTGATTTTGAATGACTATGGGTTTGGTTTAAGCAAGCTGGTCAGTATTACCATTTCTCTGTTATTGTAAACCACTGTTATACATAATTGTGGAACATTGTGTTTTGCAGAGTGCAGGTCTCTTAGCTTAACCACCTGGGCTAAAGGGATGGGACAAGCCATTAATCACTTCTGTAGCACCTATTGCACCCCATTTGAATTAGGCTTGTCCAAACAAAGCAGCTCCAGTGGGTCATGTGGACCACAGATTAATATTAACAACCAACAAACTAAGACATCTCAAACAGAATAGTCGTCCACATCAAACAGATACTGAAGACAAAACTACCAATAGCAACAGGACATACGACATGCTATCAAAAATTTTCGGGACTGGTGCCGTCATCTGTTGAAAACCTTACCTTTGGACTAATGGTCACCATCACCCTCAAAGTAGTTCCTATCCGCACGTACACACCGGTCCCAGTGTTTCTGCCACTGGTCAAATGTTTTCTGGAAGTCCTGTTCTTTGAGGGTGTTTATCACCGCCAGCAATGTGTCTTGAATCCTCTCTAGAGTGTCAAACCGATGGCCTTTCAACTCGAGTTTCAGTTTTGGGAATAGCGCAAAGTCACAAGGTGCCAAATCTGGTGAGTACGGTGGGTGGGATACAACCACCATGTTGTTTTTTGCAAAAAAGGTCCTGGTGAGCAAGGATGTAAGGCAGGGCGCGTTGTTGTGATGCAGCTGCCAGTTCCCTTGATGCCAAAGTTCAGGCCGTCACAGCACGTTTTCATGGAGCCCTCGCAAAATGTCACAGTACTATGTGGAATTCATTGTCTGGTTGGGTGGGATGAATTCTTTGTGCACAATTCCCTTGGTATCAAAGAAAATGGTGATCATGCTCTTCACCTGTTTTGCTTTCTTGGGTCTTGGAGAGCCCGAGCTCTTCCACTGGGATGATTGTTGCTTTGTCTCTGGGTCATAACCATAAATCCAGCTCTTGTCCCAGTGATAACCCGTGACAGGAAAGTTGGATCATCAGATGAGGTCTGATGAAGGTCTGTGCATACTTCAACATGCTGTGCCTTCTGATCGGCAGTCAAGATCCTTGGCACAAATTTGATAGCAACACGAAACATGCCAATTCATCAGTCAACATTCGTTGACGTGCCCCATAACCAATACCCCCTTCATCTGCAAGGTCTTGAAGAATTCGATGTCGATCCGCATGAACCAATTGTTGAGGTTTGGCAACAATGTCAGGCGTTGTGCGGCTAATGGGGCTTCCAATGTGAGCATTATCTCCGATGTCTGTACGGCAGGCCCTGAACTGAGCATGCCACTCAAATACATGCGTACAGCTCATGCTCTGTCCCCCAAAGACCTGTTGAATCATTGCAATGGTCTCCGTAGCACTTTTCCCGAGATTTGCACAGAATTTGATACACGTGTGCTGTTCTGTTCGCGGATCCATCATAAAATCACCATACACCAAATGCAGAGTATTACAGAAATCACTGTGGACATGCAACATGTCCTCCCAGTTGAATGCCACTCCGCACACTGACTCATCAGATATGCAGTTCTCGCCACCTAGCGGTGCAAAGATCTACTACTCCTACTTTCCAGATGGCGGCACCAGTCCCGAAATTTTGGATTCCACCTTGTTTGTATACCAAAAGTCTTCATTATAATGAAAAAGGAAGAAAGAGCTTTTCAGAAAGTTTCACCCTTCCATATTCCAAAATTAGTGATTTGATTTTGAATATATAATCTGTACAATGTCTCTGAAGTGGAACATTACTTTTAGAGTGATCAGCAGCCAAACAAGCAAAACAGCAGTTAAGGAGTTAACAATTAGGTGACTACCCAGTTCTCACTGAATAATACCAAACAACTAATGTCTCCTGCCATGATACAGTGAAAATTAACATGAAGAAACTACAATATGAGTAGTGTGGTGGAGGAGTAGCGGAACAGATACATAAAGGTCACAACAATCTAACAAGAAGCTACCTGGAAGCTTAAAACCTGTTCAGAAGGGATTCAGGTGCAAATTTAATCAGTGCTACAGGAAGATTGCTTTTAGTTTTTAGTAGAATTGATGAGCATTAGCATCAAATAGAAGTTTTATGTTGCTTGTATATGCTTCTCTACATTTAATTTTTATCTAATAGAGGGAAACATTCCACGTGGGAAAAATATATCTAAAAAGAAAGATGATGAAACTTACCAAACAAAAGCGCTGGCAGGTCGATAGGCACACAAACAAACACAAACATACACACAAAATTCTAGCTTTCGCAACCAATGGTTGCCTCGTCAGGAAAGAGGGAAGGAGAAGGAAAGACAAAAGGATATGGGTTTTAAGGGAGAGGGTAAGGAGTCATTCCAATCCCGGGAGCGGAAAGACTTACCTTAGGGGGAAAAAGGACAGGTATACACTCGCACACACACACATATCCATCCACACATACACAGACACAAGCAGACATTTGTCTGCTTGTGTCTGTGTATGTGTGGATGGATATGTGTGTGTGTGCGAGTGTATACCTGTCCTTTTTCCCCCTAAGGTAAGTCTTTCCGCTCCCGGGATTGGAATGACTCCTTACCCTCTCCCTCAAAACCCATATCCTTTTGTCTTTCCTTCTCCTTCCCTCTTTCCTGACGAGGCAACCATTGGTTGCGAAAGCTAGAATTTTGTGTGTATGTTTGTGTTTGTTTGTGTGCCTATCGACCTGCCAGCGCTTTTGTTTGGTAAGTTTCATCATCTTTCTTTTTAGATTTAATTTTTATCTCATTTACTTGTTTTGAGCCACAGAAAGGCATAACAAAAAGATTCTCACAATTAAAGCTTTCGACCATTAAGGCCTTCATCATCAATAGAACACCCCCCCCCCCCCCCCCCACCCACACTCAACAAATGCAACTCGCACACACACACGAGGCAGTCTCAGGCAAATTGACCACCCTGTTGCTGAACTTGCTGCCAAACATGATATCCCTGCTTCACAGCTTGTGCCATATGGATCCTTCCCACCAGCACCAGCTTTTCTGACTTGTGCAGGTGGGAACTTTCCTTGCAATACATACTACGTTCCTGTAACTGTCCTTGCCCCAACCTTCGTCAGTCACTGTCCTCACCCATCCAGCCCCTTCCCAGTTCCCATTCCAGCACTACACAGCCATCTTTCCACCATCACACCCAGTGTTTTTATTTCTCTCCTTTGACCCTATTACAACCCCCCCCCCCCTTTCAGACCTCTCCCTTGCCCTCCATCTAACCTGCAGCACTTCACTACTCACCATACCCACCATACTGTCCCTCCCCCTCCCTGCTCAAACCTCCTTCTTGCTCTCACCCAGTACCCACTCCCATCATGCACTGGTGCTGCTGCTTGCAGTGTGGTTTCAGTTGCCTGAGACTGCAGTCATGTGTGCGAGCTGTGTTTGCGTATCATACTATAATCCCCATCACTTGTGACTGATGGTTTCAGATAGAAACCTTTGTGAGATTAATGAGTTACTATTAAGTATGTGTGTTTTACATTATTGAAAAATTAAAAAAAAAAAACATATGTATGTTTGTAACTTTAATGCATACAGTTCTCCTGTGAGTTGTCCCATATTTGTGTGTAATAACACGCTGTAAGATCTCTGGGATCAGTGAAATTCAAAATCAAATCAAGTGAAAAATATAATGAAATGAGAAAATGGCAAGCTCAAGAAATCTGCTACATTTGTAATAATGTTTGATTTACCTGCTTTGGTAGAGAACATTTAGGCAGATGTCCTGCATTTGAAAGTAAGCATATGTATAGCAAAGATTTCTAGAGTTTTAGGTATCGCTGAAACTTTGTAAGTACACTGTTGCAGAACAGTTGGCATCTATCTACATATGTGTTTACATATACTGGCAACCACTCTGAAGTGCATGGTACTTAGCACTGTACCTCATATTACAGTTTCTTCATGCTTCTGCTGCAAAGGTAACACAGGGACAATGAATGATTTAAATGCTTCTGTGCATGCTGTTATTAGTTTAATCTTTTCTTCATGGTCCCTTTGGGCGCAAATTGTGAGGGACTGAAGTAAATTTCTAGATTCTTTACTTGCCACTGGTTGTTGAATCTTTGTAAGTAGGCCTTTCTGGGATACGTTACACCTATTTTCAAGAACCTACCAATTCAGGTCTTTCTGCATTTCCATGATGCTCTCCTGTGATTCAGGCATACCTGTGACCATTCATGCTGCCCTTCTTTGAATATGTTCAATGTATCATGTTACTCCTATTTGGTATGGGTCCCACACACTTGAGTAAAATTGTAAGAGGGGACTCTCAAGAGTTTTGTAAAAAGTTCTCTTTGTAGACTGACTGTATTTTCCCAGTATCTTAAAAATGAACTAAAGTTTTCAATCTGATTTACCTGCTGTTGAATGCAAGTGATCATTCCATTTCATATCCATATAAATTGTTACATCTTGATATTTGTGTGTGTTTACTGGTTCCAGTTGTAACTCATTAATATTGTAGTCATACTACTTTCTACATATTGTGAAATGCACAATTTTATATTTCTGTACATTTAAAGCAGGGGCTTAGTTTTGCACTGCTTTCATATCTTATAAAGATCTAGGTAAACATTTGTATAACTTTTTCCAGACAGTATGTTATCGTAGATGATTGCACCAGCTGCAAAAAGTCTGAAGTTACTATCAATATTGTCTGCCAGGTCATCAGTATACAACATGAACAGGAAAGGTCCTGAAACACACTTTCCTGTGGCACACCTAAAGTTATATTTACATCTTTTGATGACTTATTCAAAATAGCGTGAAGCATCCTCCCTTCCAAGAAACCCTCAAGCCAGTCACAAATATTGTTTGATGCCATAAATATTCATACTTTCATTAATAGGTGTTGGTTTGATAATGTGTCAAATGCTATCCAGAAATCAAGAAATACTGCACCCAGTCTGATTGCTTTGAGCCATTGCTTCAGGATTCGTCAGAGGAAAGTGTGAGTTGGGCTTGATTGATATTTCCAACATCCATGCTAGTGGGCACAGAGGAGGCCATTCTGTTTGAGACATCTCATTGAATTAGAGCTCAGAATATATTCTAAGATTATGCAAAAGATAAATGTAAATGATACAGTAACGGAATTTTGTAGAGCACTTCTGCTACCCCTCTTGCAGATAGGTGTGACTGACCTTTACTTTTTCTGTAGATAGGTATGACTTGTGCTTTTTTCCTTCTTTAGAATTAAAAAGGGATTTAATGTTTTTCTCTGTGCCTCTGACACTAATGTCTACAGCACTCATCTGTGCAGCGGTGAGAGAATTATACTAAGTCAGTACTCCTAGATCCTCTTTTATACAGAAACATTTAAAAATAGAGTTCAACATTTCTGCTTTTTCTTTGCTACCCTCAATTCCAGTTCCTGTGTCATTCACGCATGTCTGAATGTTTAGTTTGTTGCCAAGTGGCTTTCCATATGAGCAGAATTTCCTTGGATTTCAGAAAAGGCCTTTTGATAAGATTTTGCTAAATTCATGATTGAAGGCTTCGCACATTGCCGTTTTGACAGCCAGACTTGTTTCGTTTAGCATTTCTCTGTCTGTGACCCTATTCTTTGTTTTGCACCTACTGTGTGGTAGTCACTGTTTCCTTTGAAGTTCCTATACTATGGAGCAACCTTCCCCCAATAAATTGTTCTGCTGGCTACATATATATCCAGTACCTAGTCAGCTATTCTTCTAAACTTGAGCAACAGTTACTCTAGATGCTAAATATTTCAAGTTCCTCCTTCAAAAGACACTACTACCTCTTTATCTAATTTCTTGGACATATCAGTGTTGCTTATGGTAAGCATTGTTGCTGCAAGTGCTTTGTGGCCATTGATACCAGTTTTAATGTAGAATATGGACATAATAATAATATGACATAGTAAGCAACTGTAATAGGGAGAGTGTGAATCGAACATTTGGCAGGTACTATTAGAAATCTAACATTCATGCACCATCAAAAACACTGTACTTAGTGGCTGAATGAATTTTCAAAATTTGCCTCTAACAGTAGTGTGTGTGTTTTTTCTATTCAAATGTTTCAGTGACACCAGTTTTCAATGAGCCGTTGACAGGATGGGTAGACAATCTCAATGGTCCTGTTGGTATTCTGATTGGTGCAGGAAAGGGAGTTATTCGCTCCATGCTTTGTGGACCAGATTTTTATGCTGAAATTATACCTGTTGACATAGCAGTCAATGGAATCATAACAGCTGCATGGGATACAGCAGTCAGAAGGTTAGCTATGAAATGTGGAAATGATTTATAAAATAATAATTGTGTCACTACCAAACTGTTGCCTTAAATTAATGCTTTCATTGACCTATGAGTTGCAGGGGCCAAACAATCATCCAGCCACTGCTCTTTATTGTATAGCAATTTTTACTTTGAGAACGTAGTAGTATCGCACACTGCCTGCAGCAGACTAGCTGCAGTTTGGAAACATGATTTCCTGCCTGCCAACTGCCTTTTTAATTTCACTAAGACCATCTTAATAAGGTAACAAGGGCACTGACCTCTCGTGTACTCATGCGATCTAGTGAAAGCAAAGGAAACTACAGATGTATTGTGAGGCAGAAATGACACCTTTAACTCATTTGAACATCTGTAATTTGGTTTTCAGTCTCCTGACTCTCTTGCAAAACTAATACTTCTACTGCTTGTAACTATCTTTATGTAGATCTGACTTGGTATTTCCATGCAAGCTACAAAGGTTTCCAGTTCTTTTTGTATGCTCTTTTGTTTTACCATCAGATGTTGCCCTTCTCATAGTAGGCCTATGGGTTTATTGTTAGGGAAATACATTTGTTAGTGAGGAAGTACTGTTTAGGTGTCCACCGTAGACCTCTGAGAAAATGGAGAAAATGTTCCACTAGTTATTGACCCAAACCGCACTACATACTAATTCCTATGATTGTTATTTTGAACTTTCCCTTACCATGGCAATGTTGTCCTCAAACAGTAATCACTTATATTCATGTGTTTTCCTTGGTTCAAATCAAGTATTGTAGTTTAGTACTAATATTTGCATGAAATGGTCTGAGAGAAGGCCGTTTATGACTCAAGGTAAAAACAGAAAATATAAAAATTAATTATAACAGTTTAAAAAATCACTGGTTTTGCAAACTGGAAGTAAGTCTAGCCCCCACTTATAAAACTTCAGGGCATTGTGCACCCTTTTTGTGCTGAAGACAGTCTGAATGTGGAGTAATGAATGTAATTTTTCCTTATGGTATTGTAATGATGTACATAATTGTTCTTTTTGAATGGCAGTGTATTATTTACAAAAAACTTCATCTATATAATAATAAAATGATAAAACCATGGTGTCTGCCTGTTTGTTTGAATGTTCTAATCTCCAAAACAACTATGCAAATTTTCATGGGGTTTTCACAGATAACTTGAGTGTAGTTTGGGACAACGCATAGGCTTTATTTCTTCAAAATCAGATCACAGGAAGAAAAAGATATTGTGATTTAAAGATTTATATTAAATTGTCTGCTCAGCTTAGTACAGTAGTTCAGATGTTTAATCATCATGGCTTTGTACACCAAAGAAACAATAGATGATGCTGTTAATGTTTCTTACTCAGTGACAGATGTATTTTTGAAAGCTTACATCAGTGACAGTATGTGCCACAGTAGTACCTTTATGAATACAAAATAATAGCAAATTTACATGGCTAGGATATACAGATTCACAGATTTCACTTTGTGTGTTAAAAACTTCATGACATTGCTCTGCTTCTTTCAGTAGGTTTTATTTATATTGGCCTTATTTCCTAGGAAAGTTTTTTACCTCAGTGACAGAAGTATTTTCAGAAGTTTACATCAGTGACAAATTAAGTGCCTCAATCTCATCTTTATGAATAGAAAATAACATTGAATTCACTTGGCTAGCACATACAATGCTTTCACATTGTATATTAAAACCTTGATGACATTGCTTTGCTTCTTTTGATAGTTTTTATTTATATTCTTTGTTAGGAAAAGTGAATGTATTAAGTTTGCTTTGTAATTGGGGTATCTACTCATTACAATTTGATTTTGTTTGTCTACAAATAAAATGCTTAGAAAACAGTTGAGTTTTCCTGAATACACCAGATCAGCTAAAAGACTGAGTCCTATGTGGTCTCAAGAATCCAGTGAAGATAATAATGTGAAACTTGTTGCGGCTTGGGAACATCAGGCTTTATCTTGCTCCTTAAACATACCTTCTGAGAGCGAGACATGACATAACTCTAATTGAGAGTATCAAGCAATATCTTGCTCCTCAGAAACCTTCACTCACATAGGCTTAAAATTACTTCTCTTCCACATAACATAAGAGAAGCAGATACTTTGATATGAAGAGGCACAGGTAAGCGAGTTTTCATACCTCGATTCCCTATTATGCCTAACAGTTTACCATCACACTTTAAACATGTACAATTCACAGCAAACTTGTGTTATGCTGTGACCATAAACAAAGCACAAGGCTAGAAACTGCATGTTGTGGGAAAGGGGCGGGTGAACATTAGTGTCAGTTGCTTTTCATAAGGCCAGTTCTACATTGCCCTTCCCTGTGTTAGTGAAGCAAACAAGCTCTTTGTTTATGTGCCAAATCATTATACCTCAAACATTGTACAGTATACAAAAAAGCTTTCTAAGTCAAAAATAAAGTCCATGAGTACGGAGTCTCAGACACAGCTATAGATAGATACTCACTTAGTGGGGCAATAAATATATTGTGAATCAGTAGTCAGAATTCCCAACACCTTAAACAGTTGTCTACAAGATGATCATGGATGAGCACTGGATATTAATCTTACAGCATGTTTTTGAACAATGAAGACATTTTTTCTTCAAGATGTGTTACCCTAGAATATTATTCATTTGACATTATTGAATGAGAATGTGCAAAATATGTCAACATACTGATTTGTCTCTTGCCAAGATTTGCAGTGGTTCTAAGTGCAAATGTGGCTGAACTACATTGTTCCAAAATGTCTTTTTTCCAGTTTAAATTCTCGTCTGTATGGACACCTAAGAGTTTTGAAGTTTCCAGCCTTTTTGTTCTTTCCTCACCAAGCGTTACATATATCATTGGTGTAGCACTCCTAGATGTAGAGAATTGAATATGTTGTGTTTTTTTAAAGTACATACATATTTTGAAGAATACATACATATTTTGAAGAAATAAAGCCTATGAGTTGGTCCAAACTACACTCAAGTTATCTGTGAAAACCCCATGAAAATTCGCCTAGTAGTTTTGAAGATTAGAACATTCAAATGAACAGGCAGTCACAATGGTTTTACCATTTTATTATTAGTTTAGATGAAGTTTGTTGAAAATAATACACTGCCATTCAAAAAGAACAATGATGTACATCATTACAATACCATAAGGAAAAATTACATCCATCACTCCACATTAAGACTGTCTTCAGCACAAAAACGGTGCACAATGCTGCAACCAAAATTTTTGACAATGAGTGACTTAGTTTAATAAAATTTATATTTACTATATTTTACAGTGATATAGTTGTTATTTTAATCATTTCACAGTTTTGTTTATTAAAATATGGTTTTGGGGATCGAGGATAGGAAACTTCCTACCCCTGAAGTTTTACAAGTGGGGGCTAGTCTTACTTCCAGTTTACAAAACCAGTGTTTCTGTATGTATGTATGGTTGGACTGATTACAATACTAGTGTCATCTACATAGAGAATTAATTTTGCTTGTTGCATATTAGATGGAAGATCATTTACATATATGAGGAACAATAGTTGACCAAAGATTCAGCTTTGGGGATCTCATATGTGGTTTATCCCCATTCAAGAATAATATCCTGGGCTACATTTGTCGAATTACTATGAACAAATTTATGTATTTTTTTGGTTGGATTTGACATTATCCATTGGTTGGCTGTACCATTAATCCGATAAATCTTCATTTAACAGCATGAATCAGAATTAAATGCCTTAGATAGATAGATATACATCAGTTTGCATACAAACTGGCACTATTTTCTTGTTTAATGCTTGTAAAATTTGGTGAGTGAACATCTAAATGACATTCTCAGTAGAGCAACCTTCCAAAAGACAAAGTGTGATTTGCTAAGGATGTTAGTGTTGCTAAGGTTTGATACTGTTCTAGAATACATCACCATCTCAAAAATTTTGGAAAATGATGTCAGCAGTGAAACAGATTGCTAACGTTGACATCTCTCTAATCAGCTTTTTTAAAGAAGGGGTAAACAACATTATATTTAAGCCTCTCTGTATAAATGCCTGGAGTTAATGATGTATTAAAATTTCTGTATCTATATCTACACCTACATCTATATCTACATCTATACTATGCCCTGTGAAATGCATGGCAGAATGTACATCCTACTGTACCAGTTATTAGGGCTTTTTCTCATTCCTTTAACTTAAGGATATGGAAAAAATGATTGTTTAAATTCCTCTGTGTGTATTGTAATTAATCTAATCTTATCCTCATGATCCCTGTGTGAGTGATGTGTTGAGAGTTGTAATATATTCCTAGAGTCATCACTTAAAGCTGGTTCTTGAAATTTTATTAGTAGAATTTCACAGGATAGTTACTGTCTATCTTCAAGAGTCTGAAGTCTGCCAGTCCATTCATTCAACATCTCGGTGACACTCTTCCATGGATTAAACAAATCTGTGACCATTCATGCTGCCCTACTCTCTGTATGTTCAATATTCCCTGCTTGTCCTATTTGGTATGGGTCACACAAGTGATTTGTATGCAGTCTCCTTTGGAGATTTCTTCCACATACAAGTGAACAACAGTAGAGAACACACACACAAAAGTATAAACAATCCAGGTACTGATACAGGCAGTTTCTGACAATAAGTGTGGACATTATATGAGAGCAACTTATAAAGTGCACTTATAAAGTGGATGGTTCCATAGACAGCATGGCAAATGCTGTGCCATGTGCACAAGTCATGTGGCCCACTGCAGGCAGCCTCTAGTGTGTGGGTTGTGCAGATGCTGTTGGCAGAATATTCGAAGTATAGTGCATTGACAGCCTAAAGCCATGGCACATATCCAAATATTATGTACAGGATTATAGCATCCTTAACCCCTTGGGAAAAGGGCACTCTGCCAGTTCAGATGTCAGGATGACTTTTGAAACTTCCATGGCCTCTGTGGCAGACACTGCAGGTGATGATGGTAGTGGTAGCAAAAAGAGATTCAGGATGGGAACCAGTGAGTAGGGAGAGAAGTGGCATGGTTGTGGACACACACAGTGGAACTGGTACATCTGTGGATGCATGAAATACCATAAGAGAAGACCAGTGACAAGGGTTTTGAAGGGCTTGAAGGTGCTGGCTCAGCTGGCCGCAGAATAGCCATTGGCAGCGAAGCATCATGGGAAGGCCTGGCAGCAGGCACCTGTGGGCTATACCCTGGAGGAGAGGCAGGAGGCGGCAACATCCACAAGCAGGGTGGGTCTGCCCTCACAGTGGTTGTGCCCGTGAGGCCGGGCCAGGCAGTGTCAGACCCAGGGCCCTCACTGTAGTATGAGTATGAAGCTGGTAGCCATGGGGCACCACTTGCATATCACTAGTGAGCATCATATAGAGCTGGCAGCCTCGGCAGCTTTAGACCGTGGCCAGAATCCACTTCAGTTGGCAGCCAAACCCCTGAGCCTGGGTGAAAGAGGCAGGAGCAAATCATGATGAGAGCTGTGCTGATGGGCATTAGTGGGCCAGCATGAGGGGGTGCAGCAGGATGTGTGCTTGGTGACTGTGGAGCATCTCGGCCAGTCTCTGACCCTCCACCAGTGTGAGACATGTTAAGGTGGTGTTTGTGGATGAGTCCATGATGTGCTTCTACATTTGAACCATGAACATGCAAATGAGATGTTCTCCCTCACTGTTAGAGTGATGTGAAAAGGTGAGCAGTCAAGTGACGAATGCCTTGATGTGCACAAAAATCACGGAAGGCCTGAGACACAATCTATGGACCATTATCCATCACAAGCAATAAGAAACTCCAACAGAAAAAATTTGGAGATGGCCTGAATCATAGCAATGGCTGATGTCAAAGAATGGTAGATAATTTATTAGATTAGAGAAATTAGATAAATTTGTTAGAGAAATTTAGAGAAAGCATCAACAACCGTGAAAACAACATGAATGCATTCTCATGGACACTGTGGTGTGGTTCATGGAGAGAACATCTGTTGGGTAGCACACTGTGAGCAGGCCACAACAAGATGTACAATGTCACTTTTGATGCCGGGCCAAGCATTTGCCAATGGGCCAATACCTTGGTATGAAAGACTCTCCAATGTCCCTTATGTATGAGCTGAAGCAGGTCTTGCCCATAGGGTAGCCAGGATCACAGTCCAAGGCAACAGCCCATCTGTGGATAAAAATACTGAAAGGCAGTGACAAAGGACAAAATAGTTACACAAAGGATCAGAAGCCCTGCCTAGAGGGCTGACCGGCCAACCATGCTGAAAGAGGTGAACAAGCTGATGCAAAATCAGATGGGCAGTGACAGCAGCTGTGATCCCGGAGCCCATAATAGGAAACACTTCCACTGTATATTGCACCTTGACATCTAAATGAAAACCAGGGAGTTCATCCTGATCAAAAATAGGATCAGATCTCATCAGAAGCCAGGACAGTGCATCGGTGTTGGCATGTTGTGTGGGAGGCTGAAAATGTATTTCATTGTTGTATCAAAACAGAAACAAGGCCCAACGCTCAAGGCAATGAGCTTCTTTGTCAGGCAGAGAAGCAGAATGATTAAACAACAGAACCAAGGCCTTGTGATCAGCAATGAGATGGAACTTGGACTCTGACAAGAACACATAAAACTTTTTGGTACGTAGATGATAGCAGGCGCTTCCTATCCAATGTGACAGTAGCAAAGCTGAACAGAGTTGAGCATTTTTGACACATAAGCTATCAGAAGTTTGGAAACATCCTCATATAGATGCATGACAAGTCCATACTGAAAGGTGTTTATAGCCAATACCAGGTGATGGCTAGGATGGGAGGTAGCCAGACAAGGAGCAGAATGCAATTTAGATTTCAAAAGTGTGAATATATGCTCACATGCCCACATTCACTTAAAAGGAACAAATTCTTGGAGTTCTTTGAAATTTGTAGGGCAAGCAGAGCTGTGATTATGGTGATGTGATGATGTAAAGGCTTAACACACTCCTGAGAAACCTCAACCCCAAATACACAATGGATGGCTGAAAAAAGTGTTACCTGACCAAGTTGTATTTCATACCTGCAGTATTTAAGACTTTAAAAAAGTGCATAAGTTACATGATTGTTCTTCTGTGGATTCATTCATCATGACAGTGTCATTGAGATTGTTGGTGCACCCCAGAATGGACATCGTCAGTTGTTCCAAAAAAGCTGAAAGATCAGAGGGACACTAGCCACCTGAACGGGAGGCACTGATGTTGGTACAGTCCAAAGGGCATGTTAATCAAAAGGAGCCATTTGAAATCCTCATTCAATGGAACCTGTAAATGTGCTTCAGATAAATCAGTTTTCGAGAAAAACTGGCCCCTGGTTAGTTTAGCCAATAATTCATCTGGGTGGAGCAAAGGGTACGTGCCAATGACAGACTGAGTGTTAACTGAAATTTTAAAGTCACTGCAGAGGTGAAGCTAATCAGTCGGTTATTAACAGTCATGAGGGGTGTGGCCATTCACTCGGTGTAACAGGGTGATGACCTGCAATGATGTCAGCCTCTCCAATTCGGATTTCGCTCAATCACACAAAGCCAGCAGAATAGAGCACACACAGAAAAAAGTGCCATAGGTTTCAGAGTATTGTGGGCTGCAAAATTAGTGTCACAACCTAACCGATCCAAGAAAACAGATGACAACTTAGAACACAGAGAATCTGATTGTGGTAAAGAACCTGGTTGGAAATGAGATGTACCAAATCAGAGATGGAAAAACCAAAAGCATTCAAAGCATCCAGATCAAATAAATCTATAGTACCAGCATCATTCACTACCATAAAGCCAAAGAACAAACAACAGATTCATACATATTGAGAGATCTAAATTGCCTCAGAATTGGAATATACTGCTTGTTGTAACACACCAAACACTGAGTAATTGGAGACAACACCAGAGATCCCAAATCAACATAAGTTTGTGACTTCAGTAAAGTCACGGCTGCACCCATGTTCACTTGCTGTCTGAATCCTTCGTCCATCACTCACATTTTGATAAAACAGTTTGTTATGATTCATAAGCACTGGAGACACACAATTAACATCTATATCCACGTCCACTGTAGGGGGCTGAGGAATGATGCAATGTTATACGTCCTTTTTTCCTGTAGTTGTTTCAGGTTACCTAACATGTAGGGCACATGGCCCTGTCATGTTGCACAAAACAGTATGGGCAGAGCACTGCCATTGCTGTGGTGGTTGTTTGGCACATCACAGTTCATTGCATCCCAGAGGCCATGTTTGTACAGATGCAACATCGTCCTCCCCCTTGAGAACTGACCAACACCCAATGATCAGGAACAGCAGTCACAGTGGCAATGCTACACCAAGCCTCAATCTTATCACCAGAAGGATGAAATACTTCAAAAGATTGAGCAATTTTTAACACTTCTGCCAAAGATTGATTCTTGGACTTTAGTGCATATTGCTGCACCTCCTTGTCAGGAACCAACTGAATGATGGTGTCAGGCACCATAGAGTCAGCACAGGAATTATGATGAGCATTGGTAACAAACTGACATTTGTGACTGAGGCTGTGTAGTTGAGCCACCCAAGCCCTGTAAGATTGGTGGGGCTTTTTAAAACAAAAATAGGCCTCTACATGCACTGGTATGATGTGTGTGTCTACAATGATAATTGGCCAACAACTTAACACATTTCATCAAAAAAAAAAAAAAAAAAAAAGTGATGCAGGTTCCTGGACCAGGGCTAACTGGCACAACAACTGGTTGATCCAAAGAGAAATACAAAAAAGGAATAAAGCCTTACACAAGTTTGCATCAGTGACACCGAATGCAAAGAACTGTTGCCAAAGCTGCTTCTTGTAAGCCTCTCAGTCTTCGGCCACATCATTGTAAGGAGGAAAGGATGGTGGGTACACTGACATCATGGAAGCCCGCATAGTTAGTGTGGCCAACAAGTATGTGATAGCAATTGTAAGAACTGCTGCTGCTGCTTGAGGAGAGATTGGAGCAATGCCTCAATGGACAGAAGAACAGAAGAAACAATCAAATAGAAGGGTATGTGGAAATGCGCCACACTCATCACCAATTGTATTGTACTGTAAGTCACAAATGACAGTACAGCGATAACGAACCAAAGTTTGTTTTTCTTCCACATACAAGAAAACAGCAGTTGTGGACATAGATGCGTAGAAACAGTCCAGGTACTGATACAAGCATTTGCTGACAATAAGTATGAATGCAGTATGAGAGTGATTGCCTGCTGCACTACGTTTATGGAGAGGAAGGCTGTGTTAGCTGTCATGGCAAATGCTGTACTATGTGCACACAGCATGGGGACCACAGCAGGCTGCCTCTGGTGGCTGGCCCACTCAGATGCCATTGGCAGAATATTCGAAGTATAGGATACCAGTGGCCTGGTGCCGTGGCACGTATTCAAGTATTGTGTACAGGGTTGTAGCATCTACCAATAAATCAAAGTCTGATACCTACTTTACCCACAACTGAGCCTATGTGATTGTTCCAGTTCATATCCCTACTAAATGTTAATCCATGTATTTATATGAGTTTACAGATATTATATTCGTGGGATACTATGTTTTCCATTTTGTGAAGTGCACTATTTTTTATTTTTGAACATTTAAAGGAAGTTGCCCATCATTGCACCACTTTGAAATTTTATCAAGGCCTGACTGAATGTTTGTACTGCTTTTTTGAGATTGTACTTTGTTGTAGACAACTGCATCATCTGTGGAAAGACTGATGTTACTGTTAATATTATGCACAAGATCATTAATATACATATGAACAGCAAGGGAGTAAACACCCTTCCCTGGGGCACACCTGAAGGTACTTCTACATCTTTCTGTGACTCTCCGTCGAAGATAATGTGCTCCATCCTCCCTACCAATAAATCGTCACTCTAGTCACATATTTCTTCTGACACCTCAAATGATCATACTTTTAATAATAAGTGTAGATGTAGTACTGAGTCAAATGGTCTCCAGACATTGAAAAATACTGCATTTGCCTGACTGCCTTGATCTGTGACTTTCAGGATGTCATGCGAGAAAAGTGTGGGTTGGTTTTCACATGATACATGTTTTTGAAATCTATGCTGGATGGCATGAGGGAGGTCATTCTGTTCGAGATACCTCACTATTTTTGAGCTCAGGATATGTTCTAACATTTTACAAAAAAAAAAAGAGGATGTCAAGGATATTGGAAGGTAGTTTTGTAGAACACATTTTACATTTCAGATGAGACAGAGCTTATTATAAAGGAACAAATTCTTAGTACTGTATTGTAAACACCATCAAACCCAGATGAGCTTTTATTTTGGAGAGAATACATAATTTTCCTAATTTCAAAATACCAAGTAGTTGATACATTCATATGATTGAATTTGATGAGAGTTGCTTTTTCAACATGCTGCTGTGATTTTTCTCTTGAACTGTTTGTCCCTATACTTCCTACTGTATATGAGATATGATTATTAATGTAATGGAAGGAAACATTCCACGTGGGAAAAATTATATATAAAAACAAAGATGAGGTGACTTACCGAACAAAAGCGCTGGCAGGTCGATAGACACACAAACAAACACAAACATACACACAAAATTCAAGCTTTCGCAACAAACTGTTGCCTCATCAGGAAAGAGGGAAGGAGAGGGGAAGACGAAAGGAAGTGGGTTTTAAGGGAGAGGGTAAGGAGTCATTCCAATCCCGGGAGCGGAAAGACTTACCTGATTATTAAGTATATTTGTTACCTGTGATTCATCACTGATAGCTTTTCCATTCAGTTCCATTGTGATGTTATCCTCTTCTGTGGCTACATTCCATGTAGCCTTAAGTCTGTTGTGAGAATTACCAATTTCTGATGTTATGTGCATGTTGCTTGATTTTTTGATAACATTTCTGAGTAATTTCAGCAGTTTATGTAGCATGCAACTACTGCAGGAAACCAAGTTGTTCTTGCTAACAGACACAATTCTCTTTTTCTTTCACAAGATAGTTAAGTCCTTCTAGTGATCCACGGTGATTCACTTCGCTGTTTAATGTCCTTTCTGATTAGCTTATGTGGGAAGCTATTTTCAAATAAAGATATGAATTTATGATGGAATAAATTAAATTTTATGCTATCATTTGGTTCATTATAAATTTCATCCCAGTCATCTTTTGTGAACTATTCTTATAAATATTTTTCTTGGGGTCATTAATTATTCTAACTGATTCCCACTGAGGAGTATGTATACTGCAAGGCATTATCTTATTTATCCTAACTAGGTATCAAAATCAGAGAGAGTGTTTGGTACTGCATAAACAGTTATTTTCTTGCTTCGTGCTTCACCAAAGAAAACATTATCAATTAGGGTCCTACTGTCTTTGTTCACCTGTGATGGAAAGTTTCCTACTAATATCAAATTGTAAGATCCAAATAAGGTCTCCAGATCATTTTTCCTATCATAATCCTTTAGAAAATCTACACTGAAGTCACCACAGACTTATCAACTGCTTCCTGCTATCTGACAGAGAGCATAGTATGGAATCCATATTACTTGTAAACAGTTCAAAATTCCCCAGTCACAGCTGTAAAAAAACTAACATGAATTCTTTACAGACAAATGGAAAAACTGGTAGAAGCAGACCTCAGGGAAGATCAGTTTGAATTCCATAGAAATGTAGGAACACGCAAGGCTACACTGACCCTACGACTTGTCTTAAAACACAGATTAAGGAAGAGCAAACCTACAGTTCTAGCATTTGTAGACTTAGAGAAAGCTTTTGACAATGTTGATTGGAATACTCTCTTTCAAATTCTGGAGGTAGCAGGGGTCAAATACAGGGAGCAAAAGGTTATTTACAATTTTTACGGAAACCAGATGGCAGTTATGAGTCGAGGGGCATGAAATGGAAGTTGTGGTTGAGAAGGGAGTGAGACAGTGTTGTAACCTATCCCCAATATTACTCAATTTGTATATTGAGCAAGCAGTAAAGGAAACAAAAGAAAAATTTGCAGTAGGAATTAAAACCCATGGTGAAGAAATAAAAACTTTGAGGTTTGCCGATGACATTGTAATTCTGTCAGAGACAGCAAAGGACCTGGAAGAGCAGTTGAGCAGAATGGACAATGTCTTGAAAAGAGGATATAAGGTGAACATCAACAAAAGTGAAACAGGGATAATGGAATGTAGTCAAATTAAATCAGGTGTTGCTAAGGGAATTAGATTAGCAAATGGGACACTTAAAGTAGTAAATGATTATTGCTATTTGGGGAGCAAAATAACTGATGATGGTCAAAGTAGAGAGGATATAAAATGTAGAATGGCTATGGCAAGGAAAGCGCTTCTGAAGAAGAGAAATTTGTTAACATCGAGTATAGATTTGTGTGTCAGGAACTATTTCCTGAAAGTATTAGTATGGAGTGTAGCCATGTATTGAAGTGAAACATGGATGATAAATAGTTTAGACAAGAAGAGAATAGAAGCTTTTGAAATGTGATGCTACAGAAGAATGCTGATGATTAGATGGGTTGATCATGTAACTAATGAGGAGGTACAGAATAGAACTGGGGAGAAGAGAAATTTATTGCACAACTTGACTAGAAGAAGGGATCGGTTGGTAGGGCACATTCTGAGACATTAAGGGTTCACCAATTTAGTATTGAAGGGAAGTGTCGAGAGTAAAAATTACAGAGGGAGACCAAGGGATGAATACATTAAGCAAATTCAGAAGGATGTAGGTTGCGGTAGTTACTTGGAGATGGAGCTTGTACAGGATAGAGTAGCATGGAGTGCTGCATCAAATCAGTCTCTGGACTAGGGACCACAACAACAAACAAATAAAAGATAGAAATTACTGAGAGCAAGATGAGGACTGTATGCTGGGTAGTCAAACAGCTCCCAGCCAAACTTCTGAGAAACAGTTGATGTGCACCGAGTCATATGAGGACAAGCATTGTTATGGAGCAGCACAACACCTGCATTAAGCATTCCACATATCTTGTTCTGAATGGCACGTCGCAGTTTCTGCATTGTCAGCATTCACTGTTTTACACCTGGGCAGAAAGTCAATGATCATAATGCCCTTCCTGTCCCAAAACATCGTGCACATCACTTCCTGTACTGACACAATCTGTCTGAATTTCATCTCGACCACAGATCCACTGTGACACCAATGCATTGACTGCTACCCATGATGAATCTGTTGAGAAACTCATTGCTGTCATCATGATTTCACTGCTGAAATGTCAGTGCTGCTCCAAAACATTTCGTTTTGTGCTCACGTGTCAGGTTTTTTGGCACCCATCTGGCATACAATTTCTTGAACAGCAGGTGCTTAGTAACAATTTCATGCAATGACGATTGCCATAGCTGCAGAAAATGGCTGCTGGGCTCTGTAATCATAAAGTGATAGTTCCCCAGGATGTGCTGCTGCACCAGCTCAACCAGATGATCATTGATGAGGGATGGTCACCCATTGCATACTTCATTACGGTCACTTCGATGGCCTTTAGAAAAAAGCCTACATCAGCAACGCACTATCTGTTTGCTCCTGATGTTCTGCATGTAGATCTGACAGACCTGATGATGAATTTCATTGGGTGCTATGTTTCGTGCATTAAGGAACCTTGTTACTGAACAAATAAGAGATGCCATTTTGGGACACTGCTGCTGCTGTACTGGGACCAGGCAGAACCTGTCTGGCTGGCAATTGATTGTCATACCATAGGTCTGTTGCACATGCACAATTTTCCTGGCTAAATAAGTCTGCATTAAAGGAAACAACATCAGGAAACTTACTTTCTGGTTGTGTCTTGTACAGAAGATAACTTAAGAAAATGCGCAAATGAGATGAGAAAAAATGACACTTTTATTCCCAGACAATAATTTCATTGTACACATCACAATTTATGTTTCATGGAGATAATGAGGGGTGAGACATCTTCTTGATAGGACTTGTGATCACCACATGTTCTGCAAGCTGCTCCCCTACTGGCCTCAAGATTGTACGGTGTTCTTGTGGTAGAGCATTCCATTTTTACAGTGTGGTTGACAACTGCTGGATGGATGTTGGTCCATGTGGACATCCTGCAGTATGCCTCCCCAATGTGTCCCACACATTTTCATTGGGATTTGAGTTCGGGAACAAGAAGTCCAGTCCACTCACCAAACATCCTCTCATTTCAAGAAGTCATCCACGTACACTTTTCGGTGTGGTCATGCATTATCATCCATAAAAATGAAATCAGGACTGAATGCACCCCTGAAAATTCACACTTGGGAAAGGAGTACAGTGTCACAATAACATTGTCTGCTGAGTGCACTGTTTTCAAAGATTTGGAGATCAATATGCAATTGCAAGTTTATACCTCCCCATACTGTAACACCTGGACCACCAAAATGATAATATTTGAAATGTTCCTGATGCATTATGTGTTCCTAGCTCCTGCCATATTCATTGTTGAATATGATGGTTTTGGTGGTCCAAGTGTTATGATGTGGGGAGGCATAAACTTGCATGGGTATGCTAACCGTTAAATCTTTTGAACATGGTATGCTCACTGGTCAACATTATTGTCACATTTTATTCCTTCCCTCATGTATATTTTCAGGGTTGCATTGAGCAATGACTTCATTTTTATGGATGACAATCCGAGATGGCATCAAACAGCACGGTGGAGGAGCTCTTGCTTGGAATTAGAGGATATTCGGTAATGGACTGGACTGCCCATTCCCATGACTTAAATCCCGTCAAGCACTTGTGGAATGCATTGGGTAGGTGTACTGCAGCACATCTGCATGCATCAGCAACCATCCAGCAGTTGGAGCCCCACTGGTGTATGAATGGAATGCCAGACCACAAGAACTCCTTACTACATTGTGACGAGCATGGCAGCATGTTGCAGAACATGCACAACCGTCCATTGTAATCATACACCCTACTAAGAGCAATGCCTTGCCTTTTATTATGTCCAGGGGAACCATCATAAATCATTTTGATTTCTGTGAAATTATTATCTTTAAATATAGTGTTCATCTGATTGTGAATTTCCTTATGTTATCTTGTGCACTATACGGCAGCAGTTCTTTCTTTGTATGGTCCAAGTTTCATTGAGCTATGTTACTTGCCAGTGATGCAACACATGCAAGTTACTTCCATCCTTAAGTTTTGAACACCAATGTATTGTCCCAGTGGAAACAACTACTGTAAATCCAAAAGTATTAAACTATAGAATCTTAACATTTCATCAAGTGAACACTGTAATTTTGAGTCAGCATATGACTAAATGGTATGTGCCATACATGTACCAGGCATTTGTTGTCAAAACAGGTGACAGTTCATATGCAGCCAGCATTGTGTTGCTGTTGCATTGCTGTGGTTGTTACTAATGTTCTGATTTCCAGTTGAAA
This sequence comes from Schistocerca americana, assembly GCF_021461395.2. Taxonomy (NCBI): domain Eukaryota; kingdom Metazoa; phylum Arthropoda; class Insecta; order Orthoptera; family Acrididae; genus Schistocerca; species Schistocerca americana. The sequence goes on along the minus strand of NC_060121.1, from coordinate 724,547,523 downwards.
ATGGACCTGTTAACTGGCAATGATGAAACCGATCCACAATGTATCTCGATGTATATTCTCATGGCACATAATGTGTGTATTACATCCACATCTATTTATGATGTGGACACTGCTGGAATAGATAAATACTAAGAGTCCAGAATGATCAGAAGTAGAACAAAAAGCTTGTGGTTTGGACATTCTGCTGTTTAGCACTGCTTGAACTACTTAGGGCAGGGTGGCAAAACTGTATGCTTGGGATTAAAATCATAATGTGGTCAATTTCTGATGTTATGGATAAATTATATGCTGTATCCTATGGAATGGCAATTAGAGTATCTTGTGCACCACTTCTGTAAATTAAGCAATCTGTCGGGTTTCTCTGAGTGTCTTATAGGCTTCAGTGAACATCTATGGTACTGAATAAGAATTTCTTACACAACCATTCTATGAACTGTTCTCCATGGGTCTCGTTCAGCAAAGGGTAGAACTCTAGAATACCAGCCTTGTATCCAGTGATATTGTATGATATTGTCAGTCACAGGTGACTACATCCAAAGCTAGAGCATATGAAGCAGCAATATTGACTTATGCGAAGGCTGGCAGGCCATTTTACATAAGATCAGTGTCATGTATTACTCAAGTTAAAGCATAAAAATGCTTTGAACAGGCTATATACTTGCTGATGAACTACTGTATTCACAGAGTCAAATGAGGAAGGCCCACCACAGAGGAAAAAGTTTCCACAGCAGTCAAAAAACTTTTGGATCATACTGTCTTCTGCTTAATACAACAATAAGTAGTAATATGCCCTCTCCAGACAGCTAATGTCAACTGCAGGAAGACGATGAGGTTCACAGGGAAAGATCAACACAAAATCAAAGAGGGTTAATATAAAAGAGATTGTAACGGTCACATTAAACTCCATGAGTGACAGAAACAAAACGGAAAAATTGAGAAACAAATTGATAACAACAGAAGCAGTAAATGTAAATTAAGGCAAGGTGCATTGAGGGAACCATTTATGTACGAAAAGCCAGTCTGCGTAAGTGAAGTTGCAGTGAGGTACCACATAAAAATAATTGATAACCAGTGTTGTGACTACTCACCAAAGATTGCACCCCATAAAGAGCAAGGGTAAGAAAATAATGGCCTTTTTGGAGAAAGTCTGTGATGTATTGAGGAATGTGATTATATACTCAAGATTTTATTGTTTTCAAGCAACAATTTGTCCTCTGCAAAATAGTTCCCTTTGGCACTTATATACTGGTGGAGTCCATTGTTCCCAGTCTTGGTAGCAGGTAGGGCCTTCAACATGTCAGTCACATTCTTTTGAATGTTTTCAAGAGTCCCAAAGTGATGTCCTTTTAAGACATTTTTCAACTTCAGGAAAAGAAAAAAGTCACAAGGACTCAGATCACGTGAATTGGTGGGGTGCGAGGTGGGGGCTATGGAACAACAAGAATGCCTTTGAGGTCAAAATTTCTGTGATGGAAATAGTCATGTGACATTGTTAGCCGGCCGGAGTGGCCGTGCGGTTCTGGGAGCTACAGTCTGGAACCGAGCGACTGCTATGGTCGCGTGTTCGAATCCTGCCTCGGACATGGATGTGTGTGATGTCCTTAGGTTGGTTAGGTTTAATCAAGGTTTAATCAGTTTTAAGTTCTAGGTGACTGATGACCTCAGAAGTTAAGTCACATAGTGCTCAGAGCCATTTGAACCATTTTTGACATTGTTTGATACAGCATCCACTTGTCTGTGATGTCCGATCTCACTCAATTCTCCCTTTTCTTGAGCCTTTCTAGGGCATCTTTGTAAAACACTTGGTTGACAGTTTGTCCTGGAGGAACAAATTCTTTATGCATGTTTTCACTTCTGTCAAAAAGGGAAATCTGCATTGTTTTGATATTTGATTTTCTCATTTGACTTTTTTTTTGGTTGAAGAGATGTCTCAGTGTGCCACTCCTCATTTTGCTGCTTTGTCTCCTGATCATACTCAAAAATCTGGGATTCATCACCTGTGATCATAAGACTGAACAATTTGTGGTCAGGGAATCCTATCAAGAAGATCAACATATATGTTTCTTTGATTTTTCTTCTGCCCAGTTGTGATGTTTTTCAGCACCATTTTGGCACAGACTTTTCACATGTGCAAATCTTCACTCAAAATTTGACGTGTGGTGAAAATGTTGATGCTTAGCAGGTCACATCTCATCCTTATTGTTAAATGGCTGTCTGATCTCACAAGAGCACTCATGTTTGATATTTCCATTGCTTTTAAAAGTTGAAGGTCTCTGTGAGCGAGGTTCATCTTCAACATGTTCTTGGCCTTCCAAAAATGATTTGTGCCAGTGAAAAACTTATGTTCTTGTAAGGAGTGTTCCCCTAGGCCTTTTTGAACTTATCAGTGGTCATACTCATGGATTCCCAATGTTTAACAAAAAACTTGATCACATAACATTGTTCTAAACTTCGCTATTCAATTTTTGTAATATACAACAAAAATACAACTTCTCTGATATCACTCTCAAATATCACATAATGGCTTTATACAGCTGAAACTTGGACTGAGCATCTGGAACAGATGAACACACTGGTCTACACAAGTAGGACAACACAGCACTGCCAGATCACTCACAGTGTTCTTGATCTCATTACTTTTCTCACACATGTTGTATGCAGGGGTCTTTAAACATAACTGATCATTTAAAATAAAACTCACATAATAAGTGTTATGTTATAATACCCTCGGCATCAGTAAGAGCACCTCTTTTTAAAACAATCTCAACACTATGCACATGAATCGTCTTTGAACAAAATAAGAGAGGTAAAGCTGTCATCAATGTGAAGGTAGGTTGGAACACCCCAATGTTTGACTGTCAGCGGTCTTTTTGGAGTTGTTATGCTGTCATCTTCCTCTGACCTGTTAATTGACTTACTCAGCCACTTGTAGGTGGATCTACAGTTTAATGTGGCCTCTGAACCACACTGCAATTTGTCATTTTTTACATCAACAAATACCGCCAGAGGTGAAAGGAGTGATAGGTGATAGATAAAAATCCTAAGACCAGCAATTGCACTGTTGTTTTCATCTGTTGAAATGCATTACATTGTTGTTGTTGTTGTTGTTGTTGTTGTGGTCTTCAGTCCTGAGACTGGTTTGATGCAGCTCTCCATGCTACTTTATCCTGTTCAAGCTTCTCCCAGTACCTACTGCAGTGTACATCCTTCTGAATCAGCTTAGTGTATTCATCTCTTGGTCTCCCTCTAAGATTGTTACCCTCCATGCTGCCTTCCAGTACTAAATTGGTGATCCCTTGGTGCCTCAGCACATGTCCTACCGACCGATCCCTTCTTCTAGTCAAGTTGTGCCACAAACACCTCTTCTCCCCAATTCTATTCAATACCTCCTCATTAGTTATGTGATCTACCCATCTAATCTTCAGCATTCTTCTGTAGCACCACATTTCAAACGTTCTATTCCCTTCTTGTCCAAACTATTTATCGTACATGTTTCACTTCCATACATGGCTACACTCCATACAAATACTTTCAGCAACAACTTCCTGACACTTAAATCAATACTTGATGTTAACAAATTTCTCTTCTTCAGAAACGCTTTCCTTGCCATTGCCAGTCTACATTTTATATCCTCTCTACTTCAACCATCATCAGTTATTTTGCTGCCCAAATAGCAAAACTCGTTTACCACTTTAAGTGTCTCATTTCCTAACCTAATTCCCTCAGCATCACCCGACTTAATTCGACTACATTCCATTATCCTCGTTTTGCTTTTGTTGATGTTCATCTTAGACTCTCCTTTCAAGACATTGTCCATTCTGTTCAACTGCTCTTCAAAGTCCTTTGCTGTCTCTGACAGAATTACAATGTCATCGGCGAACCTCAAAGATTTTATTTCTTTTCCGTGGATTTAACTCCAAATTTTTCTTTTGTTTCCTTTACTGCTTGCTCAATATACAGATTGAATAACATCGGAGAGGGGCTACAACCCTGTCTCACTCCCTTCCCAACCACTGCTTCCCTTTCATGTCCCTCCACTCTTATAAGAGCCATCTGGTTTCTGCACAAATTGTGAATAACCTTTCGCTCCCTGTATTTTAACCCTGCCACCTTCAGAATTTGAAAGAGAGTATTCCAGTCAACATTGTCAAAAGCTTTCTTTAAGTATACAAATTCTAGAAATGTATGTTTGCTTTTCATTAATCTATCTTCTAAGATCAGTTGGAGGGTCAGTATTGCTTCACCTGTTCCAATATTTCTACGGAATCCAAACTGATCTTCCCCGAGGTTGGCTTCTACCAGTTTTTCCATTTGTCTGTAAAGAATTTGCGTTAGTATTTTGCAGCTGTGACTTATTAAACTGATAGTTCGGTAATTTTCACATCTGTCAACACCTGCTTTCTTTGGGATTGGAATTATTATATTCTTCTTGAAGTCTGAGGGTATTTCGCCTGTCACATATATCTTGCTCACCAGATGGTAGAGTTTTGTCAGGACTGGTTCTCCCAAGGCTGTCAATAGTTCTAATGGAATGTTGTCTACTCCCAGGGCATTTTCATTGATTCTTAGTGTTATGGTAGCGGACTTCTTTCCTATGAATAAATGTACAAATACTATTTTTCTAGGTACATGTGTGTAAACGTTGAAAACTGTTTATAATGAGCCTGGTATGGAGAGCTGAGATGCATTCCTTACAATGAGTGTAATATATCATACGGACAAATTTCTTATAGTTTAAAAACATTACTTATGAGATAAGAGAGTAAGACATATGTAATGCATGGCTGTTAATGTCCGGAGAAAGAGCATCCATAGATAATTCCTACTAGGCTGAATGATTCAATTATGACATAAGAAAGCCATTATACAAATATTGATTCATGTGCTCTTCCCAACTAAAATGAGTAACCATTCTTAAAAGCCAGAATGATTTACTTTTGACATTTGTAAGCTATCAGAGCTATCATGGCTGAACATATTCTGTTTGTCTGTGTTCCATATGAGTTTGCCAAATGAAAACCAATTCATTGCTAAAGTAAGAAATCACTTGACATAAATCTGAAATGTGCTAATGGAAAATAACTGAAACAATACTGCCATCGTGAGAGATAGGTCACAAATAGCTTCAATGGATAGCAGCAGTTTGGAAGTGGAGCTGTATTTGTTGAAGGTAAGAGGAGAATACTGTCAAGAAGATTTGTTAAAAAACCAGATCTGTGGGGTAGTTGCAGGAGAGAAAAGCCTGGTAGAGGTTGCTGGTCCATTGGTTTTATATGCAGTGGAGTGTAAAACAAACCAATATATAACAGCAGTACCTCCACTTTGACAGCTGCCACTCCATCCACATCAAACACTCTCTTCCCTAAAGAGAGCAAATGTATCTGTTTCACTAAAGAATATTTCACAAAACCCAAAGAAATTCTGATTGTATGTAAAGTCTACTAATGGCACCAGAGTTAGCAAATGAGACAGGAACTGAAGTTAAGGATAGCAAAGCAAAAGCTGTAGTGCTTCACTCCATTGTTTCTTTACTAAGCAAAACCCATGAGAATATTCCCAATTTAATCCTCTTACCTCCAAAAAGATGAATGAAATAAGTACAAATGTCAGTGGCGTTGAGAAACCTCTGAAATCATTAAAATTGAACAAAGCTCCAGGGCCTGATGGAATCCCTATCAGATTCTATACTGAATTTGTGGCTGAGATTAGCCGCTCTTCTCACTATAATCTACTGTAGATCCCTTGAACAAAAAATCATGCCCACTTCTTGGAAAAAAAGTGCAGGTCACACCCATCTACAAAAAGGGCAGTAGAAGTGATCCATGAAACTACCATCCAGTATCCTTGACATCAATATGTTGTAGAAGCTTAGAACATATTCTGAGCTCAAACATATTGAGGTATCTTGAGCAGAATGACCTCCTCAATACCAAAAACATCAATCATGCGAAACGCAGTTCACAATTTTCTCATATGACTCACTGAAAGCTTTGGATGAAGGTAATCAGGTAAATACAGATTTCTTGATTTCTGAAAAGCATTTGACTCAGTACCATGCCTACAGTTATTGTCAAAAGTATGATTATAGGGGATATCAAGTGAAATTTGTGACTGGATTGACAACTTTCTGGTAGGGAGGATGCAGGTTGTTGTATTGGGTGGAGAGTCATCGTCAGATGTAGAAGTAACTGCAGGTGTGCCATGGGGAAGTGTGTTGGGACCCTTGCTTTCATGTTGCAGACAATATTAATAGTAACCTCAATGTTTTTGCAGATGATGCAGTTATCTATAATGAAATACTATCTGCAAGAAGCTGCATAAATACTCGGCCAAATAGTGATAAGATTTCTGAGGGGTGCAAATATTGGAAACTTGCTTTAAAAGTGCAGAAATGTAAAATTGTGCACTTCATAAAACAACTGAACCTAGTCTCCTATGCCTGTAACATCAATGAATCACTGTTGGAATCGGCCAACTCATACGAAAATGTGGGCGTAACACTTTGTAGGAATATGAAATGGAATGATCACATCAGCTCAGATGTGTGTTATGCAGGTGCTAGACTTCAGTTTATTGGTAGAATACCGGGGAAGTGCAATCAATGAATAAAGGAGATTGCTTATTTGATGGGTTCTAGAATATTACTAAATCGTGTGAGACCCATACCAAATATGACTAACAGGGAATATTGAACGTATATAGAACTGTGAATGATCACAGGTTTGTTTGTTAGTGGGAGAGTGTCACAGAGATACTGAATGAACTGAGCTGGAAGACTCTTGAAGATAGATGTAAAACATCCTGAGAAAGTTTATTAAGAAAGTTTCAAGAACCAGCTTTAAATGATTACTCTAGGGATATACGGCAATCACCTACATGTTACTCACATAGGCATCATGAAGATAAGATTAGAATAATTACTGCATGCACAGAGGCATTCAAACAATCATTCTTCTTGTGTACTATATGTCAATGGATGGAAAAAAAACCTAATAACTGGTTCAAAGGCACATACCCTCTGCCATGCACCTGAAGGTAGTTTGCAGAGTATATATGTAGATGTGGATGTGGATGTGGATGTGGATGTGAATGTGGATGCAGAATATCCTCCACACATCACACACTGTTGCTTCCCTAACACTCCTCACCTCATTACATTCTTGTTAGATGATATGACATACCATAGCCCCACCTCATGGTTCCATTCCTTGCAATTGTTCCCACAGCAATGCCTGCCCCACGCATGTACTCCAGCACCACCAACACCACTGGTAAATGAAAGGCAGAGCAGAGCAAGAGGGCCACACATGAAGTTTTGAATCTAAGTGGTGCCGGTTAACACATTTTCCCAGAAAGTAAAGAAGAAAATTACATGAAATTTTCTGACATTTAATACAAACATAATATTTAGTTAAAATATCAGTTACTCTGTATTATTCTTTAGTACACTTAGTGGGATATATGAATTTTTTGAATCTGAAATGTTCTCAAACTCTGGATCAGCTTCATCTATTTCTGTTTAATCATTTGTTTCATTTATATATATATTGAAATCAAGTTTGATGTTAATAGGCTATTGTATGACACACCCAATACTCTCAGCTGGATTTTCAGCTGGAGTCCATGGGCAAAGAATAAATAAATAAATAAATAAATAAATAAATAAATAAATGAATAATATAAGTCATCACTGTTAGTTTCTCTGGTTACTTCTATATTTAGATTTTGTTAATCTCAGCAAAGTAAATGTTTGCCATGCCTGTAGGTAGTTCCAAATACAGAGAACAAACCTCTTTTAACTTGGAGTAATTTTCTTCTGGAAGAAACTTGTGAAACTGAACAAGGATTCCTTCTTTGAACTTCACCATTATGGTGTCATCAGCCTTGCAGATCAATCATTTCCATTTGCAGTGTTACCTGAACATCTTCCACTTCACTAGGAAAGAGATTCTGGATAATTTGGTTCTCCTTGGAACAAGCATCTAAATGTGAGTACCTGGGATGGAACTGTTTCTTCCCATCACCAAGAAACTTGATTGCAAACAAGAGTGGAAAACTCGAACTACACTCCTGGAAATTGAAATAAGAACACCGTGAATTCATTGTCCCAGGAAGGGGAAACTTTATTGACACATTCCTGGGGTCAGATACATCACATGATCACACTGACAGAACCACAGGCACATAGACACAGGCAACAGAGCATGCACAATGTCTGCACTAGTACAGTGTATATCCACCTTTCGCAGCAATGCAGGCTGCTATTCTCCCATGGAGACGATCGTAGAGATGCTGGATGTAGTCCTGTGGAACGGCTTGCCATGCCATTTGCACCTGGCGCCTCAGTTGGACCAGCGTTCGTGCTGGACGTGCAGGCCGCGTGAGACGACGCTTCATCCAGTCCCAAACATGCTCAATGGGGGACAGATCCGGAGATCTTGCTGGCCAGGGTAGTTGACTTACACCTTCTAGAGCACGTTGGGTGGCACGGGATACATGCGGACGTGCATTGTCCTGTTTGAACAGCAAGTTCCCTTGCCGGTCTAGGAATGGTAGAACGATGGGTTCGATGACGGTTTGGATGTACCGTGCACTATTCAGTGTCCCCTCGACGATCACCAGTGGTGTACGGCCAGTGTAGGAGATCGCTCCCCACACCATGATGCCGGGTGTTGGCCCTGTGTGCCTCGGTCGTATGCAGTCCTGATTGTGGCGCTCACCTGCACGGCGCCAAACACGCATACGACCATCATTGGCACCAAGGCAGAAGCGACTCTCATCGCTGAAGACGACACGTCTCCATTCGTCCCTCCATTCACGCCTGTCGCGACACCACTGGAAGCGGGCTGCACGATGTTGGGGCGTGAGCGGAAGACGGCCTAACGGTGTGCGGGACCGTAGCCCAGCTTCATGGAGACGGTTGCGAATGGTCCTCGCCGATACCCCAGGAGCAACAGTGTCCCTAATTTGCTGGGAAGTGGCGGTGCGGTCCCCTACGGCACTGCGTAGGATCCTATGGTCTTGGCGTGCATCCGTGCGTCGCTGCGGTCCGGTCCCAGGTCGACGGGCACGTGCACCTTCCGCCGACCACTGGCGACAACATCGATGTACTGTGGAGACCTCACGCCCCACGTGTTGAGCAATTCGGCGGTACGTCCACCCGGCCTCCCGCATGCCCACTATACGCCCTCGCTCAAAGTCCGTCAACTGCACATACGGTTCACGTCCACGCTGTCGCGGCATGCTACCAGTGTTAAAGACTGCGATGGAGCTCCGTATGCCACGGCAAACTGGCTGACACTGACGGCGGCGGTGCACAAATGCTGCGCAGCTAGCGCCATTCGACGGCCAACACCGCGGTTCCTGGTGTGTCCGCTGTGCCGTGCGTGTGATCATTGCTTGTACAGCCCTCTCGCAGTGTCCGGAGCAAGTATGGTGGGTCTGACACACCGGTGTCAATGTGTTCTTTTTTCCATTTCCAGGAGTGTATGTTCACCCTTCAATTGGCAACTGGTAAAGTGTGAGAAAATTTTCTGCCTGACTCTGTGTTCAGACATTATCAATTTTTATCTGATAGCCTTAACATGTGTATGAAGGCCACAAATAATATTCTCCTCCCCTTAAAGTTTGTCTGATAGGCTTTCCAAAGGATGTTTTCCTCATTCAGAAATATTTCAGAGTCTGTCCTCTGTGAAATGAAGCTGGACAAAATTTTACCACATGTTAACCACCTTATGCCATGTGGTAAGGGGGATCATTTGACAGACATTCAACCTTTTCTAGGGAAGACTTAAGACTTGAATTTATGGTGTTTAAGTCTATGACATCAGATGAAATTGACAAAAGAAATCAGAGAGTTCATCACACAGGGCATATCCACTGACTTTGCATAAAGTACTTCCTGATGAACAACTCAGTGTATTGTCACAAATAACATCACTGGCTTCATTTTCTGATTGCATTCATCCAACAAAACCTGCATATAATGTGAAACCCCCCCCCCCCTGCCCCCTCCAGTGTGTTGTAAAACATTTCAGCCAACAAAGAGGAAGGGTGTATTTCTCAGATAAAATGAACTGTACCCTTTGAAAGATATTGTCAGCTTTGGTTGTACCAAGAAAGGAAACCATATCTGGTGGTTCTTCAGTATCTTCAAAGCCTGTGTTAATACCTCTAAAAACAATAAGACTTCAGCAGTATCAGAAGTGTCTATTGATTTGTACAGGGCTGTTGAGTACCAACAAACTTACATACCTTCTTGTAACTGATCTGACAAATTACAAGCAATATCTTCAACTCAACATGCTGCTGTATTTGCTGTAAGAGTAAATGTTTTTACATTGTTTGGTTTTGGCAGGAAGCAGTTCTTCAGATGCAATTAAAATGCACCTTTTATGTAACTGCCATCAGTGAATGGTTACCTTGTTTGATGATGTCATTAGCAGGTCATAAACTTGTTTTTGTAATTGTTTCACTTTCCTGCACATGTTTCCTAAAATTTTTTGTTGCAAACCTTGTCCTATTTGTCAAAGTGTGCACCATACTTTTTTTCACATTCCTTAAGAACTGTAATAATTTTGTTGCAGGAAAAACACATTGGTTCGCTGTCTTTCTCTGTAATGAAATATTTCACCACCAACATTGTATCAGTGATGTGACATTCACAGTCACTTTTTTCTTTTTAGTTTCAACAGCCATACTGTACATGTATTTTTTTTTTTTTTTTTAAATCTTGCAATAGCTGCGCAGCCAAGAAGTCACAGTCAACAACAGGTAGAGCTCTTGTGGTGGCATTTATGTTATTTATGAGAAATTGATGGCAGTGCTCCTAGTTATGTCTCCTAAATGAGCTGGAAGAATCTCACACTACTTTAAAAAACTTTCACTCAGCTGTGCATCAGATGAAATTGTGTCATGGGCCAGATGTGGTCCAAGGGTTGTTTTTTGGAGATCCCCACTCTATAGCATGGCCAAGGTCCTAAATGCTTGCTATACAGCACAAACTATTTGGATCCTCCACCCAATACTAGTTTGCCTGAACTCAGGAGATGAAAACTTGCTTCCCAACATATCATTACTTCCTGCCACCCTCTTGGACTTAACATGTATTAACATACAATCCCACTCCTCCTTTATCCTTTTTCATTATCATAATTATTATTCCTTATTTAATTTTATTTATTGTAACTTTTCTCTTTTTAACTGTTAATTTAATTAATTTATTTTCAGAGTTAAATTCTTTATTGTTTTTCACTGTTTATCTCCCCCCACTCACACCACATCTCTCTCTCTCTCTCTCTCTCTCTCTCTCTCTCTCTCTCTCATTTTTACCCCTCCTCTTTCATCCTACTTCTAATTGTACTATTCGTTTCACTTCTCATTTCCCTTCACCTTAATCTATCTGTGTATCCTTTGCCTAAAGGAAATTTTGAAAACTTTGACACAAATGGTATGTTTTTTTTCTCACCTGACATATCAACAGTAACATTGTTGGTGACTTTAACATACATATAGAGGACAGAAGTGTAAATTCTGGTCGATATATATGTGCTCTTTGTGGCAAATAGACTTCCAACAAGTGATGATGCCTGTATGAAAACCATTATTATGAACACATACAGCTGGGATTACAAAATAAATTTATTTGATCCAGTGCTAGCAGATCACACTGCACTAACTATGGAGCTACACATGAATGTTATGAGAAATCAACAGTCAAATACATGACAAACAAGCTATGAACTCCATAGCAGAGTAATCACAAAGAGAAAACTAAATGCATTCAGAGATGCACTGTCTGGCATTGACTGGCAACTGAACATTACATAAATGGTACCTATAGATGTACTAAACTGCCCATTCTAGACACTGAAAATCAAATTTGATGATACATGCTCCTGGTCAAAGCAAAAGAAAAACAAAAAATTGTCAAAGAAAAGATGTGGTACACCCTGAACTAACTGTTCTAAAAAATTATTATAATCTTAAGCAGCTGTTCCAAGGCAGCCACAGACTATGAAACCAAGCACATGGTTCACTGTAATATAATTCCTAGATTCAAAACTTAAAGTTCATTCTAAAAACTTTTGAAGTAAGTTTTCACAGGATAGTTTGCATCTATCTTCAAGAGCCTTCCATTTTAGTTCTGTCAGCACCTTTATGATACTCTCATGGGTTAAACAAACTTATGGTTGGTCATTCATGCTGCCCTTTTCTGTATGAGTTCAATATTCCCGGGTAGTCCTATTTGGACTAATTGCAAGAAAGACAAAAAAACTTCCAAAGACATGGTACACTGAACTAACTAACTTAAAAAGTATTGTTATAATTTTAAATGACCATTTCAAGGCACCACAGGCATTGAAATCTTGCACTTGGTACACAGGTCCCACACACTTCGGCAATTTTCTTGGATGGATTGCACAGGTGTTTTGTATGCAGTCTCCTTTGTGGACTGATTGCATTCCCCTAGTATAGTGGGTGGGGCGGGAAACAGTTTGGACAGGGAATGGGGTATATGACATAGGTGGTGACCTGGACAAGATAGCTTCCCTTACTCATGGCATCAACGTACGCTTTGTTGAGCTGTTCTGGAGTCATGGTTGACCACACCTTGATGGAGGTGTGAGGCGAATCAGTGTGGGGTTAGGGATGGCTCTGAGGACAGATGACTTTGCTCATATTTCTCCGGTGCCCATCAGGCCTATCAACGGATGGGTTTCACTAGGCATGGCCTACACCTAAACAGGTCTGGGAAAGGAAGATTAGTACAGCTGATTCATGAAAGTATAGGGGGTGGGTCTTGGGCCACACATGGTCAAATACCTGTTGTCATAGGTAAGAAAATTAGGTCATTTTTAGGATAAATCCAGACAACAGGTTCCCCTCCCTAAAGAGTATCTCCAGCAGTTTAAAAAATACTGAAACAATCACTCACAAGACAGATTTTAACACTTCAAATATCACACATACTAGATGTCACAAAGAAAAACAAACCATTGGAAAGAGTAACATGGAGCACTTCACAGACTTAAAAATCCTCCATCAAAACATGCAATCAATAAAAAATAAAATACAACTATTAGAAGTTGAGCTGCAATCTTTGAAATGCACAGTAGTTTGTATTACTGAGCACTGGTGTAGAGACACAGAAATACAACATGTAATATTATGAAACTTCCTGGTAGATTAAAACTGTGTGCCCGACCGAGACTCGAACTCGGGACCTTTGCCTTTCGCGGGCAAGTGCTCTACCATCTGAGCTACCAAAGCACGACTCACGCCCGGTACTCACAGCTTTACTTCTGCCAGTACCTCGTCTCCTACCTTCCAAACTTTACAGAAGCTCTCCTGCGAACCTTGCAGAACTAGCACTCCTGAAAGAAAGGATATTGCGGAGACATGGCTTAGCCACAGCCTGGGGGATGTTTCCAGAATGAGATTTTCACTCTGCAGCGGAGTGTGCGCTGATATGAAACTTCCTGGCAGATTAAAACTGTGTGCCCGACCGAGACTCGAACTCGGGATCTTTGCCTTTCGCGGGCAAAGGTCCCGAGTTCGAGTCTCGGTCGGGCACACAGTTTTAATCTGCCAGGAAGTTTCATATCAGCGCACACTCCGCTGTAGAGTGAAAATCTCATTCTGGAAACATCCCCCAGGCTGTGGATAAGCCATGTCTCCGCAATATCCTTTCTTTCAGGAGTGCTAGTTCTGCAAGGTTCGCAGGAGAGCTTCTGTAAAGTTTGGAAGGTAGGAGATGAGGTACTGGCAGAAGTAAAGCTGTGAGTACCGGGCATGAGTCGTGCTTCGGTAGCTCAGATGGTAGAGCACTTGCCCGCGAAAGGCAAAGGTCCCGAGTTCGAGTCTCGGTCGGGCACACAGTTTTAATCTGCCAGGAAGTTTCATATCAGCGCACACTCCGCTGCAGAGTGAAAATCTCATTCCGGATGTAATATTATCATTGTATGAAAGGGCAAACTCTTACTGCAGAACTACTTCAAGGGGTGGAGGACCACACATTTACATCAGAAAAAGAACACAGTTCAAACCAAGACATTACCTCAGTACAGTAAGTGAAGACAAACACTTTGAAATATCAGCTATTGAATTAACAGGGCTTGATATCAACAAGAAATTAATCCTTTTGTGTGTGTATAGACCTCCCAGTGGCAGTGTGGACACTTTTTTCAATAAATTAACAGAAGTTCTAGATAAATTCTCAAGTACAGATGTCAACCCAATTCTGTATGGGGACATTAACATTAACACTAATATCATAAATGAATATAGCAGCACCTTCATAAATATCCTTCAAAGTTTTGACATGTCCCTATTGGTCAATAGTGCAACAAGGGTTACTACAATGACTGCATCAGTAATTGACCATGTGGCCACAAATATGGACAGGGAAAAATGTGATGTAGGTGTAAAAGATCTCGGACTGTCAGAGCATCTCTGTCAAATAACAACAGTAAAATCAGGCATCAAGTCATTCCCTAAACTCCAAGCCTACAAACGACATCTATCAGAAATCAAAATAAAAGATTTTTCAAAATAACTAGAAAAACATAACTGTGATGAAGTGTATAAGGAAAACAATGTGAATATGAGGTTCTCTAAATTCTCCACATTGTTTAAATTGAACTTTGAGAAGGCATTTCCAAAAGTATGCATGTATGTATCAACATCTCACAAAAACTGATGGATAACAACAGGTGTTGAGAAGTCCTCCCAAACACTTAAACACCTCACTTCCATGAAAAAGATTAGCAATGATCCATAATTCTTAAATTTCTAACATAGATACAAAAAGATTTATAGGAAGGTGCTGATTGCTGCAAAGAAAGTCATTTAATGACAAAATAATATATAACTCAGAGAATAAAAGCAAAGCAGTTTGGGATGTTATAAAAAAAGAAATGGGCAGAGGCAAACGAATGCAGGATAACATCACATAGGAGGGGGATAAGGTAATAAATGATCCACAACACTTAGCAAACTATGTAAACAAACATTTTTCAAGTATTTCAGAGGAGTTACAGCAAAAATTCCCCAAAACAAATATAACACCTGTAAATAATGTTGCACTAAATACAATGATGTTACTTCCAACCACAGAGAATGAAGTCAATAAAACTGTTCAAAAACTAAAAAATAAAAAGGCAGTAGGCTTGGATGAAGTACCAATGTGTGTACTGAAACAATGCATAGGGATTATACAAGGCCCCTTAACAAATATAATAAATGAATCCTTCACATCAGGGACATTTCCAGAGAAGCTAAAACATGCAAGTGTTGTACCTTTGCTTAAGAAAGGTAATGCAGAAGACATAGAAAATTACTGGCCCATTTCCCTGCTGTCAGCACTCTCAAAAATAATAGAAGCAATTATCAAAGACAGATTAATGAATTAAAGGAATAAATACAAACTTTTAAGCGAATCACAGTTTGGTTTCCGAAGTGGCAAAAATACGGAGTAAGCCAATTCACAAAAGTTGTACTTGATGCTCTTGATAAAGATGAGTGTGTCCCAGGTATATTTTTTGATCTTTCTAAGGCATTTGATACAGCTGACCACAAGATTCTATTAAATAAATTAGATGCCTTAGGAATAAGAGTGGTAGCTAATGACTGGTTTCAATCATACCTAGCAGACAGGGTACAAAGAGGAGAGATAACACATACTTCAAATAGATCCAAACATTTAGTACAACTCTTATCAGAACCAAAATACATTAATATAGGGGTTCTGCAAGGTAGTATATTAGTACCAATACTATTTCTGATATGTATCAATGACTTTCCTGGCAGTGTTACTCATGGTCAAAAAATTCTCTTCGCTGAGGACAGCAATATTATAGTCACTGAGAAAACAAGAGAACACCTTGCTGAGAAACCAAATGAAACTCTCGAGGAAGTTTATGATTGGTCAATAAGCAATAAAGTGACATTGAACATAAAGAAAACTAATGCCATGAATTTCAGTTTGAAGAGGACAAATGCAATGTTAAATTAAATGTAGATGGCACCTCTATGGACTGTGTACCAAATGCAACATTTCTAGGAATGAATATTGATTCTCAGTTGAAGTGGTGTGAACACACAAAGGTAGTTGCAAACAGAATGTCATCAGCATGTTATGCCCTTAGAATCCTATTATGGGAATGGGATAGGATTACCGGTTGAATGCAATAACTACCCCCATTAAATTCCACATGGAGATATATTTTGTAGTAAGCCATATATGTGTACACAGCTTACGATACAGAACAGAACTAAAACTAACATGGAGGCTCGGCAGAGCAATCAGAGTCCAAAGATGGTGTTAATCGTGGTGGATACGACCTATCGACACCATACAGCCCCCCCCCCCCCCCAACCTGCAGTACGGAGTACTACTGGTGAGGCTTGAGTGGAGGTCATGTGGGTGTTGGCGTTGGTAGTAGTCGTGCGACTCAGCAGGCACATGACCGGGATTTCCATCTCGGTCTAGGTGGAGTGACTGGCGGCAGGTCCACCTCGTAGTCAGTTAATCAACAGGGATGGACGATGCGTTGACCGGCCCAAGAGCAGGCATGTGGAATGGCCTGCAGCACGGTGCAGGTGTGTCTGCCTCGTATGCAGATCGAGCCATCCGACAAGATGAACGCGTGGATTTCTGATGGTCGCACTCGCTGGGGAGGGACAGGCTATGCACCACACTGACATTTAACTGCCCTTTGGATGGTGAGACTGCGGTGTCTGTTAGGAGCATGAGCACTTGGTCATCGAAGGTGACGATCGACATGTTGCCCATGTGGTGTGGTGGCATGTTGCAGCACAGATTGAATGTGGAAGAGCGAGTCTCCACAGAAGGTGAAGTGGTGGCAAAACCCGCACATGGGGTGGATGGCGCAGTGAAACAGTTTGAGAATGATCTTGTCGCTGGCATCTGTAGTGGTGAACAACTTGGCCGACGGGTAGGATGGGTGAGTGTCACGGCGTGAGCTAAGGAAGTTTTTAGAGCCTTGAAGGTTCAGTCCAGCGAACTGGTTTAAGGTCTGAAGTCTGTTTGCCTGACAGTGTCTGTCACCAGGGCCTGCACGGTGGCAGCAGCAGAAGGCAGATGCCAATGGTAGTAATTTATTGTGCCCAAGAAATGTCGGAGTTTTTTGTAAGTAGCCAGAGGCGGCAGTGACATGATGGCCTGCATGCGGGATTTGGGAGGCTGCATTCTGTCTGTGGAGATGGTGTAACCCAAAAATGTGACAGAGGACTGCCACAATTGGAATTTGTCCTTGTTGACCTCGACACCGCTGGCGTTCAAGGTCTGGAGGACCTTGTATAAATGATTTTTGTGTTCCTCAGCCGAGTTGCTGAAAATGAGTATGTCATCCAGATATGCAAAGCAACACTCAAACTTTCATAAGATTGAGTCGATGAAACATTGCCATGTTTGTGCCACATTTTACAGGCAAAATGGCATGAAGTTGTATTGGGACAAACTGAGAGGCTTGATAATAGCTGTCTTTGGAATGTCTTCTGGTGCTATGGGAATCTGGTAATAGGCACGTTTACAGTCAATCACACGGAAGATTGTGGCGCCCGATAACATATGAGTGAAATCGTTTATGTTTGGCACGGAGTAGTTGTCCATGATGGTACGAGCATTTAAGCATCTGTAATCACTGCACATTCAAAAAGAACTGTTGTGTTTGGGGACGAGGTGAATCAGTGAAGACCAGTTGCTGTCTGACAGTTGTAGGATACCTGCCTCCAAAAGTTCATTAATTTGCTGCCGGGCTGCGTGCAACTTAATGGGATTGAGGCATCTAACCCTGTGCCTAATAGGAGGGCCAGCAGTGGTAATTATCTTGTGTGTCATTCCGTCGGTGATGGAAGAAACTGAGAACTGTGCACGAGACTGAGTAACGTCCTGACGTGAAGTTTTTGGATTAGTTGGTTGAAAAGAGGCATAACCATTAGTGCGAGCGGGAAAAGGCAGCATGAAAGTCACATGCCTATTACGTGAGTGTGGCATGTGCTTGTTTGGGGAGGTTGGATGCATGCGCATCACGGATTGGGTTGGGACGCACAGCAACTGTCTGTTGACAGCATTGCCTTGGTTAACTGGTGCGGGTGAGAGAGGCATTGGCACCACGCAGGGAACAGCAATGGCCACCGAGTCACGTGGTTGGCGCGCGAGCGAGGGAGAATGCTTACCAGCACACGGGGTGGCTGCCTGCATGGTGGGTGTGGTCGTGTCATGAGAAGCACTGTTGAAACACATGGCACCAAACGTGGCGAGTGCATCGGGGGTGCAGTGTCTACCAGATGCATATCGTCACATGCAATTAATGTTTGTGGACTAACATGCTGACTGCCCGAGCTGGTGTCTGCTGGAGAAACAAGGTTAGGTGGCGGCACTGTGGACTGCAGTTTCAGCAGTGAGGTATGAGCCGCGACGAGCTCATTGTAAGTGTGTGCTATTTGTTGTTTCAGCTCATTGTTTTCCTGGTGGAGTTGTGCCATCGAGTCGTCTTCTGACAGTAGGTTAGTGACACAGGTCACAATGTCGCCAGTGGAGCACTTGCATACTAGCTCACATGTTGCGAGAGAAACAGATCATGGAACATAAGTGCGGGAGCACAGTATAAGAGTGTTAGTGGGATGGTGTAGCACTGAGCCCTGAACCACATTTGGAGAGAGTTTACAATGGGACAAAAAATCCATACTGAGAATAGATTCATTGATGTCGGAAATGTAGAAAGTCCATGGAAAACACAGAGGAGGAGATATGTGCACCGTAACTTTGACATAGCCTGAGGTTTGTAACATTGATGCGTTGACAGCTCGCAGAAGTGGTCTCGTTGGTGAAAAGATGGGGGAAACCATTGATGTAGGTACGATAGACACATCAGCACCAGTGTCAACTAGGAAAACGAGCCGTGATGAAATGTCAGTCACGTATAAACGACCATTCGACCGGGTGGATGAGTGGACGGAGTGCAATGTATGGGGACGCCTGTGAGGTTCCCTGCAGGACTCGGTATCTTTTAGGCCCTGCAGTCAGCTTGGGTGCTGGCAAGGTAATTGGCACTTCTTAGCATTATCGCTGAAAACCTTGTGGTACCAGCAGTATGGATGAGCGGGATGTGGTGGTGGTGGTGGTGACAGCAGCAGCAGCGGAGGAGGCTTGTCCTTGTCAATTTGTTCTGGCATGTGTACCAGCACATATGGTGAGTGGGTGAACCTGGAACGTTCGGACAGTGGAGAGAGTGAGCGGATACTGCCAGGCGGTGTAGAAAGCGTGGATGTGGAGCGAGCTCTGTCTCTGCCAGCAGACAGCTGGTAAACAGGAGCAGTTGTGCCTACCAGTGGTGAGTAGTGAGCTGGTTGGTGTTGTAGCAATGCATACAGCTGGTCTGCGATGCTGAGACAAAAGGCGATTGACTCAAAGGAGTGTGGTAGCAGGTGAATCTGTAGGTTGGTAGGCAATTTTGCGGACCATACTGCCTATAGAGTGGGCATCGTATGCTCACTCACGAGCAACCAAAGGCGGTGGAGTTCAGTACCCCAGGTGTCCCTCATACAAGATCTTGATGATTAATTCCTGTGGTGAGCAAGCGAGTTGGTCCATGATCATTTTCTTTATGAACTTGTACTTTGTTGGTGGTGGTGGTGAGAGGAGTAGATTGCAAATTAAGTCTGAGTGATCATGGAGGTGCGTGATAAGACATAGGAATTTAGAGTTGTCGTCAGACACATGTTGCAACTCGGAAAGATGCTCAACAAGTGCAAACCATGATACAGGATTGTCCTTGTATAAAGGAGGCAACTTTGTCAGACGACCAGGGGAGGGGATGAAGGCGGTGTCAGTGTCCCTTGGAGAACTGGCTGGTACATGGTAGGAGAGCCCATACAGCAGACCGGCACAGTAGGCATAGGTGTGTTACTGGCAAGCACGTCCGTAGCAATGGCGGGTTGCATTTTCCTTGACGTGTCATGAAAACATGACGTGGCTGGCGCGGTTGGTACCATGGGAACGAGCGGTTGCGCAACACATGTGGGAGGCAGTGCTGTGGGAGAGGCGAGGGGCTGAGCGACGGAAACCTGGGCCCCCTGCGAGTGGGGGTGGGGGTGGGGGGTGTCGGTAACTCATATGACCAAAGTTTAAGTTCTTCTTAAGTGCGCATGGAGAATTGTGTGCACTAAAATGTTCTTGATTAGTTTGCCAATGAGACAAAACTGGAACATATCGCAGTTGATAGTGGCTGGGTGCATTTTGCAATAATGACAGTGCTGCACATGGCATGACAGTAACTGTTGTTGCAGTCCATTGAGAGTCAAAGTATGTGTGCGAATGTACATCACTTTGAGCATTAGCATTATACAATCGATCAGTAGGTGAACAGTTATGAATATTATTCACTTCACACTTCACATGTTGGCGTGCTCAGTCCAGCAACACAAAACCCGAGTCCATTGTTGTAGAGTGACAAAGTTTGAAGTTAACGTGGCTGGAGATCGTGAAATACTGTGAATTAATGTAGAACTGCTCATTGGTGAAGGAATAAAGATGTATGGCAATTGTTTTAGTGCTTCCAAATCTTCAAACAAAGTATTGGGTGAGGTAGCCATGGCGTCGAGCACATAAACTGTTGATTTACAACCCCCGGCGCAGAAGTCGCAGAAGATGTAGGTCACGGTATGGGAGCGGGATACGATTATCAGTTGAATGCATTAAATATCCCCATTAAATTCCACATAGAGATATATTTTGCAGTAAGTCATATATGTGTACACAGCTTGCGATACAGAACAGAACTAAAAACTAACATGGAGGCTCAGCAGAGCCATCAGAGTCCAAAGATGGTGTTAATCGTGGTCGATATGACCTATCAACGCCACACTATGATCACTGTGTAACATGCAGTGTCTTTTAGTTACATAGTATTCATATGTTCACTCAACTGTTAGCTATGGCATTCTTTTTTGGGGAACAAATGCACAAAATACAAACACAATTTTCTAAATCCAGAAAAGAGCCATAAGAATAAAACCAAAAATACTAGTTGAGCTCAATGTAAAGATCTGTTCAAAACACAGGGGGCTTTAACTGGTCCATGTGAATACATTTACAACTCAGTTGTAAACATCAAAAATAACGTTGCTAATTACTGCACAAACAGCTCCGTCCATGACCATGCAACAAGAGATCAACTCCACTTATATCTACCAGGAAAAGGTAAACAAAAACTCAAAACAGCATTTTCTACCAAGGAATAAAACTGTACAATAAATTACCAAAAGAAATTAAAGAAATTGCAAAAATACACTTATTTAAAAAGGCAGCTAAAAAGTACCTCTTATGCAATACATTTTACACATTGAAGGATTACTTAGATTAAACAGAGTAGGGGTTCAATAAAAAAATTTATACAAATAAATAATAATGTTGTTGTTGTTGTGGTCTTCAGTCCTGAGACTGGTTTGATGCAGCTCTCCATGCTACTCTATCCTGTTCAAGCTTCTCCCAGTACCTACTGCAGTGTACATCCTTCTGAATCAGCTTAGTGTATTCATCTCTTGGTCTCCCTCTAAGATTGTTACCCTCCACGCTGCCTTCCAGTACTAAATTGGTGATCCCTTGGTGCCTCAGCACATGTCCTACCGACCGATCCCTTCTTCTAGTCAAGTTATGCCACAAACACCTCTTCTCACCAATTCCATTCAATACCCCCTCATTAGTTATGTGATCTACCCATCTAATCTTCAGCATTCTTCTGTAGCACCACATTTCGAACATTCTATTCCCTTCTTGTCCAAACTATTTATCGTACATGTTTCACTTCCATACATGGCTACACTCCATACAAATACTTTTTTAGCAACAACTTCCTGACACTTAAATCAATACTTGATGTTAACAAATTTCTCTTCTTCAGAAACGCTTTCCTTGCCATTGCCAGTCTACATTTTATATCCTCTCTACTTCGACCATCATCAGTTATTTTGCTGCCCAAATAGCAAAACTCGTTTACTACTTTAAGTGTCTCATTTCCTAATCTAATTCCCTCAGCATCACCCGACTTAATTCGACTACATTCCATTATCCTCGTTTTGCTTTTGTTGATGTTCATCTTAGACTCTCCTTTCAAGACATTGTCCATTCTGTTCAACTGCTCTTCAAAGTCCTTTGCTGTCTCTGACAGAATTACAATGTCATCGGCGAACCTCAAAGTTTTTATTTCTTCTCCATGGATTTTAATACCTACTCCGAACTTATCTTTTGTTTCCTTTACTGCTTGCTCAATATACGGATTGAATAGCATTGGGGAGAGGCTACAACCTTGTCTCACTCCCTTCCCAACCACTGCTTCCCTTTCATGTCCCTCGACTCTTATAACTGCCATCTGCTTTCCGTACAAATTGTAAATAGCCTCTCACTCCCTGTATTTTACCCCTGCCACTTTCAGAATTTGAAAGAGAGTATTCCAGTCAACATTGTCAAAAGCTTTCTCTAAGTCTACAAATGCTAGAAACGTAGGTTTGCCTTTCCTTAATCTTTCTTCTAAGATAAGTCGTAGGGTCAGTATTGCCTCACGCGTTCCAACATTTCTACGAAATCCAAACTGATCTTCCCCGAGGTCCGCTTCTACCAGTTTTTCCATTCGTCTATATGGCATTCACGTTAGTATTTTGCAGCTGTGACTTATTAAACTGATAGTTCGGTAATTTTCACATCTGTCAACACCTGCTTTCTTTGGGATTGGAATTATTCTATTCTTCTTGAAGTATGAGGGAATTTCACCTATCTCATACATCTTGCTCACCAGATGGTAGAGTTTTGTCAGAACTGACTCTCCCAAGGCTGTCAGTAGCTCTAATGGAATGTTGTCTACTCCCGGGGCCTTGTTTCGACTTAGGTCTTTCAGTGCTCTGCCAAACTCTTCACGCAGTATCATAACTCCCATTTCATCTTCATCTACCTCCTCTTCCATTTCCAGAATATTGTCCTCAGGAACATCACCCCTGTATAGACCCTCTATATACTCCTTTCACCTTTCTGCTTTCCCTTCTTTGCTTAGAACAAGGGTTTCCATCTGAGCTCTTGATATTCATACAAGTGGTTCTCTTTTCTCCAAAGGTCTCTTTAATTTTCCTGTAGGCAGTATCTATCTTACCCCTAGTGAGACAAGCCTCTACATCCTTACATTTGTCCTCTAGCCATCCCTGCTTAGCCATTTTGCACTTCCTGTCGATCTCATTTTTGAGACGTTTGTATTCCTTTTTGCTTGCTTCATTTACTGCATTTTTATATTTTCTCCTTTCCTCAATTAAATTCAGTATCTCTTCTGTTACCCAAGGATTTCTACTAGCCCTCGTCTTTTTACCTACTTGATCCTCTGCTGCCTTCACTATTTCATTCCTCAAAGCTACCCATTCTTCTTCTACTGTATTTATTTCCCCCATTCCTGTCAATTGTTCCCTTATGCTCTTCCTGAAACTCTGTACAACCTCTGGTTCTTTCAGTTCATCCAGGTCCCATCTCCTTAAATTCCCACCTTTTTGCAGTTTCTTCAGTTTTAATCTACAGGTCATAACCAATAGATTGTGGTCAGAGTCCACATCTGCCCCTGGAAATGTCTTACAATTTCAAATCTGGTTCCTAAATCTCTGTCTTACCATTATATAATCTATCTGAAACCTTCTAGTATCTCCAGGATTCTTCCATGTATACAACCTTCTTTCATGGTTCTTGAACCAAGTGTTAGCTATGATTAAGTTATGCTCAATGCAAAATTCTGCCAGGCGGCTTCCTCTTTCATTTCTTGGCCCCACTCCATATTCACCTACGAGGGCAGTTCAATAAGTAATGCAACACATTTTTTTCTGAAACAGGGGTTGTTTTATTCAGCATTGAAATACATCAGGTTATTCCCCAATCTTTTAGCTACACAACACTATTTTTCAACGTTATCTCCATTCAATGCTACGGCCTTACGCCACCTTGAAATGAGGGGCTGTATGCCTGCACGGTACCATTCCACTGGTCGATGTCGGAGCCAACGTCGTACTGCATCAATAACTTCTGCATCATCCACGTAGTGCTTCTCACGGATTGCGTCCTTCATTGGGCCAAACATATGGAAATCCGACGGTGCGAGATCGGGGCTGTAGGGTGCATGAGGAAGAACAGTCCACTGAAGTTTTGTGAGCTCCTCTCGGGTGCGAAGACTTGTGTGAGGTCTTGCGTTGTCATGAAGAAGGAGAAGTTCGTTCAGATTTTTGTGCCTACGAACAAATTGAAGTCGTTTCTTCAATTTCTGAAGAGTAGCACAATACACTTCAGAGTTGATCGTTTGACCATGGGAAAGGACATCAAACAGAATAACCCCTTCAGCGTCCCAGAAGACTGTAACCATGACTTTACCGGCTGAGGGTATGGCTTTAAACTTTTTCTTGGTAGGGGAGTGTGTGTGGCGCCACTCCATTGATTGCCGTTTTGTTTCAGGTTCGAAGTGATGAACCCATGTTTCATCGCCTGTAACAATCTTTGACAAGAAATTGTCACCCTCAGCCACATGATGAGCAAGCAATTCCGCACAGATGGTTCTCCTTTGCTCTTTATGGTGTTCGGTTAGACAACGAGGGACCCAGCGGGAACAAACCTTTGAATATCCCAACTGGTGAACAATTGTGACAGCACTACCAACAGAGATGTCAAGTTGAGCACTGAGTTGTTTGATGGTGATCCGTCGATCATCTCGAACGAGTGTGTTCGCACGCTCCGCCATTGCAGGAGTCACAGCTGTGCATGGCCGGCCCGCACGCGGGAGATCAGTCTTGCTTGACCTTGCGGCAATGATGACACACGCTTTGCCCAACGACTCACCGTGCTTTTGTCCACTGCCAGATCACCGTAGACATTCTGCAAGCGCCTATGAATATCTGAGATGCCCTGGTTTTCCGCCAAAAGAAACTCGATCACTGCCCGTTGTTTGCAACACACATCCGTTACAGACGCCATTTTAACAGCTCCGTACAGCGCTGCCACCTGTCGGAAGTCAATGAAACTATACGAGACGAAGCGGGAATGTTTGAAAATATTCCACAAGAAATTTCCGGTTTTTTCAACCAAAATTGGCTGAGAAAAAAAATGTGTTGCATTACTTATTGAACTGCCCTCGTACTATGTTTCCTTCTCTTCCTTTTCCTAATGTCGAATTCCAGTCACCCATGACTATTAAATTTTCATCTCCCTTCACTACCTGAATAATTTCTTTTATCTCATCATACATTTCATCACTTTCTTCATCATCTGCAGAGCTAGTTGGCATATAAACTTGTACTACTGTTGTAGGCATGGGCTTCATGTCTATCTTCGCCACAATAATGTGTTCACTATGCTGTTTGTAGTAGCTTACCTGCACTCCTATTGTTTTATTCATTATTAAACCTACTCCTGCATTACCCCTATTTGATTTCGTATTTATAACCCTGTATTCACCTAACCAAAAGTCTTGTTCCTCCTGCCACCAAACTTCACTAATTCCCACTATATCTAACTTTAACCTATCCATTTCCCTTTTTAAATTTTCTAACCTACCTGCCCGATTAAGGGATCTGACATTCCACACTCCGATCCGTAGAATGCCAGTTTTCTTTCTCCTGATAACGACATTCTCTTGAGTAGTCCCCCCTCGGAGATCCGAATGGGGGACTATTTTAC
The DNA here is from genome assembly GCF_021461395.2 of Schistocerca americana. Taxonomy (NCBI): domain Eukaryota; kingdom Metazoa; phylum Arthropoda; class Insecta; order Orthoptera; family Acrididae; genus Schistocerca; species Schistocerca americana. The sequence goes on along the minus strand of NC_060121.1, from coordinate 724,521,809 downwards.
CTCTGGAATATTTTACCCAAGAGGTCACCATCATCATTTAATCATACAGTAAAGCTGCATGCCCTGGGGAAAAATTACGGCTGTAGTTTCCCCTTGCTTTCAGCCGTTCGCAGTACCACAACAACATGGCCATTTTGGTTAGTGTTACAGGGCCAGATCAGTCAATCATCCAGGCTGTTGCCCCTGCACTACTGAAAAGGCTGCTTCCCCTCGTCAGGAACCACCCATTTGTCTGGCCTCTCAACAGATACCCCTCCATTGTGGTTGCACCTACGGTGCGGCTATCTGTATCGTTGAGGCACGCAAGCCTCCCCACCAATGGCAAGGTCCTTTGTTCATGGGGGGGAAATAATAATAATAATGTTAGATGTTTTATAATCATTATAAATAATAATAATGATGATTATAAAACATCTAACATTCCACATAACACCTCCACTTTATGTTTTTCCTTTTTTTCCTTTCTAGAAACACTCTCCCCTCAAGCTACACTTAGCACAATACTAACACCTTTTCCTCTTTCTGAGCTCAACATTTCACTCATTATGGAGGGATGCTGACTCAGTTTTTCAGGATAGCAAATGGGAAGTAGCGGTTCAGAAAAAGGCCCAGAGATCACCAGAGTGTGTGTGTGTGTGTGTGTGTGTGTAGTGAGTGAAGTGTTATGAAACAATGTGTGTATAGTGTGTGCAGTGACTGATAGTGATATATGAGTAAACAGTGTGGCATTACATTACTTAATAAGTTATTTGTAAAAAGGTATTGTATACCAGGAATAAAATCTAATGACTGTCTCTAACTTAGAAGTCTGTAGATACATGTGTATACGAATTAGTTTATTTTAAACTGGTCTAAACTTGTAATTAGTTGTAAAAAAGAGATCTACAGATGAATAAAGATACTACTACTACTACCACTACTATTCTACAAATGAACCACAAGTTGCCACCTGCTTTACCTATGACTGTGCCTTCGTGTTCACTCCATTTCTATACCTACAACTTGTTACACCCAGGTATTTGTATGATTCCATTTGTGACTGACTGATATTGTAGTCATAGGATATTAGGTTTTTTTGTTTTGTGAAGTGCACAATTTTACATTTTTGAACATTCAAAGTAAATTGCCAATCTTTGCCCTACTTTGAAATCTTATCAAGACCTGACTAGTAATTCATTATAGATAACTACATCATGCGTCAAAAGTCTGTGGTTACTATTGATATTATCTGCAAAGTTGTTAATATACAACCCGTGATTAGTGAAGGTCCCAACCCACTTCTCTGGAGCACACACGAAGTTACTTTTACAGCTGGTGATGACTCCCCATCACATGCTGCATCCTCCATAACAAAAAATCCTCAATCCAGCCACATATTTTGCTTGAGACCACATATGACCATACTTTTCATAATAAGCATACATGTGGTACTGATTTTTGGAAATCAAGAATGCTTTATCTAGCTGACTACCTTGAACAATGGCTTTCAGTATGTCATGCAAGAAAAGTGTGAGTTGGGTTTCACATGATTTATGTTTTCAGAATCCTTGCCAGTTGTTATGATGGAGGTCATTCTATTTGAGATACCTCTTTACAGCTGAAGCTGAATGTCATGACCACTATCACTGGCAGTCCAGTCAGAGCTGCCCGTGGTAGCGGTCATGTGTGTATGAGGTATGTGTACTTGTGTGAAAGTGTGTGTTTATTTCTTTGCGGAAGAAGGCTTTGGCTGAAAGCTATAATGTGTTATGTTATGTTATGTTATGTGGTTTATTCATCTCATTACATACAATTTTCAAATCATTTGATTTGATGTACAGGAGACATGTCAAGGTTTACAAAAGAAACTTTTTTCACTTTTTTAAGAGAACTACAAAAGTTTACATTATATTTTACATTTCTAAGTTACAGCTACACATGTACATAAAATAATAAATGTATTACAATCCCTGTGTTCAGATTGTGAAGCTGTCCTCAATGAATTCATCGACAGAATAATAACACTTTTCCACCAGGAGAGTAAAGAGCAATCTTTTCAGTGAACCAATCTCCATTTTAAATATATTACTGCCTTTTATTTTATTGAAAATTTTTAACCCCATATACTCTGGCGTTTGGGCATAAAGTTTTAAACGATGTGTTGGAAGTTTGAAGTTATCTCTGTGGCGAGTGCTGTAGTTGTGGTCAAAACGGAAATTGTCTAGTGTATGTTGATTTCTATATAAGAACACCACCATCTCATATATGTAAAGTGAGGGGATATATAGTACTGTCTTTTCCTTGTGCGTGTCTGCAACTCAGTGGGTCATCTTTATGGTGAGCAGAAATCTATAGTTTTCCTAATATTGTTGATAATCCAGCCAGGCATTTCCATTGTTTGATGAAATACATTTTGCTCAAAAATGAGTTTTATAGTAAAATGTGTAACTTGTTTTAATTAGTTGTAATGTCATTTATTATTTGTACTGAAACTTATGAATATCGTAAATTTGACACAGTCTGCCCATTCATGTCTATTGAATGATGCAGATTTGATAATAAATTGTAATATCTTGACTTCTCACTCTGTCTTTTTATCATCTCTGAACTGAAGCTGGTAATATGTGTACCAGTGTACTATCTTTGGCTTCCAACCCTGTCTAACCACTCATCCTTCACTTTGCCTTCCCTTGTCCTGATGGCAGGTGGGTCCCTCTTGTTGTGGAGTTTGAGAGCTCTGCCCTTCCTTTCTACACTTCCCCAGCTATTCCTTTTCTTCCCCGCAGAGGGAATGAATAGCTCCAAATACCAGGATTTTCATTCTATTATTTTTGTCTTCACACATCCATCTTCTAGTAGATACTGGGACAACAGATGTTACTGTGTCTTGTTTGTAGTAAAGATAACTCAGCTGATGGTATTAGTTAGTACATAAAAAATGTAACCATTTCATTACTGTGACAATGAATTTATGTTGATTTTTTTTAGACCAGAAGAGATGCCTGTGTATAATTTATCAACATCATCTCTGGTGCAGATTACATGGGGTGAAGTATTAGAACGTGGACGTCAGATTGTGTATGAGAATCCATTTGAAGGTGCTGTTTGGTATCCTGATGGAAATATTCGTACTAATGAAACAGTACATTATCTTCATGTACTCCTATTTCACATATTTCCAGCTTATGTAATTGATTTTCTACTGCTGCTTACTATGCAGAAGAGATTGTGAGTATGAGTTTTGTGTACTGTAAGTGTGTTATTTTCTTCCTTTTTTATGGGCTCTTTATTCTGACATAGTGCTATACTATTCACTTTCTAAATAGTATTGATGTGTATATTACTAATTCACCAATAATCTCAGTAAATTGAGAATAAATATTTTTACATGGTGGGATTAATACATTGTCTTCTGTGGAGAATGTGGAGCATATAACAACTGATTTATTTATTATTTGGATCAAAATAGCACCTAACTTTTATGTAATGTTTTGAGATTATTTAAAAATCTTTTTCGATTTGACAGAGGGAAAAATAGCAGTACTCATTAAACTTTTCAACGTGTTTTTTCTCTTCCATTGTAAAAAATACTTCCTATCACTATTAAATATTTCTCTTTATTCCACTTTGTTGACTATCCACAACTTTAGGTTCATTTTTTTGTTCATTACTACTTTTCTCACAACAAAACAATGTGCTCAAGTTTGTTTATAAAATATCCTTGTCTTCTTCTTCTACTTTTCTGGGATCTTCTTTTCTGCAATGTATCTGGCCTCCATAGAGTATTCATGCCAGTAACACCTGGTTTCTACCCTCTGCATTTATAAATAATCTAGGCTGCTAAAAAAGGTTTCAAGTAAATTATATTTTTTACAGTTTATGCCTTTCACCTAGTCACAAATTATTCTTGCAATGCATGTGATTTTGAGAATCTATATCTAATTGTGTTTCCTTTTACATCTAAATATTTTGGTATTATCACTTTAGTTATAGTAAGCTCAACAACTCAGTTAACAAATGTCTGTCTACTGTTTTGTTTTAGTGTAACAAGAGTGAACTGAGTTCCTAATAGATAGCACACTTTCTTTACTTTTTTCTTTAATTTTCTGTTAACTGATGTAGAATTAATTATTTATCTTAGAATACAGACTGAAGAAATACAAATCTATGTTTATAATATTTGTAGATTAAGAGTAAGGTTCTCCAGAATTGATTGAAATTCTGAAGGTAGCAAGGGTAAAATCCAGGTTATGTACTACTTGTTAAGAATTCAGACAGTTATATTACTTGAAGTACATGAAAGAGTAGCACTAGTTGATAAACAAACGTGAAAGTGTTTAGCCTGTCCCTATTTTATTCCATCTCTATGATGAAGCAAACAGTGAAGGAACCATAGGGAAAATTTGGATGAGGAATTAGAGTTTAGAGAGAAGAAATAAAAAAATTGATGTTTGGTATTGAAATTGTAGTGTTATCAGACATGGCAGAGGACTTAGAAGATCAGCTGAACATAATAGATAGTGTCTTGAAAGAGGTTTACAGATGAATATCAACAAAAGTGGGGAAAATGTTAGAAAGTAGTGAATAAAATCTTATGATGTTGACGAAACTACACAGTCCAGTCATATTAATGTGAATTAATGTGACCACCATCTATGTTCAATGTCAATATGCAGTAACCGGTCACAGATGGCAGGTGGCAAGGCTAGCAGTGGTGGGTATTTTAAAGCATGTTGGGGGGGAGGGGGGGGGGGGGGAGTACGTGGAAAACAGCACATTTGTTGTCATAATGCAAAAATAGAGTGATTTATCTGCCTTCCAAAAGGGCATGATCAGTTAGCTTTCAGGCCAAATGCGGAAGCATTTCCAATATGGCTAAGTTTGTGTACAGCTCATGCACCACTGTTTAAAGTATGCTATCCATGGCAAAGTCGCCTACCCAAAAATGGCACTAAGGCAGCTGTGGTGCACCATGAGCCACAGGTGACAGGTGTAAACAATGGCAGCAGTGATACGTACAGGCAAATAGATGTGCAGCTGTTGAGCAACTGACCACCCAGCTGAAGCAAAGGGCTATCGAGAGTGTCTCCTCAATGACTGTTCAGCAAACGTTGTTGCATAGGGCCTCCACAGCAGGGGCCTGGTTCATGCATCCTTGCTGACTGCTGTTTATCATTGGCAAAGGCTGGATTTTGCATGCCAGTACTGAAACTGGATGTCCACAGAGGCGACAGGTGGCTTTTTCAGATAAATCATGTTTTATTCTCAGTCAAACAATCATGCAGTAATTGTCAGAAGAGTCCAGGCTGGAGGGGGAATGTTTTGTGGCATTCCCTGGGTGATTTAATCATTCTGGAAGGCACATTGGATCAAGACAAGTACCACATATTCTCGGGAGCCATGTCCACCACTACATGCAATTTGTTTATCCTTGGGATGATGGCATCTACCAACAGGACAATGCAATGTGTCATACAGCTCATTGTGTACATGTGTGGTTTGGAGAGAACCAGAATGAGTTAACTGTGCTCCTCTGGCCACCAAACTGCCTTGATTTAAGCCCAACTGAGAATTTGTAGGACCACCTTGATCAGGTAGTTCACACTACGCTTCCTCAACTAAGAAACCTATCATAGCTGGCCACAATACTGGAGTTGGCTTGGCTCCACATCCCTGTCAGTACCTTTCAGAACCTCCACACATTGGCTCCAAATTGGTCCATGCTTCAAAAGATGGTTATTTTGGCTTTCAACAGGGTTTCACATCAATGTGACTGGACAGTGTACATTAGGAAATGAGATACTTAAGAAGTAGATGAGTTTTGCCATTTGAGCAGCAAATTAATTGATGGCAGACAAAGTAGAAGGAATGTAAAAGCAGACTGCTACGAACAAGAAAAGTGTTTCTAAAAAAGAGGAATCATTCAACATTTAATCCAAATGTAAGTGTTAGAAAGTCTTTTGCTAAGGTATTTGTCTGTAGTTTTGTCTTGCAATGAAGTAAAATGTGTATGATAGACAGTTCCAACAAGAGGGATATCAAAGCTTTTGAAAGATGGAAGGTCTAAACCAGGGGCTCAGAATTTTTTGACCTCTGCTATCAGGTGGAGAAATGTAGGCAACAGGTCACATGTGCACTAGGATAGTGGAGTATGTGTGCAATGCACATCACTTTTTTCTTTTTAGGTTAAAGGAATCCTCCCTCCCCTCCCCCCATTCCCCCCCCCCCTTCCCCAGGATCAGTGATGAATTGACTCCCAAAATCAATGATAGATCAGTCACATTATTATCAAAGAAAATTTGTCCTTGCAGATCAGAAAAAGATAAGTTTAATATCATATTAGCAGGCTGCAGGAGCATCCAAGGTGAGGTTACAAAATTAGTGTGCTGACCACAAGCCCCTCCATATCTGCATCCAGTGATGCCTATGAGTTGAGGACAACATGGCAGCTGGTCAGTACCAGTGGGCCTTCATAGCCTGTTTGGGAGGAGAGTTTAGTGAGATTATTACATCCAAATGTGAAATAATCTGGGTGAAGTTAAGCACACCATCAGGTAGCTTGTGGAGTATAGGTGTAGGTGTAGATATGGTACTATAGAAGAATGCTGAAGATTGGCTGACTATATTACATAACTAATGAAGAGGTACTGAAATTGAGGAGGAAAAAAATGGTACTAATTGACTAAAAGAGAGGATTGATTAATAGAATACATCCTGAAGCTTTGAAGGATCAAAGTTGTGAATCTGGTACTGGAGGAAAATGTGGGGATGGTTGGGGAGGGGACTTAAAATTGTGGAGGCAGATGATAGCTTGATTACAGTCACTAGGTTCAAATGAATGTAGGCTGTTGCAGGTTTGAGGATTGCAGAGCTGAGGAAGCTTGCACAGGATAGACTAGTAAGGAAAGCTGCATTAAACCTTTCTTTGGATTGAAGACCACACAAACAACTGATTCAATGGGTATGATACCATACAAAATAAAGGACAAAATTCAGTTATTTCATTTGTGTGAAGCCTCTTGCGTTTGACTGCACTATTGGTGCAACTAACTGGAAGCTGTAACTACTGTAAACTACCTAGGAGTAATCATGTAGAGCAACATATAGTGGAATGATAACATAAAACAAATAATAGGAGATGCAGATGTCTGGCTGAGATTAATAGGAAAAATCTTAATGAAATGTAATTCATCCCTGAAATAAGTGGCTTACAAAATAATTCTTCGACCTATTACTAGTTTTGCTCATCAGTCTGAGTCCTTTACCAAGGCACTGTGCATCATGGAGAGGTTTACTGTTGAAATTCTGAGAGTGTACATCCCACAGAGAATGAGGCTACATATTACTTCCTCCCATATAAGGCTTGTAAAATGACCCCTGTGATAAAACCTAAGAAATCAGACCTAATACAGAGGTTTACTTATTCTTCCATTCATGAATGGAAAAGGGAAAGGAGAACACATACTGGCACCTGAAGTACCCTGTGCCACATACTACGAGGTGGCTAGCTGAGTATGGATGTAGATGTAGATGTAAACAGGATGCACAGCTGGGCACAAAGAGAATAAAATAGGTGTTGTTGTTTCTCACTTCAGTTACCAAAATTAACTTGATCACCACTTCTACTTCTGCTGCTTTTTCATTTCAAACAGGAAAAGTTTTAGCACATATTGACATTTCAGAAATTGCGTAGGTTTAAGTATTTTGACCTGGAAATTAAAGAATTGCTAGCAATTTAAATTTTAGTGTTGTTGTGTATTCCTGAGTGAGTTAAATATTTTTATGAACAAAGAAAAAAATATATCAATCCTAAGAACGCTGAATCTCAAGAATACCGTACTCTTTTTTTCATGATAATTACCTATTCAATTCTGTAAAACTATGACAAGTGGTCTCTTCAAATTTGTTACCCTACCAAACCCCTCTGTCCTCCCCCCCCCCCCCCCCCCCCCTCCAAAAAAAAGCCATTACTCCCACTACATTCCCTTTTAATTATTGTTATTGATAATTACCTATTCAATTCTGTAAAACTATGACAAGTGGTCTCTTCAAATTTGTTACCCTACCAAACCCCTCTGCCCCCCCCCCCCCCCCCCCAAAAAAGCCATTACTCCCACTACATTCCCTTTTAATTATTGTTATTGATAGAATGGAAGTGGTGGGAATAGCTCTCCCTCACCACCTGTATCACTGTGGAAACATGAATAAATTTCAGTTATTCAATAGTCTTGTATAGTATATCACTTTCCTTTTTCGTTATGTTGACACTGAAGATACAAATGAGTAGATGTGTGTTAGGTGTTTCTCATGCAAGTGATGTTTTCTCTTTCCAATTATGCTGTAGCAGGACACAAAATGATTAGTATTTATTCATTCTACGTAAAATTTCTTTATTTTATTTATGTCTGATTTGTTCCAGCATGGTGAGGCTCCAGAACAGAATAAGCAATGGATTGAAGGTGCTGCAGTACTTTACATTGAGGCAATGGAATTTTGACAATAAGGAGATTCTTGCGCTAAGTAGTTGCATGACAAAAGAGGATCGTGAAACATTTTATATGGCAAATGTTGAGTATGATGTTGATAGTTATCTGCTGGCATGTGTTCTTGGTGCAAGGCAATTCTGCATGAAAGAGCCATTATCTTCGCTTCCAAGAGCCAGGCGGCACCTAAAAATGTAAGTTCGTTGCTATTGCAAGATTCTGTTGTGATAAACTAATACATCAGTGCCTTTTGTATCACAGTTCTTACTAACTAATTTGTTGTGTCAAATGGGTCAAGTAGCAATCTTGACTATGGTAGAAAAATGGAATGGGCAGAGAAAAGGGGGCATGATGGAAGAGGGTCAAGAAAGGCTGTGCTGGGTTGGAGTGAGTTAGTACTTCGCCTGTGCAAGGGCAAATTGGGAAAATGATAGTTGGAGCATTTACAGAAAAAACGAAAATATGGGGGTGGGGGGTTGCATAGTAAGAGAATGAGCAGAAAGGGAACGAAAATGTTCAAATGATTGAGCTGTAGATTGAGAGGAGGTGGTATAGAAGGAATATAAAGACTACTAGATGTTATCAGGGGGTTGCAATAACAAAGGAAATGTTGTAGGAAGAATTCCCTCCTGTACAGTTCAGAAAAACAGGTGTATGGAGCATTAGGGGAAAGCCATTGAGAACAAATAGATCATTTGCACATAGTTCCAATTCTGTAGCATAGTTGATCTTTGGGCATAGTTCATGTATGTGGATGGTATGATCATTGTTAAACACAATATAATGTGGTGATGCAGTTACAGTAAAGATGTGGCTGTTTTCACAGGTGACTCTGCCATTGATGGGATACACTAGTGACAGGGCCGAAATAGGAGATGGTTGGCAGATGTGTGAGTCAGATATTGCCTTTGGGACTCCCAAAGGGTTATGATCCTTGAAACAAAGGGACTGGAGAGAGAGAGAGAGAGAGAGAGAGAGAGAGAGAGAGAGAGAGAGAGAGAGAGAGAGACATAGATCTGTGGACAAAGTTGGGAGTTTGGTTTTATTCTGTGAATACAGTCACTATACTGTATTTGGTCAAATTGAAGCTGTAACACTAAGCTTGAGCTTTACGTAAGCTGAAGAGGATTTGCCATCTGCTGGAAGGATAAAAGTACCCCAGAGTAGTGGTATGGTTATCAAGTCTATAAAGATAAACTGAGCCTTTAAATGCTGAAAGAGGGTTCAGAAATACTCTTATTTTGATAAAATTATAACTTACTCATAGTGAGAATTTTTCTATGAGTATATACATAATATGTACCGATGTCCCCAACAAACATTCTTGTGTGACAACAGGCTATGTATTTGAGAGTATATAAGTGCAAATACAATATACCGACGTCAGTAATGTGACTTTTTTCAGAATGTGTCAATGGATGGAGGAAACTGAATGAGTGAGTTAAAAAAAGGCTTTATTGTGGGAGTTCACAAGTTTGGGCATTCTGTCAGAAAAATTTTGCAGGATCTACTTATACTGAGCTCCACTATTAATAATGTTATTTTAAGTGTCATGGAAACACTAAACCCAGCCATCAGTGTTGTCGGTCTAAGAAATTGTATGAAACAGACTGCAGTACTGTGCAAATATGCTATGACATCCTTGTGAGCTACTGCAAGGGGACTCTGTTAGAGCTTTAGTATCAAACCACATACCATATGAATTCATCCAGAAATCCACCTAATTCGTAGTGTTTCACAAAAGAAGAAAATGAATTTGGTGGGAGTCAGTGGAAAGCCTCCCCCCAAAGATTAAATGCTGCAATGGTTAAACAAGTCATATACACTATTAGTTACATTTCTGGTCTCATTGGAAGGAACAGCAATGGGTGCAAGGAGAGCCTTATTTTTTTATACACCAAAGCAAAAAATATATTATCATTATTAGTTGTAAGCTCTGGAAGGTCTCTCTGACAGTGGTGGGCAGAAGCTTGCCAATAAAAATAAGAATGCATCTCAGAAAAAACTGAAACCCACTGGAAAGCACTGGTATCAGTAAATAGAGAAGTAATTTATCTCTTGTCTGTATGATGTGTATTAGAGGCACATATGCAGTGAAAAATATGCCAGTTCCAAGTACAACTTGCGTAACACAGCGGGTAGTGTCTAATAAGGCAAGCCCTGTTGCATAACACCCTTTTTATGTACCAAGAAGGTTCATTTACAGAATTACTCATATCTATAAGTTAAGGGATGTTGCAATCAGAGGAGCAACACAACATGTGTGGTAAGAGATGTCTTGACAATGCTGTCTACTGATGTTTTGGAAAACTGGGCATTAACTGTCGAGGCAGTTATTGTGTGTAGTGACCTTCTCCCCCTCCCACCCAGTGGTATACAGAACATTAATGTGATATGTGATGCACCTGGCTCTGCAAACACTGGATCAGATAGTGTAGCCGGGCTTGCAGTAATGCAGCCAGGTGCTGAACAAGTGTCCTCCAGAGGTCAGCAATGATCCATGTTGATGATCCTTGGTCTGTAATCCTCTGGCCTTGAATGTCCCATATATGTACAGTCAGATTTAACTTTGGAGAGTGAGCTGACCAGTCTAGACACATTATTTCCTCATGTAGCTGGCTAGTTCTATCTGGTTGGCAATTAAAGTCCCTCAGATGGAGGTCAGGTTAATAAATACCATGAAAGAGTCACATACATTGTTACACAATGTCATCCCTACAGACTGCAGCTGTCAGTAGAAAACACTTGTATCAGAGTACATATCCTAACCCAGAAAAGAACAGTGATGACACCATATTAATACCTTTTGTAACAGTGCAAATCAGAGATTCATAGGATGTACACTAATAGAATTGTTAAAATCTCCTGTAATACACACACGCACACACACACACAACTCGCACGTGTGTGTGTGTGTGTGTGTGTGTGTGTATGTGTGTGTGTGTGTGTGTGTGTGTGTGGGCGCGCGCGCGCGTGCGTGCGCACATGTGTGTTACCTTTTTCTGATGAAGGCCTTGTTGTCTGAAAGCTCACGTTCTGACAGTGTTTTTATTGTGCGTAACTGCAGCTTAGCATCTCAGCTATATGGTGAGCAGCAACTATCCCTTTCGTGAACTTGAAAAGATTAGTTGTCTAGAACAAACAGGTGGAAAATCTTTGATTCCATATAGGAACTTACGTCTAATCTTGAAGAGCTCAATTTTTATATGTCTACGTCTCATTTGAATTCACGACAAAATTTAAATTATTTACATAACCTTTTTCAGTTTGTATACAAAAATAACCCTACAGTAAGGTGTAATTTCTTTTGTTTTTTTTCCCACAATTGACATTGTTTTTCATTCATATGCCCATGTAAAGCTAATAATGTGCAATGGCACAAGACTCATCAGAATATCTCTGAAGAGACATAACTAGAGTCTATTCCCATAATTACATTGCGACAGGAAGTCAGTATTTTCCGTAATAAAATTTTCAAGTTTACAATTGTTCATTTTTGATGCTTTTATCACACTAGGACTGTCTTTTAATATTCAAAAACTTCTGACAATACAATGTACTGAAATGACACAAATAAATTAATATTATCTCTTTTCAAAATTAAGTATTTAGCATTATTTATCAATATTCTATAAGACTTTACACTGTTAATCATTAGGTGTCATTAATCTTTAAGCCTCTCTTTTCTGTTTAGCAGTTTTGAATGATTGCTGTAACTTATCATTCAATTCTTGTTTCCTCTCGGTCACCCACAAATCATAAAACGGAAGTCACTCAGTTACCTAAGACTGCTCCAAGCAGATCTCTCCTCCTAAACAATTAGAATAATGTATCAGCCTGTGCCCTTTCCATGGGACACCGCCTTGTCTGAGTACTTACCATGTGGGCAGAGAGGCTTGCATGTGCACATGAAGCTGCGATCTATGCCGGATGTAGTGCTACTACTGGCAAGGTCCCTCATGCCAGACAGGCTTCAGTGGATGAACCAGACAGAGTGTGTCCCACAACCCCCATCACTCCCACTTCCAGTCACATAGTCATTAGCTAGTTCCCCAGATATCCAATCCAGGGCGTGATGTGATCCATACTGATGGGTGCATAGCACTTGGGAAAATATGTCATTAATGGAGCCTCAGGGATACGGGGTAACCTCCCTAAGAAATGCCGTGTACCATGTGGGGTGCTGTAGTCTCAACCAGATAGATTCCCAGTTCTCATGGATCAAAATGGAGAACACGAAAAATAAAATAAAAACTGAGGGATTTGATGAGATCTCAAACATGCAAGTATTGGGGCTGGAACTGACAGAAGCTGTTTCCACAACTGGACTGGGTGATAGACCAGTTCAAGAAGTAGAAACTCTTAGGAGAAGTTGGACCAGGTCAAGATCAAATTCTTGTCTGGGGCCGAAATGAGGAAACTTCTGTCCAGAGTGGAGAGGGTAACCTGACCCTTTCTACCTTTAAGGCATGTAAGGCATGGAACAAGGGAAGGGGCTAGTACACCAGCTTCTCAGGATAAACAGATCCAGAAAAGGCCAAGGGGCAGGAGACAGTAAAATAGCCCTATAGTACTGCAGTCTCAATACTCAGGATGGCAGCTATCCAACAGGGACATACACTGCACTTTGGAGTGGATGGATGTTGTTCAGATGCTTCTCTTTGAAAAGATTTGGGGTAGGGCAGAGCAGACATTCTGGAATGTCTGTCTGGACATGTTGCTCACATATGTCTGTGAGGAGATGGGAAAAGAGGATTGGCTTACGGATATGGTGCCCTTGATGTATCCATGTGAGGTAGCAAAGCTACTGATCAAGCAAGAGGCTGAGCTCTTCAAGACCACAAAGTCATCAGTTTGCCTACCAAAACTCTAAAGTCTCTGTTCAAGGAAGTAATGATGCAGAGCCGAAGGTCTCAACAGAGGGTTGGAGGGTAGTCAACCAAAAGGTTGCACCAGATGGCCAAATCCTTGTGGTGAAAGTCAGTGAAGAATCCCTGATGGTAATGGTAGAACATGACCTGAAATTGTACTTAGGGTTCTTGCAAGTTGCTGTTAGGATAATCAAATACATTGGAAGCAACCACAGTGGCAAGCTAGAGGCTGCAAGTGTTGCAGATAAACCTGCAACACAATGGAAGTTTTCTGGGAAGACAGGAATCCTTTCTATATAAAGGGCATTTCATGCCATAGATAAAATGGAGGTAAGTTGATTTAAGTAAAAAATCTAAAGAACTTCAGAACATACACTATATGATCAAAAGCATCCGGGCACCTGGCTGAAAAGACTTACAAGTTCGTGGCACCCTCCATCAGTAATGCTGGAATTCAGTATGGTGATGGCCCACCCTTAGCCTTGATGACAGCTTCCACTCTCACAGGAACACATTCAACCATACATTCAACCATGTGCTAGAAGGTTTCTTGGGGAATGGCAGCCCATTCTGCACTGAGGAGAGGTATCGATGTCACTTGGTGAGGCCGGCCATGAAGTCAGTGTTCCGAAACATCCCAAAGGTCTTCTATAGAATTCAGGTCAGGATGGTGCAGGCCAGTCCTTTACAGGGATGTTATTGTCATATAACCACTCTGCCTTAGGCCATGCATTATGAACAGGTGCTTGATTGTGTTGAAACATGCAGTTACCATCCCCGAATTGCTTTTCAACAGTGGGAAGCAAGAAGGTGCTTAAAACATTATTGTAGGCTTGTGCTGTAGTAGTGCCATGCAAAACAACAAGGGGTGCAAGCCCCCTCCATGAAAAACATGACCACACCATAATACCACCGCTTCCAAATTTTACTGTTGGCACTACATACGTTGGCAGATGACGTTCACCAGGCATTTGCCATACCCACACCCTGCCATCAGATAGCCACATTGTGTACCATGATTTATCACTCCACACAACATTTTTCCACTGTTCAATTGTCCAATGTTTACGCTCCTTACACCAAGCAAAGCATCATTTGGCATTTACTGGTGTGATGTGTGGCTTACGAGCAGCTGCTCGACCTGAAGTCCAAGTTTTCTCACCTCCTGCCAAACTGTCACAGTACTTGCAATGGATCCTGATGCAGTTTGGAATTCCTGAGTGATTGTCTGGATAGATGTCTGCCTTTTACACATTGCAACCATCTTCAACTGTTGGTGGTCTGTCAGTCAACAGATGAGGGCAGCCTGTATGTTTTTGTGCTGTGCGTGACTTTCACGAAACTTCCTGGTGGATTAAAACTGTGTGCCGGACCAAGACTCGAACTCGGGACCTTTGCTTTTCACGGGCAAGTGCTCTTCCAACTGAGCTACCTAAGCATGACTCACGCCCCATCCTCACAGCTTTAATTCCACCAGTACCTTGTCTCCTACCTTCCAAACTTCACAGAAGCTCTCCTGCAAACCTTGCAGAACTAGCACTCCTGGAAGAAAGGATATTGCGGAGACATGACTTAGCCACAGCCGGGGGGATGTTTCTAGAATGAAATTTTCACTCTACATTGGAGTGTGCACTGATATGAAACTTGCTGACAGATTAAAACTGTGTGGTAGGAGATTAGGTACTGGTGGAATTAAAGCTGGGAGCACGGGGCGTGAGTCATGCTTGGGTAGCTCATTTGGTAGAGTGCTTGCCCTCGAAAGGCAAAGGACCCGAGTTTTAATCTCGGTCCGGCACTCAGTTTTAATCCGCCAGGAAGTTTCATATCAGCACACACTCCGCTGTAGAGTGAAAATTTCATTCCAGTGTCCCTTCACGCTTCCACTTCACTATCACATCAGAAACAGTGGGCCTAGGGATGTTTAGGAGAGTGGAAATCTCATGTACAGGTGAATGACACAAGTAACGCTCCATCACCTGACCACATTCGAAGTCTGTGAGTTCTGCAAAGCACCCCGTTCTGCCCTCTCACAATATGTAATGATTACTGAGGTCGCTGATGTGGAGTACCTGGCAGTAGGCGGCAGGACAATGCACCTAATACGAAAAATGTATGTTTTTGGGGGTGTCTGGATACTTTTGACCACATAGTGTATATTTATGTTAGGAATGGAATTTCATTCATGTCGATGGCAGACTTCTGTTCCAGGGACTTAGTGACCATCAGGGTGAAAAAAGGAAGAAAGCACAAGGGAAATTGTAATTGCCTCAGCTTACCTTCCTTATTAGGACATTACTCCTCTTTCCTAGGAAGTGAGATGACTGGTAGACAGCTGCTCACAACAGAATGAACAACTGGTGACTCACTTCTTTCTTCTAGGCACACAGGCATAGAAGACGGAAAGAAGTAACTGACCTAATGGTTGGGGCCCACCCAAAAGGGTGGTTATGTCAAACAATGGCATGTGATGATATCTGACCACATGTATATTAAGTTTGAA
Source organism: Schistocerca americana (assembly GCF_021461395.2). NCBI lineage: Eukaryota > Metazoa > Arthropoda > Insecta > Orthoptera > Acrididae > Schistocerca > Schistocerca americana. Next base: position 724,505,976 of record NC_060121.1, on the reverse strand, counting down.
TTGCAAATGAATGTTAAAAAGGCTATTACCTATAGAAATCCAAGGAAAAGAGACTGGGACTCATATAGAAAAGACCTAAACTCATGCTTATCTGAAGTCAGAATTTTGATAAGGAACCCAGCAGATTTTGAGGAACTAGTGGATGCAATGGCATCTGTCATTATCACCTCATATTTACAAAACTGCCCAATCATCAAGAAATGCACAAACACAAAAATACCTTGGTGGAACAGAAATTTGGAAGTACAAAGGGAGTAGTTAAGAAGACTGTTCAACCCTGCAAGAAGGAAAGGACAATGGGCAAAATATCAAGAAGACCTTGTCAAATACAATCTTCTGATCAAACCTGAAAGGTATTCTGTGAGGAAGTGGAAGGTACAGCTACTTGCACTAGATGTCATAAAATCCTCACTAGAATGTCAGCCAATCCAGGAGGTATTCTAAGGAAGGAGGAGGGTGGATGTACAAGGACTGTGATTGAGACACTGGACATGCTCCTGGAGACTCACTTCCCTCAATATACTCTGGCATATAACACAGACCAGGAGGCAGTCCCATAGAGTCACTGATTTACAGGTAATCAAAGGGAAAACTGGGAATCCACCAGAGAATGTGCTGATTTCAAAAAAGACCAGTGAGCAGTGGAAACTTCACCAGCTTTTGGGAAGGTAGAAAAAGCTCTACACTTTCAGGAAATAGCTCTGTGCATCTTTCTGGGTACTGAGGGGCCTTTTAGCATTATGACCTTCATATCCATGGTTAGAACTGCAGAAGAGCATGGCATTGAGACCAGGTGGATTAAGACCAGCCTAAGTAGAAGAAAGATAGAAACTGCCACAATAAATGAGAAAATTGTCATTGACACCACCAAGGGTTGTCCACAAGGAGAGCTCCCCAATACAAAACTGATCCTGGAAACAGGATCTAAGGGTTATTCTCAAGAAAACTGTTAAAGTACGATTTATGAGGAAATAAATCCAGCACATATGCTGGAATCTCAAACTCCTTGATGAAACTCTGCCGGTAGACAGGGTAGTGAAGTATCTATGGGTAACCCAGGATGTGAAACTTATCACGAACCTCTCAAGGAAAAAATATATGTTCCAAAGCAAAAAGTACTCTTAGGAGCATTAGAAGGGCCTGTGGTAAAAGCTGGGTCTAAACCCAAGGATATGTACTGGATATACATCATTGTAATAGGACCTATGGTATTTTAGGGGCAACAGTGTGGCAGAATAAAGTAGATCAGAAGGTATCAGGTAAGGAGTTTGGCAAGGTACAGAGATTGGCCAGTTTAGGCATAACAGGCAGAATTAGCAGCACATCTACTATCAAAATAGAGTCTATACTGAACAAGCACCCATTATGCCTTTGGGTTACAATAGAGGCAGCAGCATGGGTATACGGGCTAAAAACTGGACGTAACTGCATTCATTTAGGATATCCAGAATCTCACATGACAATAGTGATTGTATTAAATATAGGAATGGTTGAGGAAATGCCTGCTGACCATACAATAACTTCAAGCTGCTTCAACAAATTACATAGCAAAACACTTGGAAGAAAGGAGCAGAGGAAGAATGAACCACGACACCATTCAAGAGACACAGTCTGGTTTACTGATTAGATTAGATTAGATTAGATTAGATTAGATTTGCTTTCATTCCAATTGATCCGTAGTGAGGAGGTCCTCCAGGATGTGGAACATGTCAGAAAAACAACAATACATGACAAATATTTAAACTAAAACAAATAAGCTAATGTACCATTCCACAGGTCCCAAGTGGAATGATCGTCATTTTTTAATGAACACTAAGAGTCATTTTACAAATACTATTGCACTGAATTTAAAATAAAAAAGTTTTTTATTTATTTATAAGGTAAGAAACATGTAATACAACTACTGTAATACTTATTTACAATGAACACATTACTGCACTGAAATGGTGCAGAAGTTAGATTATACTTACACACACACACACATACACACACACACACACACACACACACACACACACACACACACATTTTCAGTGAACACATTACTGCACTGAAATTGTGCAGAAGATATGTTGTACTTATATACAAATCAGTTGGTTTTCCTCAGAAATTCATCAATGGAGTAGAAGGAGTTGGCCACCAATAAATCCTTTAGGCTTCTCTTAAACTGAATTTCATTGGTTGTTAAGCTTTTTATGGCTGCTGGCAAGTTATTGAAAATGTGTGTTCCTGAATAATGCACACCTTTTTGTACAAGACTAAGTGACTTTAAATCCTTGTGAAGATTATTCTTATTTCTAGTATTGATTCCATGAATTGAGCTATTGGTTTGAAAAAGTGATATATTTTTAATGACAAATTTCATTAAGGAATAAATATATTGGGAAGCTGTAGTTAGTATCCCTAGTTCCCTAAACAGGCTTCTGCAGGATGTTCTTGAGTTCACACCACATATAATTCTTACTGCACGTTTTTGTGCCCGGAAAACTTTAGCTTGGCTTGATGAATTACCCCAGAAAATAATCCCATATGACATTATGGAATGAAAGTAAGCATAGTATGCCAGCTTTTTCATTTTTATATCCCCTATGTCTGACAAAATTCGCATTGCAAACAGAGATTTGTTAAGACGCTTCAGCAGTTCTGTGGTGTGCTCCTCCCAGTTGAATTTATTATCAAGCTGTAATCCCAAGAATTTAACACCGTCCACTTCTTCTATCTTCTTGTCATCATATGTTAGACATATACTCTTGGGACACCCCTTACAAGTTCTGAACTGCATGTAGTGTGTTTTTTCAAAGTTTAGTGACAAAGAATTGGCTAGGAACCAGTGATTAATGTCTACAAATATTTTATTGGCTGATCTTTCTAAGACTACACTTGATTTGCTATTTATTGCAATGTTTGTATCATCAGCAAACAAAACAAACTTGGCATCTGGTAATGTTACTGATGAAAGGTCATTGATATACACAAGAAAACAGATGACAGTGCTGGGGCCAGAGTACACAAGGTGAAGCCTAGACTAGAGAGAGCATTCTCTCTAGGGAAGCCAGTCATAGTATTTCAGGTGGAAATATCCGCTATCAGAGTGTGCATGAAGGAGAATTTGCGTATGTGCTACAAGGATTGTAGTGTTTATGTTTATTAAGACAGCCAAGCAGCTCAGAAATCTCTGCCAGGCACTGCAATAAGATCAAAGATCAATGCAGAATGCCATTAAGCCCTTGGGAGTCTAGGGTAAAGCAGCAGGTTACAGCTGCTGGCCGTCCCGAGTCACTCAGGTGTTAGTGACAGTGAACAAGCTGATAGGCTAGCCATGACAGGTGTGATGACTCCATGTATTGGATTGGAACCTGTCCAAAACATCACTAAGGTAATGGTAAAATCAAAACTATAACTGAATCAGCAGGCAGTGCATAGAATATTGAACTATGATCCTAAACCAAAAACATACCAAGCTGATGACACTGAAGCCATGTTTCAAGAGAAGTTCTGTAATCCTGGAGTGGAACAGGAAACAGATTGAACTCATGTTAAGGCTCATGACTGGCCATGAGAACTTAAAGAGACTCTTACACATGATGGGTATAGAGGAAGAAACCCCTGACTGTTGACTACATGGTGAGGAGGATGAAACTGCACCACATCTAATATTCCAAAGGTAATCCCTGAAGGGCAAAAGACACGGATTACTTGGGTGACTAGAGCCTGTAGAAATCATGTGTAATGAGGAATTACTAAAAGGTCTCCTCCTACTTGTTATAGGTACCACATGGCTTTGATAGAATCACAGAGAGCAAAACCAGACAATAAATTCAGTTTTGGTGTGGACAACAGTGGACTAAGACCACTGTTGTTCTTGTATCACTGCATTCATCAGATCAAATTAAATTGTCCTGTGCTCTCTGATACCATAAAATTTAATGGCGAGTTCAATATTGTGTATTCCATTCATTATCACTTGTGTTCCACATTAAAATGTCAGATACTGAATAAATTTCATCCAAGCTCAGTGTTATCTATACCTGGACTCCCAAAACTATTGATGCATCTTTAATCACCAGGACCAAGGTCATCAACCATTAATAACCACCTCATGAACATAATTTGGTCCTGTGACATCTTGTGTAGATATAAGACAAGTCAAAATAGAATGCAGAGATAAATATTACAAATTTTTCACATAGGGCCAATACAGAAATTAACCATGATTTCACATTCATTCTAAGTTACATTTACTGCATGTACAATTGATCTAATATTCAATATAATAGAGGGAAACATTCCACGCGGGAAAAATATATTTAAAAACAAAGATGATGTGACTTACCACACGAAAGCACTGGCAGGTCGATAGAAACACAAACAGACACATACATGCACACAAAATTCAGGCTTTCGCAACAAACTGTTGCCTCATCAGGAAAGAGGGAAGGAGAGGGAAAGACGAAAGGAAGTGGGTTTTAAGGGAGAGGGTAAGGAGTCATTCAAATCCCGGGAGCGGAAAGACTTACCTTAGGGGGAAAAAAGGACGGGTATACACTCGCACACACACACATATCCATCCACACATATACAGACACAAGCAGACATATTTAAAGACCTATTTGGTCTTTAAAGACCTATTTGGTCTTTAAATATGTCTGCTTGTGTCTGTATATGTGCGGATGGATATATGGATATGTGTGTGTGTGCGAGTGTATACCCGTCCTTTTTTCCCCCTAAGGTAAGTCTTTCCGCTCCCGGGATTGGAATGACTCCTTACCCTCTCCCTTAAAACCCACTTCCTTTCGTCTTTCCCTCTCCTTCCCTCTTTCCTGATGAGGCAACAGTTTGTTGCGAAAGCCTGAATTTTGTGTGTATGTATGTGTCTGTTTGTGTTTCTATCGACCTGCCAGCGCTTTTGTATGGTAAGTCACATCATCTTTGTTTTTAAATATATGATCTAATGTTCAGATTGAATGTTTGACTCTCCACCTGTCCTCATCTAGTTCAGACTTGCAGTGTAGCATCAGTTTTCTTCCATCAGGTAAATATAGGATGCTACCCTTGGCCAATAATCCAGATACAGTGGTGGAAATTCAAGAACAGTACTCTATTAATTCAAAGTAAAACCCATTACTAGACCATTAAGCAGGCAAAAGAACAATGTTTTTAATAATAAATGTGTTTTTGGTTGAAGATGTTAGTCACTGGTATGATGGCCAGTTGCTTCTCATTTGGTTCTCTTTGGGGTCCCACTGGGTATTTGGAAAGGAGGAGGCAACATCACCCCGCAATGGCCGTCCTGATTTCTCACTGTACGTCTACAACAGTGGTATGCGTACAAACATTAGTGCAACATAATCATACAACACAATAAACACATCATGTAAAGAAAATTAACCTGAGGTACATTATAATAATAAGAGAAGGTGAACTGAGAAATCGTGATACGCTAATTAAAACATTTTTGGCGCACCACACTTTTCATATATTCACAAGATTTTAGCATGTCCCAGGCATGTGCTAGGTGATATGTGATGAGAACCAGTCTTCAGACTGAACAGCAATTCATCTCTGACCAAGATACTAATCCACTTTCCACATATGGTTGGTAAGACATCACATTCATCAATCCACTTAGTGCCTATGCATAAGGGAATTACATCCAGTGCAATGGAGAGATGTGTGACCACAGGCTGACAGCTTGGCTCTGTTCCATGCTGATTGGCTATCTTTGCCCATGATTATAATCCTGCACTGAGTTTTAGCATATACCCAAGCTTGTCTGTATCACTGTTGAATTTTCTCAGTCCTGTAAACTTCCCCACAACAGAAAAAAGACACTACAGGTAATATTCAACCACCAGCACACAACAGACTATGTGGCTGGCACACAATCTGCCAATGGTGTGACCTTTCAAAATGTCATTCATATGTGTTCACTATAGATTCAAGTTAGATATACTGGGAATTATTGTGGTGGCAGCAAGAACAGCCTTCTGTTCAGGTGAATACAAAATTATCAGCACAAAATCAAATAATTATTACTTAAGAATTGATCTAATGAGCAAGAAAATAGGGATGTAGATAAGCTAATATGAACAGCATAGTGGATGTCTTATTTTAGACACAAAGCCAGCGCCTACCACAATAGTAAAAGTTCATATGCCTACTAGATCTGCAGATTGTGAAGGACTTGAAAGAATGTATGATGAGATAAAAGAAATTATTCAGGTTTCTAAGGGAAGTCAAACTATAATTGTGGTGGAGGATGAAAATTCAGTAGTAGGAAAATGGAAAAAAATGAAAAATAGTAGGATAATATGAACTCTGGGAAAGGAATGAAAGAGAATTAAGCACAGTGCACAATTTAATTATTGCTAAAACTTAGTATAAAGACCATGAGAGAAGGCTGCACATGTGGAAGAGACCTGACAATACCCAAAGGTTTCAGATATATTATATAATGGTCAAACAGACATTTTGAAAACATATTTTCAACTGAAAAACTTTCTTGGGGCTGATATGGGATCTGACTGTGTTGTATGAGTACTTTTCTGCAGATTAAAACTGAAGAAATTAGAAAATGGTTGGAAATTGAGGAAAAAAACTGCCAGAGTGGAAGTGAGCTGCAACAGAATCAGCTGCTGGTAGGCAAGAGTGTTATGCATTGCGAAACAAAACATGGTCAACAGGCATTGTGAAGGAGAGCCAGCGGGCTGCAGTATGGCAACAGCTGGCACTGCAGTATGCTAACAGGACAGAAGCTTTTCCTCACTTGCCACCAGGGAAGTGTTTAGAGTACATGCCTTAAGTCATTAACAAACTTAGCCTGGAGCATGTAAGTAATCAGCCATTTGAGTGCTAAATGAGTCTTGACTCAGTATCAAACCCTATACCACAAGCCTGTGACACATGGAGAAACATTATGGAATGTTGTATGGAGTCCACTGTTTGACCATGGGGTGGGGCAGCCTGCCCCAAGTCACAAGACCAGCCACCACCAGAGAGGCAACTGGATGCCTCCATCAAACTGTCCCAATGTACTATGGTCAAGGGCCAGAATAAAGAACTTAATTAAACAAATATGCTGTCATCTTGACATCTCATTTCACTCTCCATGGCTGACAATAAAAGGGACAAGCAACACTGGTGTCAGAACATTGACATTGCCTTCTTAGGGCAATGTCTGAATCTACAGCCTATGATATGGAAATATCCAAAAATTATTGGGTGTATTTTGGTCATAGAGATTTGATGGTCATGCATTTTGTAAAGTAATTTTTATCGTGAGTAGAGAAACAGTGGATTTGTCTAGTCTTAGAGGTAATGGAAGTCAAATAATCATTAGTGCTTGTTAGACGTGCAAAATGTAACCTTGAGGGCTACTCAGCACCATGTATGAAATCAGTTCCAGTAAAACTGTTATACATGTAATCATTGAGAACATATGGTTAGGCAATGTCAGGAGTCGAGATGGCTCATGATTAGATGTAAGAATTAAGTTAATGTATTTTGTTTACTTTTCTTGTGAATGTTAGTTCTCAAAATTAGTGTTGTCAAGGAAAAGCTAGGACATAACCAGAGATGCAAGGTGTATCAGAACTGGAAGCAGTAAGCATATTGTTAGGAAAGATAGCACAATTAATAGCGGATAATACAGAACTGCACAGGTTGGTAGAATTGTGATTGTCACAGCAAGGTGTAGATTTGTCAGTCACAAGTTGAATTGTTCCTTTTTCTGGTAGGGCAACTGAGGATCTGCAGGTCTTTGTGGGAGAGCTTGGAAATCTGGCTCAGGTGGAAGGTTGGTCTAATACGGAATTATTGAGTGTTGCAGAATTGAGACTAACAGGGGAAGCTAAAAACAAACAATGGAAACTCCATTGTGTGTGTGTGTGTGTGTGTGTGTGTGTGTGTGTGTGTGTGTGTGTGTGTGTGTGTGCACGCGCCCACACACACACACACACACACACACACACACACACACACACACACACACAAAGCAAGCATCTCGGGCCAGAGTGCAACATCACATGAGATGCAAGCAGCAATCTAGTGGGGGTGGGGAAGGGGAAGGCGAAGGGATAGTAGTGTGTGGGTGGGGAGAGAGAGATGAATGCTGTCTGGTGGAGTGTGTAGGGACTAGACTCCAACAGGTGCAGTGTCAGGAGGTTGTGGGGCAGGGAGGTGGGGAGAAAAGTAACAAAAAATGAAAGGAACCTAGACCAAGATACACTACCTTCTTTTCTTCACAACCTCAACACCTTCTCACCCATCTGTTTCATGTGAGCCGCTTCAGCCCAGCATGCCACCTTCCTAAAGGTTGACCTCCTCCTCACTAATGGCTCCATCCACACCTCTGTCCACATTAGACCCACCAACCACCAACAGTTCCTGCATTTTGACAGCTGTCATCCCTTTCACACCAAAAAATCCCTCCCATATAGCCTGGCTGCCCAGGGACGGCATATCTGCAATAACAAAGACTCCTTTGCTCAGTATGTTGAGGGTTGCACCATGGTCTTCGCAGACAGCCCCTATCCCTCAGATCTAATCCGCAAACAGATCTCACATGCCATTTCCCCTCACAGTCCCAATCCTCCCACTCCCCCAAAAACCTGGCACAAAGGAGTGTCCCTTTCATCACCCAGTACCACCCCGGATTGGAGCAACTGAACCACATCCTTCGCCAGGCATTTGATTATGTATCATCGTGTTCTGAAATGAGGAGCACCATCCCAAGATAGTTCTCATTCCTCCTAAAGTGTTGTTCCATCGCCCATGCAACCTCCACAACATCCTAGTCCATCCCTACGCCACACCCAGTCCCAACTCCTTGCCACAAGGATCATATCCCTGTAGAAGACCCAGGTGCAAAACCTGCCCAATCCACCCACCCAGCACTTCCTACGGTACTCCTGTCGTAGGTTTATCATACCCTATCAAGGGCCGGTCCACATGTGAAACAGGCATGTCATTTACAGTTCTGCTGCAATCACTGCACAGCTTTTTATTGGTATACGAGGGCCATTCAGAAAGTAACCTCCAGTTGATTTAAAAAAATACACCAAGTTAAATAAAAATATTTTAATATATACATCTTACAATTACATCTTTGCACTATTTTTCTACATAGTCTCCATAGCGATTGAGGCACTTATCATATCTCTTCACAAGCTTTGAAATTCCTTTTGCATAAAAATCACCTGCTTGTGCCTGGAGCCAGCCTGTGACCGCATCTTTGAGCTCTTCGTCGTCATCAAACCGCTGTGACCCGAGCCATTTCTTCAAATGCATGAAGAGGTGATAATCACTTGGCGCCAGGTCTGGGCTGTAAGGTGGATGGTTGATAACGTCCCACTTGAAGGACTCAAGAAGGGCCGTTGTTCTGCGAGCAGAGTGAGGACGGGCGTTATCGTGCAAAAAAACGATACCGGAAGTCAGCATACCACGGCGTTTGTTCTGTATAGCCCGTCGTAACTTTTTTATTGTTTCACAGTACACGTCTTGATTAATGGTCGTACCACGTTCCATGAATTCAACCAACAACACCCCTTTGGCATCCCAAAACACCGTTGCCATCAGTTTTCTGGCAGGAAAATCTTGCGAGGCTTTTCTTGGTTTGGTAGGCGAATTTGAATGTGCCCACATCTTTGATTGTTCTTTTGTCTCAGGGTTCACGTACTTACCCCAGGTTTCGTCACCGGTCACGATTCTGTTTAACAATGGTTCTCCTTCGTCCTCATAACGTGACAGAAAGTCTAATGCAGAGGCCATTCTTTGAGTTTTGTGGTGGTCGGTAAGAATTTTGGGCACCCATCATGCACAGAACTTACGGTAACCCAATTTTGCTGTCACTATCTCGTACAAGAGAGTCTTAGAAATCTGTGGAAAACCAGTAGACAACTCCGACATTGAGAAACGTCGATTTTCACGAACTTTTGCATCAACTGTCTGAACGAGTTCGTCAGTCACTAATGATGGTCTACCACTCCTCTCTTCATCATGAACATTTTCTCGTCCACTTTTAAATAAACGTACCCATTCATGGACAACTCCTTCACTCATAACTCTTGGTCCGTACATGGCACAAAGCTCACGATGAATAGCTGCTGCAGAATATCCTTTGGCTGTAAAAAACCTTATGACAGCATGCACTTCACATTTGGTGGGGTTTTCTATTGCAGCACACATTTCAAACTGCCACAAAAACTAAACTAGTGCAGGTACGACGTTCACTCGACCACGGCTTGATGCCGACTGACCTGTTGAGTGCGTGAAAGCACAGATGGCGTCGCTACTCCCCCCCACAACCCGCACTGTGACCAATCGGAGGTTACTTTCTGAACCGCCCTCGTATCTACCAACCAGATGTCCACCAGGACAAATGGCCACCACCAAACTATGCCCAAGAGCAAAGTAGACCACCCTGTGGCACACCATGCAGCTGAACATAACACACTTGATTTCAATGGCTGCTTCACTATCTGAGCCATCTGGATCCTTCCTTCCACCACCAGGTCTCATGAACTGCACAGATGGGAGTTATCCTTACAACAAATTCTCTGCTCCTATAATTATCCTGGCCTAAACCTACAGTAACATACTGTCCCCACACCCTCCACCCAACAGTTTGCACCCCCCTATGTCCTATCATCTCCTCCCCATTCTCATCTCCCACACTGTTTATTTGCAGACCTCTATTAATGCATCCATCTGCCTTTCCCTGCTTCTCTCATTTTTTGTTTCTTCACCCCCCCCCCCCTCCCGCCTCACAACCTCCTGACATTGTGCCTGTTGGAGTCTAGTCCTGCACACTCCCACCAGACAGTGTTTGTCTCACTCTCCACCCGTACACTATATCCCTTCTCCATCCTCTTCCCCGTCCCCTTCAGATTGATACTTGCATCCCACGTGATATTGCATTCCAGTCTGAGATGCTGGTGTTGGCGGCTGTGTATGCATGAGGTGTGCGTGGCAGCTGTGTGTGTGTGTGTGTGTGTGTGTGTGTGTGTCCCTCTTTACTGAAAAAGGCTGTGGCCAGCAGCTACATGTGAGTGTCTTTTAATTTTGCCTGTCTGCAACTTGACGTGTCTTCTTTACAGTAAGGGGAAGCTAAAACTTATTTAATGTATACAGAAGCTCTTAAGGGAGCCACAACACTTGAAGAATTTAAAGAAGCATTGATTCAGAGATATATGAAACAAAATAGTGCCAGACACTATAGTGAAACTATGGAACAATTTGCGATCAGGGTAAGGAAAATTAATGGATGTATGTATGAATTAGGACAGGATGCTGTAGATAATGAAATCATTTTGCAATAACCTGAGCAGAGGGTGCCTGATGAATTTTTAAGAGGGTTGCATGCAGAAATATCAAGAAGTCTATGGACAGGGGGTCCAACGGATTTGTGCACAGCAGTGCGGTTGGCTATAGATCGTGAGGAGATTGATTTGCTGACTGGAATGGAGAATAAACAGACAGTGTTTGCAGCTAATAGAAAATGTTTCAGGTGTGGACAAATGGGGCATGTAAGGAGGCAGTGTTGACAGCCTCATGGTGATGTGGATAAAGTATGATGAAGCATTAGTTTTAGAAGTAGAGGACCAGAGAAGGATAAAGTGATAAAGACCAATGGAAACCACAGGTCCAAGTACAGTCATTCCCTGTAAGATTGGATGCTATGAAGTCACATGCAAAGGGGGAATGTGCGATAAGAGGAATAATAGGAAAAGAGGATTTCAGGATATTACTGGACTCTGAGGTGCATGTGTGGATCACCAGTAGTGATCTGGTGAGACATTAGCAATGGGATCCACCACAGTACAGACTGCGTGGAGTGGGATAAAGATGTCACACCATTAGTATAAGTGGACACAGACTTTTGCCTAGATGTGGTTCAGTTTAAACAATGTGTAGAGATTGTGCTACGTGTGAGTGAGGGCTAAAACACGATTCTAGGATTAGATTTTTTATAACATTGTTCTCCCCCCCTCCCCCCCCCCCATGAACCATGCACCTAGCCGTTGGTGGGGGGGGGGGGGGGGGGGAGGGGGGTTTGCGTGCCTCAATGATACAGATGGCCGTACCGTAGGTGCAACCACAATGGAGGGGTACCTGTTGAGAGGCCAGACAAATGTGTGGTTCATGAAGAGGGGCAGCAGCCTTTTCAGTAGTTGCAGGGGCAACAGTCTGGATGATTGACGGATCTGGCCTTGTAACACTAACCAAAACGGCCTTGCTGTACTGGTACTGCAAACGGCTAAAATCAAGGGGAAACTACAGCCGTATTTTTTCCGAGGGCCTGCAGCTTTACTGTATGGTTAAATGATGATGCGTCCTCTTGGATAAAATATTCCGGAGGTAAAATAGTCCCCCATTCGGATCTCCGGGTGGGGACTACTCAGGAGGATGTTGTTATCAGGAGAAAGAAAACTGGCGCTCAACGGGTTGGAGCGTCGAATGTCAGATCCCTTAATCAGGCAGGTAGGTAAGGAAATTTAAAAAGGAAAATGGATAGGTTAAAGTTACATACAGTAGGAACTAGTGAAGCTTGGTGGCAGGAAGAACAAGACTTTTGGTCAAGTGAATACAAGGTTATAAATATAAAATCAAATAGGGGTAATGCAGGAGTAGGTTTAATATTGAATAAAAAAATAGGAGCACAAGTAAGCTACTACGAACAGCATAGTGACCACATTATTGTAGCCAAGATAGACATGAAGCCCAAGCCTACCACAGTAGTACAAGTTTATGCGCCAACTAGCTCCGAAGATGACGAAGAGATGGAAGAAATGTATGGTGAGATAAAAGAAATCATTCAGATACTGTGGGGAGATGAAAATTTAATAGACACGGGTGACTGGAATTCGTTAGTAGGAAAAGGAAGAGAGGGAAATGTAGTAGGTGAATATGGAATGGGAGTAAGGAATGAAAGAGGAAGCCACCTGGTAGAATTTTGCACAGAGCACAACTTAATCATAGCTAACACTTGGTTCAAGAATCATAAAAGAAGGTTGTATACATGGAAGAAGCCTGGAGATACTGAAAGGTTTCAGATAGCTTATATAATGGTAAGACAGAGATTTAGGAACCAGGTTTTAAACTATAAGACATTCCAGGGGCAGATATGGACTCTGACCACAATCAATTGGTTATGAACTAAAGATTAAAACTGAAGAAACTACAAAATGGTGGAAATTTGAGGAAATGGGACCTGGATAAACTGACAGAACCAGAGGTTGTAGAGAGTTTCAGAGAGAGCATTAGGGAACCATTGACAAGAATGGGGGAAAGAGATACAGCAGAAGAAGAATGGATAGCTCTGAGGGATTAAGTAGTGAAGGCAGCAGAGGATCAAGTAGGTAAAAAGACGAGGGCTAATAGAAATCCTTGGGTAACAGAAGAGATACTGAATTTAATTGATGAAAGGAGAAAATACAAAAATGCAGTAACTGAAGCAGGCAAAAAGGAATACATACGTCTCAAAAATGAGATCGACAAGAAGTGCAAAATGGCTAAGCAGGGATGGCTAGAGGACAAATGTAAGGATGTAGAGGCTTATCTCAGGAGGGGTAAGATAGATACTGCCTACAGGAAAATTAAAGAGACCTTTGGAGAAAAGAAAACCATTTGCATGAATATCAAGAGCTCAGATGGAAACCCAGTTCTAAGCAAAGAAGGCAAAGCAGAAAGGTGGGAGGAGTATATAAAGGGTCTATACAACGGCGATGTTCTTGAGGACAATATTATGGAAATGGAAGAGGATGTAGATGAAGATGAAATGGGAGATAGGATAATGCGTGAAGAGTTTGACAGAGCACTGAAAGACCTGAGTTGAAACAAGGCCCCGGGAGTAGACAACATTCCATTAGAACTACTGACAGCCTTGGGAGAGCCAGTCCTGACAAAACTCTACCTTCTGGTGAGCAAGATATATGAGACAGGCGAATTTCCGTCAGACTTCAAGAAGAATATAATAATTCCAATTCCAAAGAAAGCAGGGTTTGACAGATGTGAAAATTACTGAATTATTAGTTTAATAAGCCACAGCTGCAAAATACTAATATGAATTCTGTACAGACAAATGGAAAAACTGGTAGAAGCTGACCTTGGGGAAGATCAGTTTGGATTCCGTAGAAATGTTGGAACACGTGAGGCAATACTGACCCTACGACTTATCTTAGAAGAAAGATTAAGGAAAGGCAAACGTATGTTTCTAGCATTTGTAGACTTAGAGAAAGCTTTTGACAATGTTGACTGGAATACTCTCTTTCAAATTCTGAAAGTGGCAGGGGTAAAATACAGGGAGCGAAAGGCTATTTACAATTTGTACAGAAACCAGATGGCAGTTATAAGAGTCAAGGAGTATGAAGGGGAAGCAATGGTTGCGAAGGGAGTGAGACAGGGTTGTAGCCTATCCCCGATGTTATTCAATCTGTATATCGAGCAAGCAGTAAAGGAAACAAAAGACAAATTTGGAGTTGGAATTAAAATCCATGGAGAAGAAATAAAAACTTTGAAGTTTGCCGATGACATTGTAATTTTGTCAGAGACAGCAAAGGACCTGGAAGAGCAACTGAACGGACTGGACAGTGCCTTGAAAGGAGAATATAAGATGAACATCAACAAAAGCAAAACAAGGATAATGGAATGTAGTCAAATTAAATCGGGTGATGCTTAGGGTATTAGATTAGGAAATGAGGCGCTTAAAGTAGTAAATGAGTTTTGCTATTTGGGGAGCAAAATAACTGATGATGGTCGAAATAGAGAGGATATAAAATGAAGACTGGCAATTGCAAGGAAAGCATTTCTGAAGAAGAGAAATTTGCTAACATCGAGTATAGATTTAAGTGTCAGGAAGTTGTTGCTGAAAGTATTTGTATGGAGTGTAGCCATGTATGGAAGTGAAACATGTACGATAAATAGTTTGGACAAGAAGGGAATAGAACGTTCGAAATGTGGTGCTACAGAAGAATGCTGAAGATTAGATGGGTAGATCACATAACTTAAGAGAAGGTATTGAATAGAATTGGTGAGAAGAGGTGTTTGTGGCATAACTTGACTAGAAGAAGGGATCGGTCGGTAGGACATATTCTGAGGCATCAAGGGATCACCAATTTAGAATTGGAGGGCAGCGCAGAGGGTAAAAATTGTAGAGGGAGATCAAGAGATGAATAAACTAAACAGATTCAGAAGGATGTAGGTTGCAGTAGATACTGGGAGATGAATAAGCTTGCATAGGATAGAGTAGCATGGAGAGCTGCATCAAATGTTTTAGGTCCATTTAGTAAAACATCTGCAGGGAATAAGTACATAATCACAATAATACATCATTTTTGAAAATAAGATCATTTTTCTAGATACACAGAAATGGTCATGATACCAAACTGGCAGGCAGCAACAATTGTACATGCACTAGAGAATAATTAGATACTGAAGTTTGGAGTGCCTGAAACAGTAGTAACAGAACAGGAATCAAACTTCATGTCAGATCAAATCTCCACATGGCCCGTGTTTACATTTTGTGATTTTGCTGTTTCCTCTACGTTTACAACTCTAACATCAAATGAAAACAAAATATATTTCTGTGTCCAGGAGCTATAAAGTACAGAAGGCTAAAATATGGTATTAACTTCAGTTTTGTGATTTTATTTTTTTCCCACATTTGTGTAAGTTATTGAATGTGAAGAAGTTAAGGACCAGTCTTTCCATCCACAAGCCAATGGAGGAACCGAAGGCATGCATAGGACAGTTGGGGAGATGCTTGGCTACTATATTGACTCACATCCCACTGACTGGGATGTCTATTTAAAGTAAGTTGTCTCTGCCTACAACTCAAAGCAACATATGAATACAGGATTATCAACATATGAAGTAGTAAATGGTTGTAAAATGCCATCAAAGTTTGATGTATTGAAAGCAAAGAAAGGGAAGACTGGAGAGTCTGCTAAGGAATTTGTCAGAGTGACTAGGGAAATTTGGAATAGAGAATGGAGGGCAAATACACAAGCATCAGAGGAGCAGGAAGAAGCAGTGGGCCGTGCAGCAAGAATGTCACAGTATAAGCTTGGTGAGTGGATGCTATAAACTTCGTATATGCCGCAGGAAAAGACAAAAAAGTTTGTTGCAAAGTTTCAGGGGCCATACCAAGTGGTAGAGACTATGTTGCAGTAAATGTCAAGATTCAGTTGTTGCTGAGAACAAAAATTGTGCATGTAGGGCAGTTGCAACATTTTCAAGAGAGTTCAGAAGTTATTTGAGTGATAGAAGATGTGAACCAGGAAGGGAGAGTGAGGAGAAAGGTAATGGAAGATAAACAAAAGGTTGTGAATGAAACAGTAATGAGACCCATATGGATTAAAGTCCAGGAGATAGTCTTTTAATACCTTTTTTAGTTTAGGTATAGATTTAGTGTAATTAATTCAAGTAGCTGTGGAGCAGCAATGAATTTAAAGAGGAGGAGAGGAGGAAAGTAATAGGTATTTCTGCCAATAGGTGAGGTGCAGAGAAGGCAAGGTGGTGTGTTCATAGCAGGACTCTGATCTTCATCAGGGTGGAAGCATTGCAGAACCAGTACCTTCAAGTGGGAGTGCTTTTTGCAAGCAGGAAGACTTAGTGGTCACCTGAATATATCACAGCCTCATTTCCATTGGCTAGAGGAGCCCCTGGAAGTGCTACCTGCTGCAAATTTAACCAGCTTAAATCAAACTCTAGGGCAGGAATTAAAGCAGTCTGCAAACATGCTTCTGAAGCAGTGGGAGTAATGAGTCTCCCTGGAAACCTTATTGCAGCATGTAAATTGATACTGGGAAAATCAGTAATGGAAAGAGACAACATTGACTAATGTCATACGAACCCCATCGCAAAAGCACTTGTTATGCTGAGTATGGTCCTTGTTTTGATAATTAGAAGACGAAGCCCAAGACTGATTTCAGACCCAGCCATTGTTCAGGTTCTAGTGGATTTGATACACTGAGCATAAAAGGAGGAGAAAGAAGATGAATGCCCAAGGGGGTAGTATTGAGTTATAAGTTATTGTGCAAGAAGCCTAGAAATGAAATAAGTTCCATGGTGTTTGAAGGAGGGGCAAGGGGCCCCTGTAGAAGTCTGTAAGATTAAGTGATTGGGTTAAGGAAACCAATTGTTGGAATGATTCTTAAGAGGTCAAACAGGGCCAGAAGGGCCAGTCACCAGGAACTCTAGTGTAAAGGATAATGTTGATAAAAAGGACAGTGGAAGTGAGTTGCAACAGAGTCAGCCAAAGGCAGGCAAGAGTGTTAGCATTATGACGCAAAACACAACTGACAGACATTGTGAAGCAGAGACAGCCAGACACAGTATAGCAACAGCCAACACTGCAGTACACTGTTGGAAGGACGGAAGCCTTTCCTTACTTGACACCTTGGAATTGTTAGAGTACATGCCTTAAACCCTAAATGAACATAGTATGGAGTGTATAAGTTCAAATGGCTCTAAGCACTATGGGACTTAACATCTGAGGTCATCAGTCCCCTAGACTTAGAACTACTTAAACCCAACTAACCTAAGGACATCACACACATCCATGCCCGAGGGAGGATTCGAACCTGCGACCGTAGCAGCAGTGTGGTTCCAGACTGAAGTGCCTAGAGCCATTCGGCCAAGTATATAAGTACTCAGTCATTTGTGTACTAAATGATTCTTGGTTCAGTATCATAGCCTGTGGCACCAAGATGATAGCCCAGAATGCAGTATGGGGTCAACTGTTTGACCACAGGATGGGGCAGTCTGCCCTGAATCAAGAGACCAGCAACAGCTGGAGCAGAGAGCTGCCTGCTCTGTGGGGGGAGGTCATGGCTACCCCTGTAGTATCACTAGCACCGCTGCCATGCTGTCATCATAGATAAACCCTGAGTGTTCGCTGACAATGGCATTTGAGTGATGCCCCGCTCAGCCCCGCTCTTTGTGCTGTCAGCAATGCTGAAGGGCGAAAGGGGGGGGGGGGGAGCTATTATTTCACATGAGAGGCAAATGGGCATCTCCACCAAGCTGTTCCTGATGTACTATGGCCAAGGGCTGGAAGGAAGAAGTTAATTAACCAGATCTGCTGTCGTCCTGACATCTCATTTCAGTCTCTGGGTGACAATGAAAGGGTCTTCTAATAAGTGAAAGAACCATTGATAGTTGGAAGTTTCAAGTGGAGCATTAGGTGGTGACTGAATTTGGAAAAGAACACAAAAAAGACAAATCGGTATCTCAGAGAGATGAATAGGCAATGGGGCAGAGCATCAAAAAGTCATTGTGAATAGTGCTTTTTTAGTTTCATAACATACATCATATAAACCATTCAGTTCACATACAGGAGACATATCAAACATTTGTAGTACAATTTCACACTAACACAGAACTAATTCTATTAACAATATCCTAGTAACAAATGTTTTGTTACAGAAAAAATCTAATACTAACTTATACCTAGCACAAATTATCAGTTTATTCTTGATGAATTCTTCTGCCAATTAGTAACATTTCCCTCATAAGATATTTTGCAAACTTGTATTTTAAATGATCTAGCTTCATTTTAAGTATGTTTTTGCATATTAATTTATTATTTATTTTCATCCCCATATATTGTGGAGTCTGTGCATATAAATTCAGTTGGTATGTGGGGTTCATAAAGTTCTCTTTGTTCCTTGTGTTATAAGTATGGCTAAAATAATTCTCCTCAAATCTTTTTGTCTGCTGTGTTAGAGGATTATGATTTCATAAATGTATGGTGAGGAAACCAGTAGGATAAAGGACAGTAGGATTCGCTTTGCTGTGCGTTAGACTTGTATCTGACAGTTTCCTTCTGCAGCTTAAGTTTGCAAGAAACGGTACTTGAACTTCCTCAGAAAACTGTATCAAGCCTAATGACAGATTCAAAGTAACTATCATATATTATATTTTGGGTACTCATGTTGGTAAGATTTACTAGTTTGCAAACAAAAAACATTGCAAACACAAAACTGTTTATTTATTAGGAAGTCAACATGTGTTCCAGATAAAGTTCTTGCCCCCATTTAATCCAAGGAATTTAACCATAACTTCTGTCATAAGTTGATTACTATGCTGTATTTGTAGCTCTATACATGTTGAAGGTTTGATTCTGAAATGTACCACATGGGTTTTTACAGAGAACAGTTGCAACCCATTTCACTAGAAACTGTTTTCTAGGAAACTGAGTGTGCTCAAAATAGAGCTTTGAATTTTTTCTGTATTATTTCATCTTTTAAAACAAAAGTAGTGTATACAAACATAACTTATTGGGAATTTATATTTATGGGTAAGTTATTTGTGTTTCTATGGAAAAGCATTGACTGTAGACTCCACTATACCAATTATTCAGTGAATTTGAAGTGGTATAATGTAAGCCAGTGCATATTTATTTAATTTATGGGTAAGCAAGGAGTGTTTTAATGAATCAAATGATTTGTAACATTGCAGAATTTTGAATATCTCTTTACTAAAGTTGTTCACTCTATCCAGAGTGTTTTCTTCCTATTAGATAACAAACTCATTGCTTATAAAATCATCATTTTTGCACAATAAAATTTTGAATCTGGATTGCAGCTACTTTCTCCAGCACTTTTGACAGAATTGGGGGAATATAAATATAGTTTCCCTATGCCCTTTCTTGAACAGAGTTATTACTAATATAGTTGAACAGAGTTATTACTTCTGCATGCTTCTATACATCAGGAAAGCACCCCTGTTCAAATGGTTGGTTGATTATTTGAGTTAGTCAATGAACTGTTACATGGTATACTGCTTCAATCACTTCAATGGGTATCCATCCCAACCAAACACAAGTTTCAGTAGAAATCCTTGGATGACACACAAGACACTGAAATTAAATGAGGAAAGGATATCATATAAAAATGCACCAAATGGAGGAGGTGAGAGGGAATACTGATGTCCAAAGTGGCAAAGTGGGAATGGCTAGAGGAGAACTGCAGAAATGTAGAAACTTGAATGTCTATGGAAAAATTATGAAACCTTTGATGAAACGAGAAGCAGCTGTGTGAATACAAGAGCTCAGATGGCAAGCCAGTACTAAGCAAAGAAGAATCAACTACTTCTTCTTGTAGTCTTTATTCTTGTCCAATATTCTTTCAGTCTCATGCTTTGCTGTCTTCTGTCCCTGATGTTCTTTTTCCTGGGTCTAACTCTGTTCTGGAAACCTATTAGAGCCAGAATTTAATGTTGACAGTCTCCTTCTTGTAAATCTGTGTTTCCTGTATCTCCATTTCCTCCACATTCCACTGTACCTCTTGGCTCCAACTTACTTTGACTCTATGGTTCACAAGAAATTCATTATCTGAGGTGTCAACTTCCTCTAGTCCATTCTAAGAACATGTCTCAAGATTATAGTCCTTATTTCCCAAACAGTGTCCGAGATCCTCTCTGCATGGTAAACAGTTCTTAGTTCACTTTTCTTTCATACTGATGATTTGCTGTTCTTTGACGTCTCAATGTCCACCTCAGAATTTTTTATTCCACAAATTCTAGCCTCCTATGTAGTGCTGTTCTTGAAAGGATCAGGCTTACTGTTAGGTATAAGGCTTCAGAGTGGATCACTCTCTAATGATGTCATAATTTTGCATTAATAGAAATATTCTTCTTATTTTGCACTGTGCAGTCACATTAATGTGACCACTAGTCAAAAGCCTGAATAATCATCTTTTGCAGTATGAGTCATGCAGGAAAAGTCAGTGAGGTTCTGGAAGGTAGTGACAGGGATATGGAGCCATCCCAACTCCAGTGCCGTGGCCAGCTGTGCTTCTCAGTTGAGGATCCATGGCATGAACAGCCCAATCAAGATGCCCCACAGTTCCTTGATTGGGTTGGGATTAAATTGTGATGTTTGGTGGCCAGGTAATTACATTTAACTCATCCGGGTGTCTGTCAAACCACGCACGTGCATTGTGAGCTGTGTGGCATACTGCATTTTCATGCTGGTCAGGTGCCTTTGTGCCCAGGAAAAACAAACTGCATGTAGTAATGGGCATGGTCCCCAAGGATAGATGCATACTTATGTTGATCCAGAATGCTGAGATCACCCAGGGAATGTCAGGAAAACATTCCCCAGACCATAAGGCTTCCTCTGATGCACCTGAAAAGGCCACCTGTAGCCACTCCGTGGATGTCTAGCTGCCGTATTGGCATGCAAATTTCAGCCTTCATCACCAACATGGGTGCATGAACCAGGCACCTGCTGCATAGATCCATAAGCAGCAACATTTACTGAACAGTCATTGAGGAGAGACCGTTGGTTTTGGATAGTGCCATTTTGCCACCCACAGTATATTTTAACGACAGCAACATACAAACGGTTTAGGAACTTAACTGTTTGAGAAATGCTTCCAAGATTGGTACAAAAGTCAATGATCATCTCTTTTTATACATCAGATAAATAACACTGTTTCTGCATTATGACAAGTACAAACAACTGCACTGTTTCCTGTCCCACCCACCTCACACACACACACACACACACACACACACACACACACACACACACACACACACACACACACACACCTTTTATATACCCTTGGATATCTGTGAGGCATTTCAGTTTCCCAGTTTTGGGGAGCAAGTTGATTTTGAATATAGAAAAGTATTACACTTCCTGATTGTTCTATTTTTTGCATATTGTTGTGAACTCTCCAGGACTTCTTGGCTTCCTGTGTTTGACGATGACTGATTGGCTACCACCTAGGGTAGTACTCTCTGTGTGCAAACTTGTCATCATGGTGAATCAAATTATGTCAGATTAGGGTTGGCATGTAAGTGTTAACAACATTACAGCAGAATTATTTAGTCTTTGAGGTGTTCAGGATGTTCTCTGGTCACTCACTAATTATTTCTTTAGGTGCTATCCCTAATTCCTTTATCCAGGCTTTAAACCACAGCAGCATATGGGGTAACTCAAGCCACTCAGTTACACTGCTTGTGATAGTTTGGAAGGAATGTAGAGAAGGGCTATACAAAGGAAACAAACCTGAAGACAGTATTACGATACAGGAAGAGGAGGTAGGTGAAGATGAGATGAGAGTTTTTATATTGCAGAGATAATTGAGTGAGGCACTGAATAACCTAAGACATCTAAAATAGATGACACTCCCTCAGAATTAGAAACCCATTGGAGAACCAGCCATGACAAAGCTACTTCAAATGACATGCAATATATGCAAGACAGGTGAAATACCTCCAAATTTCAATAAGAATGTAATAAATCCAGTCCAAAGAAGATCCATGCTAACAGGTGGGAATATCACAAAACCATTGCTTTATAGATGATAGTTGCAAAATATTGACATGAGTTATTTACAGAAGAATGGAAAGATCTGCTAATGGTATTTTCATGGATATTAATAAATGTTTTAAAGCCAACTCACTGACATTAAACTTCGAAAAGACTCACTATATGCAATTTAGAACCTGTAAGAGGTTTCCACCCAGCATATGCATAAAGTATGAAGAAGAGCAGATAGACGAGGTTGGCAGTCTTAAATTCCAGGGATTACAACTTGATAATAAATGCAGTTGGGAGGAGCACACCACAGAACTGCAGAAACGCCTTAAAAAATCTGTATTTGCAATTCGAGTGTTAGCAGACACAGGCGACATAAAAATGAAAAAGCTTGCATACTTTGCCTACTTTCATTCCATAACGTCATATGGTATAATATTTTGGGGTAACTCTTCAAGTCAAACAAAAGTTTTCAGAGTCCAAAAGCGTGTAATATGTATTATTTGTGGAGTAAATTCACGGACGTCCTGTAGAAACCTCTTCAAAGAACTGGGTATACTAACTACTGCCTCTTAGTATATTTACTCCTTAATGAAATTTGTCCTAAATAATATATCTCTTTTTCCAACAAACAGCTCAGTTCATACATACAATACCAGGAACAAAAATGATCTGCACAAGGACTTAAAAGCACTTACTTTAGTTCAAAAAGGTGTCCACTACTCAGGAACACTCATCTTCAATAATTTGCCAGCAAACATAAAAAATTTAGTTGCAAATAAAGATCAGTTTAAAAGGAGCCCAAAAGACTTACTAGTAGCCAATTCCTTCTACTCCATTGACGAATTTTTTTAATAGAAACAAATGATGTATTGTATATATTCATACTGTTAGTATTGTTATTTCAGCCTTTTTTTTTTTAAAAAAAAAAAAGTGACATGTTCCACATCCACGAGGATCTCCTCAACACTGATCTATGGAACAAAAACTAATCTAATCTAATCTAATCTTGAGGAAGATCATTTTGGATTCCACAGACATCTGGGTAAACATGGGACAATACTTGTCCAGTGACATGCCTTAGGACATAGCTTATATAAAGGTAAACCTCTGTTTACAGTGTTTGTAGACTGAGAGAAACCTTTTGACAATGTTGCCTAGAATACAGTTTTTGAAATTCTGTGAGTAGCAGAATAAAATGCAGAGAGTGAAAGGTAATGTACAACTCATACAGAAACCATGCTTAAGTTATAAGAAACAAAGCATGTGAAAAAGAAGCAGTAGTTGAGAAGGGAATGAGACAGTGTTTAACCTATTCCTGATGTTATTCAATCTGTATCCTGCACAGGACATAAAGGAAACTACGGAAAAGTTTGGAAAGGAAATTAAAATCCAGAGAGAAAAAATAAAAGTTGAGATTTGGCAATGACACTGTAATTCTATCACAGAGAACAAATTATTTGCAAGAGCAGTTGTATGGAATGGTTAGTGTTGAAAAGAAGTTATTATATGGAAATAAATTTTTAAAAAAATATTTAAATGTAGCTCAGTTATATTATTTGATGACAAATACATTACATTAGAAAATTAAATAATAAAAGTAGTAAATGATATTTGCTATTTGGTAAGCAAAATGTCTGAGAAAGGTACACTCACAATAGTAAGATGAGTGTTTCTGAATATGAGAAATTGGTTAACATTGAATATAAATGTGTCAGGAAGTATTTTCTTAAGGTATGTAATGTTTCTGTGGATTGTAGCCTTGTATGAAATTGAATTGTGCACAGTAGACGGTTTACACAAGAAGAGAAGAGAAGCTTTTGAAACAATGTGTTCGTTGTGACAACCATCTACCCTATGAAATGAAAAGTGTGTATAATGTACACAAAATAATCAAAACCATTTTACTCAAGATCTGTGCTCACACATTATATACTTGTAATCCTGCCCTGTATGTCACACGTGTCCATGTTATATCACTGTAGTTCAGTGTGAACAATGTTACTATGATGCATTTTTTTATGTGGGTCTCAAAGATCCCTTAATGGATGAGTGTGACTGAGTGCAATAATTATCAGAGATACAAAATCAAATTATACTCATACAGAGGAAAATTCAGTATAAAATGAAAGGAAAAACAATATATTTGCTATTTATTTATTTATTTTTGTTTGTTTAGGCTATACTGGCTGGACTGGCTGGTGAAGATGACGTGCTTTGGCTTCCTGCTCTATGTAATGTACCAATATGCTAGACCATCAAAAGCTCTGGTCATCTCTTCTGTGGATAGCCTGAAGTTATCTAGTGCCATCAAGAGTTTCATTTCTTAAAAACATTAGTACCTGCACATCAATGATATAAATAGGACAAACTTTTAATGTATGAGAAGGGTCACTAAACTCTGATTAAAATTACTTTGTGATTGGAGTTTCAGCGAGTCAAGTAGTAGGGGTAGTCCCCATCCAATCAGTTCTTTCCTCAGTGCCATGTGCTCACTGTATTGTCTAATTTTGTAGGTTGAGTACAGTGCCTTGTGAAGTGTGGCTGGATGTACACCAGCAACTCTGCCCCCTGCCACAGCTACCATCTGTCAATCACAAAGAAATTTTAAATGGAGTATAAAACCTGAATCAAGTTTAATAGCATAGTACTATTAATACTACTACTGAATCTGCACATTTTTACTACTACAAAAAAATATTTTGGACCTTCAACAAGGATATATGGATGAATGTTTCTTTGATATCTAATAAATTACGCTGTGTTAAACTGTGAAAAAATCTGTAAGCACTAATTACATGTGCTTTTTTTGCTTTTCATTATTGTACATAGTCTAAATAGTAATTAGTTATTCCTACCATTTTAAACAAATTAAACTGACACATTTAAACATATGTGTGTCAGAAAAAGTAATACAATGGCTAAAATGAATAGAAAAAAAATGGAATTTTTTTTTAGATAATATGGGGCTCACACGACTGGGAGGAAAGAAGAGAATGAGAGGTAATGTTAGAAAAAAGGATAGATTGCTACTCATTGTAAAGGTGACCTGTTGAGTTGCAGACAGAAAAGACTGATACACATTATAGCTTTCTGCCAAATGCTTTTTCAGCAAAGAAAACATGCTCACTTTCACACAACCAAGCACACCTCATACACATGTGACTACTACCACAGGCAACTTTGACTAGAATTGCCAGTGGCAATGCTCGTGTGCTTGCTTGTGTGAATGAGTGTGTGTTTTCTTTGCTGAAGAAGGCTTTGGCTCAAACCTATAATGTGTATCAGTCTTTTCATCTTACCTCTCTGCAACTCATTGTGTCATCTTTATGGTAGTAGAAATCTATCCTTTTTTAAATGTTGTTGATATTCCAGCCTGGAGTTTCCATTGTTTGAGAATAAGATGTAACACTTTTTTGTTGGACATCTTGACTTACTCAAAATCTCTGAAGTCCTCTTTCATCATCGGATCATAATATATTTTTCAGAAACCACGACAAGAAAAAATTCATTGGTGAGTGTCAAGTTGTTAAGTTGCCAACCTATTACTTTGTCCCCAAGTCTCATATAATGTTTGAATTAACCTCGAGTGGTCAAATATAGCAGTAAACTCTTTATAAATGATGCACACAATACTGCAGAATTTAGTTTTCATTTTTCTTCATGTTTATTAACAAGCAGCTTATTTTGATGATCATCTTTGTAAACTGTATGACATCTGTATCCCAGCACAGGTCAGTAAGTCATGCCTACTCGAAGCATTTTCAGGAAGTTTACAAGTGGTGGTGATTAACAATTAACTGTACACTTTGAAGATTCAAAACAAACTTTTCCAATGACACACAGTAACATTTCATAATGATAGCTAAACACAAACTGACTGATAACATAGTGATTGTACTAACAGGATATCAACACACGCTAACTGATAAGAACATGATGTTTATTTTTCACTCTGGGTCATTGATTGACTAAGGTTTTGTGGGCAATGCCCATCTATTGACATGCATCTTAGAAAACATTACAAACTGGCACAATACTAAACTATACCATTTTAGATATTAACACAGAAGACATAAATATTAAAAGTGATAAAGATATAATATGTAGTGAAAGTAGCTGTTTAATTACTAGTTGTATAATTAGAAAATGGTGAGATTATTGATATTTTTTTACAGGAGAGCAATTTAATGTGAACAGGGAGTTCCATAGTTCACCAGAAAGTTTCTAGAAAGTGAAGTTTTCTAGTTGGAATAATTAACAAACTAACAAGTATTTTAGAGAAAGTATGTATTTTTGAAAGCAGAAAAGTCAGTGCTACAGAACAATAACACTGGTTTTGGAAAGAAGTAAATTTTAGGATTCAGTCATACTGGAATGCTTAAGAGTTTGAAATATCAATTTTTTACAAAAAGTAACATGTTTGTTGAAAAGTGGAGAATATGGGCTTTTAAGTAAACTATGTTAATATTGAAAGAGACAACTTGGAAACATAAATTAAAATACTTCTTTAAATAAAGTGTACCATAAGAACTAAATATACCATTATTGTCAGCAATCTAAAAAACTATCCTATGAATAATAAAGTTTTGTGAAATGTGGCGAGATTATAAAATCAGTTATTTCTTGAACTATCATAAAATAAGGAAATGGCACCACTCATCTATAGTGTACAAGGGGTGGCTAGAAAATAAGAGGACTATTGCTGCAAAATATTTTATTTCAAAAACATACATATTTAGTTATTGTCACTCTCAGTATACTCCCCTCCTCTATCTGTATAATGTTTCATACCATTTTTCCATTGATAAAAATAATGCTGGAAGTCTTCCTCTGTGAGCTCCTTGATGACACATGCTGCTTTCCCTCTCACTTCTTCAATGAACTGAAATCTTGTTCAATGTCTTCTCGGCCATCTTGAAAATGCTTGAACCTCAAAAACTTGTGCTTGTGATAAACAGTCTTTGCCACACACTTCTTTTAGTAAGAGACAGGTTTCAGTAGCAGTTTTTCCAAGTTTCATGTGAAACTTCACTGGCACATGTGTACTTACTCTGTGACAGTATCAGTCCTGTTCTTTTATAGCCACACCTCGTAGACACACATAACAGGAAACAATCTTCATGTTAGCTTTAAAACTCTTGCTCTTTTCTAGAAAAAGTAGACACATAACCATACAGACACCCAAACACACAATCCTGTATGGGAACGAAGTTTTTCGGGACAGCACTTATGTATAAAACATTCTCAGTATTCTTGCTGCGTCAGTTCTGGATAAAATCTTGAGCTTTCGGATTACCTCCATCATCACTGTCAGGAGCTGACTGTCTTCACTGCTGCTGTGGTAGCCTCTTTATAGTGCGGAGACGGCTTCTGATTGGTCGGCGATTACGTACTGCTCTTGCAGACGGTGTCACTGCGTGCGCCGGCGGCACCATCACTTCCATTTGAACGTAAACCTTGGAAGGAACGTCTCTGCTACTTCTGTGCATCAAGCGCTCGTTTCCATGCACAGCTCAGATGGTATCCGCTGTCGCGGTTAAATTTATTTTGGCTCATTGTTATTTCAACAGCCTTCTTAATAACAGAATCCCAGTACGTGGAGGCATGGGACAGAATTTTAGCTTCCTCAAATAGTATTTTATGTTTGTTCATGAGGCTGTGCTCTGCAATTGCCGATTTCTCCATGTCTCTATTTTTAATATGGCGTTGGTGTTCTGCACAGCGGTCGGAAAAGGTACGAATCGTCTGACCTATATAATTGCTTCCACACTCACAGGCTATATTATAAACTCCAGGGACCCTGAGGCCGAGATCGTCCTTAACAGGATGCATCATCTCCTTAATTTTCTTAGGAGGATGAAAAATCGGGACATTAGATGGCGGGCAGGGGTGTGGTGGGGGAGTAGCAGAAAAGGAGAGAAGTAAAAAGACTGGGTGCATTGGTGGGATGAAAGTTGTGTGGTGCTGGAATGGGAACAGGGATGAGGCTGGCTGGGTGAGAAAAATAACTAATGAAGGTTGAGGCTAGGAGGATTACAGAAACGAAGAATACATAGCAGGGAGAGTTCCAACCCGCACAATTCAGAAAAGCTGGTGTTGGTGGGAAGGATCCACATGGCACAGGCTGTGAAGCAGTTATTGAAATGAAGGATGTCATGTTGGGCGCCACAGCAGCAGTGAAGACAGTCAGCTCCTGACGATGACAATGGAGGTAATCGTCGAAAGCTCGAGATTTTATCCAGAACTGATGTGGCAAGAATACCGAGAATGTTTTATATACACAATCCTGTAGCTGTGGCAAGACAAGTTGTTACGTATTATTAATGTAAACAAAGAATAAAAGTAATATAAGTTAAATAAAAATATGTAAGACAGCTCCATTTTGCTCTATTATGAAGTCTGCTTTTTCCATCGAGCTTGCTTATTATTGAGAACGAGATTCTCTGACGCATTACTGAACATCTCAGAGTCAATAGTGTGAGGACCCATCCTCGTTGATTTAAGGAAAAAGACTGTTCTGCAACAGTGTACAATAAATTAAGCTAATTACTGTGTTTTCATCAAAAATGAAGGTTGAGGCTAGGAAGTTACAGAAACGAAGAATACATAGCAGGGAGAGTTCCAACCTGCACAATTCAGAAAAGCTGGTGTTGGTGGGAAGGATCCACATGGCACAGGCTGTGAAGCAGTCATTTGAAATGAAGAATGTCATGTTGGGCAGCGTGCTCAGTAGCAAGGTGGTCCACTTGTTTCCTGGCCACAGGTGGTTGGTGGCCATTCATGTGGACAGACAGCTTGTTGGTTGTAATGCCCACTTAGAATTCAGTACAGTGGTTGCAGCTT
This sequence comes from Schistocerca americana, assembly GCF_021461395.2. Lineage (NCBI taxonomy): Eukaryota > Metazoa > Arthropoda > Insecta > Orthoptera > Acrididae > Schistocerca > Schistocerca americana. The sequence continues at coordinate 724,476,857 of NC_060121.1, read as the reverse complement.
AGCTTGTAGATTACATGACTGGTTTCACAGGTAGTCCTGCCATTGAAGGGTTAGGTGATGTTTGTGACTGGACTGGAACATGTGGTGATAGGAGACTGTATGGACAGGTCTTGCAACTAGGTCTATTACAGGCTTATGACCCATAAGGTAAGGGGTTGGGAGCAGGGGTTGTGTAGGGATGGACGAGTATTGTGTAGGTTCAGTGGATGGCGGAATATCACTGTGGGAGGTTTGGGAAGGATAGTGAGCAGGACAATTCTCATTTCAGGACACGCCAAGAGGTAGTCAAAACCCTGGCTGAGAATGTAATTCTGTTGGCAAGGGGAATGCTCCTCTGAGTGGCCGTCTGGCCAGCTAGCCCATGGGCGGCTCCCCATTCTCCCACAAGCCACCAGACGTTTCCCCCCAACTCCCCCCCCCCCCCCCCCCTGCCACCTTCCTCTCTTCATTCCTCACCCCAGCCCACCACACCTTACACATCAGCCTCACCCCGGTACACTCACTGTGGACCAGGAAATAGCTGGCAGTCGAATGAGCACAATGTGGGGAGACACACGTGCGCATTTGAGTGAGTGTGAGTGTGAGTGAGTGTGTGTGTGTGTGTGTGTGTGTGTGTGTGTGTATGTTTCTCCTACAGGCTGAATGCAGTGCTTCTGCCTTTCAGTGAGTTGTCTCTTTATTTCTAAATAATTCGTTATTCTCAACCATAACTTTCTGTGCATTATTAAAACCAACTGTGGTGATTGTAAAATGACTCTGTTGTCACCAGTACCCACAAAGGATCATATATTTACCTTTTCAGTGCCTTATTGTATACAAGTGATAGCCTAATGTCCCTTTTAACAAAATTTCACAATTGTTGTAAGCATTTTTAGATACATGTGGACACCAGAAGAAATTGGAAGATAAATTCTATTCACTGTTTACATCTCCAGAGATAATAGTGTTTTGTAAACTCGACTTTTCTGAACAGTGTATATTAAGAAAATGTGTATCATTTTTTATTTACAAGTATGTCAGAGACTGGGAAAACACCATCTGTAATATAAAAGTTAAAGTGGTTAAGGAGAAATAGAGCAAAAAGTTTAATACTGTTTGACAGTTCAGAGATACGTTGGACTGTGTGTTTAAGAAATGAAAAAGTAGTGATTAATTTTTGTTTTCATTTTATTGATTTTGTTTTCATTTCCTATTTTTGATAGTTTTCTCTCAATCTTGATACTGTGTCTGCTTTCGTGTTTAACCATTTACACTTCCTTTGAGATATAGGAATATAGTCTAAATCAGTGGTTAATAGTGCAAGTTTCCTGAAATATAGTTGACAAATTTTAGATGACTGGTAGTCAAACATGCTTCATTCACTTCTACTGATGACATAGTAAACATGGGTGAGATGGTACCTTTTATTTAGTGGTAGTGTAGTACCTCTAATCATTTAAATGAAAATGATTTGAAGAGTAATACTGCTATGGGTCTGTCCAGGGGTCTTTCTTAGTTACTACTGCATTGAAGGTCAGTTGAGAAAACCATACACCACTGTACCACAGTTAATGTCATAAAGCTACAGTATAGGACGACTATTTCAAAAATTTTCACACTTGTTGACAAATGTTCAATGAGATAACATACTGTTCATGATAGGTAAGTAGGAAATACAACGAGTCAGGTAAAAGACATTAAAATTTGTCTGCAGGTAGGCAGAATTAATTAAATTATAATAATTCACTTCCTCATGCACATCAAGGAAAATGCAGTAATGTTTTATGTATAGCTTGAAAATGCAAGGAGAAAGGAAGATTGGTGTTTTGTGTTCCAACAACCAAACATATATATGGGGGGATTCAGTTAAATTAAAAAACATAAAAAAGATGAGTTTTCTTTTAATAAATTAGTTCACATTAACCAGCCTCTACCAATGATGAAATACATTTCTATTCGGTTTCATGAGTTATTTCTCCAAGTCTGCACAATCAATACATTATATGCATAAAAAATGACCTGGTGTGATTTTGGTAAACTACACTCCTGGAAATTGAAATAAGAACACCGTGAATTCATTGTCGCAGGAAGGGGAAACTTTATTGACACATTCCTGGGGTCAGATACATCACATGATCACACTGACAGAACCACAGGCACATAGACACAGGCAACAGAGCATGCACAATGTCGGCACTAGTACAGTGTATATCCACCTTTCGCAGCAATGCAGGCTGCTATTCTCCCATGGAGACAATCGTAGAGATGCTGGATGTAGTCCTGTGGAACGGCTTGCCATGCCATTTCCACCTGGCGCCTCAGTTGGACCAGCGTTTGTGCTGGACGTGCAGACCGCGTGAGACGACGCTTCATCCAGTCCCAAACATGCTCAATGGGGGACAGATCCGGAGATCTTGCTGGCCAGGGTAGTTGACTTACACCTTCTAGAGCACGTTGGGTGGCACAGGATACTTGCGGACGTGCATTGTCCTGTTGGAACAGCAAGTTCCCTTGCCGGTCTAGGAATGGTAGAACGATGGGTTCGATGACGGTTTGGATGTACCGTGCACTATTCAGTGTCCCCTCGACGATCACCAGTGGTGTACGGCCAGTGTAGGAGATCGCTCCCCACACCATGATGCCGGGTGTTGGCCCTGTGTGCCTCGGTCGTATGCAGGCCTGATTGTGGCGCTCACCTGCACGGCGCCAAACACGCATACGACCATCATTGGCACCAAGGCAGAAGCGACTCTCATCGCTGAAGACGACACGTCTCCATTCGTCCCTCCATTCACGCCTGTCGCAAAACCACTGGAGGCGGGCTGCACGATGTTGGGGCGTGAGCGGAAGACGGCCTAACGGTGTGCGGGACTGTAGCCCAGCTTCATGGAGACGGTTGCGAATGGTCCTCGCCGATACCCCAGGAGCAACAGTGTCCCTAATTTGCTGGGAAGTGGCGGTGCGGTCCCCTATGGCACTGCGTAGGATCCTACGGTCTTGGCGTGCATCCATGCGTCGCTGCGGTCCGGTCCCAGGTCGACGGGCACGTTAACCTTCCGCCGACCACTGGCGACAACATCGATGTACTGTGGAGACCTCACGCCCCACGTGTTGAGCAATTCGGCGGTACGTCCACCCGGCCTCCCGCATGCCCACTATACGCCCTCGCTCAAAGTCCGTCAACTGCACATACGGTTCACGTCCACGCTGTCGCGGCATGCTACCAGTGTTAAAGACTGCGATGGAGCTCCGTATGCCACGGCAAACTGGCTGACACTGACGGCGGCGGTGCACAAATGCTGCGCAGCTAGCGCCATTCGACGGCCAACACCGCGGTTCCTGGTGTGTCCGCTGTGCCGTGCGTGTGATCATTGCTTGTACAGTCCTCTCTCAGTGTCCGGAGCAAGTATGGTGGGTCTGACACACCGGTGTCAATGTGTTCTTTTTTCCATTTCCAGGAGTGTACATAGTTTCCATGTTGTTTTATATAGGCATTAGGCTGTGGTTTAAGGCATGTTTCCATGCCTAACAACTTATCTCCTAATGTCAGAGACATCATCAGAGACTATAAAGACTCTGATGTTGTTGTTGTTGTTGTCTTCAGTCCTGAGACTGGTTTCATGCAGCTCTCCATGCTACTCTATCCTGTGCAAGCTTCTTCATCTCCCAGTACCTGCTGCAGCCTACATCCTTCTGAATCTGCTTAGTGTATTCATCTCTTGGCCTCTGATAGTGATTTCAAACTCAAAAAGTTCACTTCAGTTTGCTGAGCTTTGAAACTACATGTGAGTCTTTGTAGCCTCTGATGATGCCTCCAATATTAGGAGACAAAATGTTAGATGCAGACCTGTGTTAGACCAGGACCTAATACACAGATTTTAAAAAAATCACCATGGATATATCACCAAGATGGCCTGCACTGTATGATTAAATTGCATAATTATTCCTTCCAAAATAAGCTTACTATACAAGTCACTCATTTTGACTTACAGCTGCTGTCCAGGGACTTTTAATTCAATAACCATTCAAAATTGTGGACTGTTCAGTGAGAAACAGAGACAAAATATTTGGAATTTCTAACAGAGATACAAAAGAAAGAAATAGATCAGGAAACAAATTTGAGTGGAAGGCATGATTATGACTGTAATTAGAATGAAATGGAAATAGATTAAGCATGTAACCATGTGTATGGGTGGTTGCATCCCAAAAAATAAGAAAGAACCTAGACTGTATCTTAATGAATGGTTGATAGATGACATTACAAAATGTGCAGAAGCAAAATGTATATGCATACCTGAAGATTATAATGCTAGTTAAATACAGATGTCACATTGATTCGACAATGTGGTTCACATACCTGCTCCTTCTGAGAACGATAATGATAAGACAGAGAGAGAATACATGGGATATCACCTAGAGCCTTATGTGACAAGAAATTATCAATAGCATTTATGAACACTTTAAGCTGAACCTTCTCAACAGGCTGCTTTTCCCATAAAAATGTAGTTTTAGTGCTAAGATTAATTATATTTTTCTTTTTTGGCTGATGAGTAAGAAGTATCTGTTTATGTCCTGTAATCGCAATAACTGGCAGCTCTTCTTGGAAGATTTCTACATGTAATATAATTATGTTTTCACTTCAAGAGGTATAAAAACTTTTGTTTCTATCAGTGTTTGCAAATAAACTTCTTATCTTTAAGGAAAAACATAAACTTGCTTCTTATACAGTCTCATAAAGCTAAAATCAAATAAAAAACACTGAGTTTTATGCAGCAGATTCCTTCATTAAAAAAAGAAGAGCGACATATCTGCCAATGGACTGATTACACAGTGTGGAGGCTTGTGTAGCTATTTTGAGTACACTCAGCATTATCAGTTTCATCATTTTTTTTCTATTTCTGTCACATCTCTATACCTTATGATTTTTCTTTAGTTTCTAAGGAAGAAGTTTTATCACCAAAATCACTAATTTTATGGGATTGCACTAAATTGAGTGGCTGATATTATGAGCTTGCTGATAAATGTATGAGGCAGTTTAATTATGAAAAGATAGATTGCTACTCACCACGGAGATGCCACTTTGAACTGCAGACAGACACAACAAAAACATTGTTACACACTAAGCTTTCAGTCAAAACCTTCTTCAGAAAAGAAAAGAAAACACACACACACACACACACACACACACACACACACACACACACACACACACACACACACACACAAACTCACACAAACACACACAAACAAACAAACAAACAAAATTGCTATATCCGGCTGGCTGCCCTGGCAGTCCAGCTAAAGTGGCTGGAAATAATGGTCACATGTGCATGAGGTGTGCCTACTTGTGTGAATCTGTGTGTATTTTCCTTTCTTTTCTGAAGAAGGCTTAGTTAGAAAGTTTAGTGTGTAAGACTTTTTTTTGTGCCCGTCTGCATCTTAGTGTGTCATCTTTATGGTGAGTAGCAATCAATCCTTTTTATAATTGTTGATATTCCAACCAGCATTTTGAATTGTTTGAGACAGTCCTAAGAGCTTTAATAAATTTTTATTTCTGCTGGTACTCAATAGAAATTTATTTTGCTTGAGGCTTAATAGCTTCTGGACATACATCAGAATCTTAAAAACTTCATCCCAATGAATAATAAACATGAACAAGACCAACTATTTTGAAGTTATTAGTGCAGCTCTTCCATTTACACCATGTAATTGTTATGTTCATGAATAGTAGACACAATTCAGTCAGTAAACTGAAAGAATGAAAAAGGAGATGTAGCCTGGTATTCTTGACAAACATAACTGATTGTTTCAATAGTCTGAGCATTTCACTTCATGTTATAAAAGTGCTAATTATGAGCTTAATATAATATTGAACATTCTGCATGAAATGTAACATTCTGATTTCTAGAGGTAACCCTTCACTGCAAAGTGTAAGAAAGGAAATTCGAGTTTAACATCCTATTGGCAACAAGGTGGTTAGAAATGCAACGCTGGCACATGTTTAATATGCGTACTTCAAGCTTTCTCAGCAAAACAGATGGTTTAAAAGTTCCTCAGTTTGAAATTGAGTTGTGATCTGGATAACCGCAGCTGTGGATGTGCATCTTGTGGAATGAAAATCACAAACAGCTGTAATATGTTCAGATGGATATACAAATAAAAAAAGAGGGACATCTGTTAAAAAATGCATGTTACCCCAATCTCAAATGATGTGAATAAGAAATAAATACTCACATAAGTTATGTCACATGAAACCCAGATGTGGGGAATGATAGTGATATGCCAAGTGGTCATACTGTTAAATTGTAAAAATTCTGAATGCCAAATGGTGCCATTAAGACTGAAGGCCACTAAGGTTTTTTTTTTTTAATTCAAACATGATGTTATGACATAATTACCATACAGCACCATTACAGGCTAATAAGATAGTAGTTTGCTGTAGTCACATTGATTACATACTGTCATTGTATAAAGGGACAAGGGAGAATTGTTGTGAAACTGAACGGTCCGCATGAGAAAGAGCAATTTACAAAGTAGGACAATGAGGGTGGGAGGTTTCCTTATTTAGATCTGATGAGTGCACTCCAGGGGTCCAAAGCCAAGTTCAATACGGTTAGAAAAAAAAAATCTACCACAGATGCAGTTACTCATTGAAGCTCCAACCATCCACCATCTTATAAAATGGCTGAATTTACAATATTCCTTATCAAAAGAGGCTTTCAACAGAGAATACCAGGTTATTCAATAAATTACTTATGTAAATGGATATCAAGTGGGTGCATTCTGTTGGTTTTACATGCGATCCAATTTTGTTGTAGGTTTCAACTCATTTTTTGGGGGATGTTTTTTGGTTTTGGTTTTGCTTCATGCGCAAACAGCAACTGAGGTCATAAGCACCTATGTCATAACCTTAGAACACCAATAAGTAAAAGAAGTTAAAAGTTACTATGTACTAAGTCCAATAGATGAAAGGAAAGAGAGCTAAAAACAAAGACATCCCCCTTGGAGAAAACTCCACAAAACATGCCAGAGAGACAGTGGAGGTCCCTAACCAAAGATTAAATGTCCTTTGCCATACTGCTACAAAAGATGAAAAGTAAAATGTGACTGACAGTCTGCACAGCATTCTCTAAAATGGCCAACGATTCATACAGCAAACATACACTGAAATGTAAGAGGTTAAAAAAAGGGCATTGGGTCAGACAATGGGGAACTGTCAAAGGCTGGTGACAATGAGCACAAAGTGGTGGGAGATCATCACATAACAAATGGTGATGGCTACAAAGACAGTGCCCGATATACAACCTAGCTAAAGTCATCTTTCTGTGCGAGGAGGTCATCCAAACTTTTGGGAGGGTTTGAATTTTCCAGATTTGTTCCCACGAAGAGGAGACCAATATTGATGCCAAAGTGACACCCTCTGCTGACAGGTGGCAACTCAGAGATCATCCAAAGGAATGGAAGTGCTAGCAGGTTGAGGTACGAGGATTGCAGCCTTGGCTGTACCACCAGCAGTCTCATTTCCCTTTAGACTGACATGACCAGGAGCCCCATGAACTTCACAGTGGATCCCTGAACAGTGAGCAAATGGAAGGTTTCTTGGACCAATTGCACTAAGGGATGGACTGTGTTCACCACACAGAGGCACCGAAGGGCACTAAGAGTATCAAAGCATGCGACACAATAAAAATGCTGCGTTGCCAAAAGTACTGGGTAGCCTGATAGAGAACAAAGAGTTCTGTTGTAAAAATGGAGCAGTGTTCTGGAAGCCAATACCAAAAATGGTCATGCCAATGGCAGAGGCACACTCAATATCATGGTCGGTCTTAAAGCCATCAGTATACGTGAAGGTGCTGTCACTAAATTTTGTGCGAAGGTCGAGAAACTTACGATGATAGAGTGAATCTGGAGTTGTGTCCTTTGGAAGTGAATGAAGTCCATCGTTAACATGGACTGCCACATGAAGCCAATGTGGTGCAGTGTTCACATCCATCAGGAATGTGACAGGTAGCATGAAGTTAATCTGCTGGAGCCACATCCAAATTGGAGGTTGTTGATGGCACCATTCAGCCTTTTTACAATTTGACAGTACGCTCAGTTCACATATTATTTGACAGTGAATGTCGGTTCTTCTATCCATCCCCACCTTTAGGTTTCAAATGACGTATTTTATGTGACTATGTATTTGTTATTCCCATCATTTGAGATTGGGGTAACATGCAGTTTTTAAATTGATATTCCCCCCTTTTTTATTCAAATAGCTACCTGAAGATGTGGCTTTACATTATGAAACTGGTTGTGCTCCCAAATTAAAGGATCATCCTTACAGCTGTTTGTGGTTCTTTTCATTCTACAAGATCTCTATATTCTATTTCAACTTTCGTATTCATTTTTGTTAGGAGTCAAGCACAGATTCAGTTGCTCCCTGTTTGAGTGCAAACCAAACTGTGAACAGCAGACACTGCTTGCTTCCCGGCACCATTAAACACTATAACAGTCAGCACACATTCAAAACTGACAGAAAGGCTATGTCAAAATGTAAAAAAGTTTAAGCAAGGAAAATACTGTAAGACATGAAGCATCTCCAAAAAATATACTTACCTTTAAACACAGAGAGAACACTGAGATGTGTTCCAACATGATTTAAGGAAACAGAGTACCAGATCCCAAACTTTTACATAATATAAAGCCATTGTCCCTGTTGATTAAATTACCCATCATTTTAATCTAATATCTTATAGCATTTACATAAACATTTTTACAATTTGGCATTGCTTTTCTGTTGGTTTTGAATTTCTATTGAGTGTTTTATTCTTCCATGGCACCAGGGTAACACACTATGTGTACTGTTCACAGTTTGAGTGGTGCCCAAAGAGCAAGTAATGAAATCTCACCACTTGTTTGAGACGACTGGGTAGTTGTTGAAATAAATTGTAAAGAGTAACTGACAGCTTGGCTCAAAAACATAAGGTTTGTCTACAAGATTTAAACCGCAATCCTACTGAATATGAGTCCAGTTCTCTAATCACTGTAAACAGTGCTCACACACACACACACACACACACACACACACACACACACACACAGAGAGAGAGAGAGAGAGAGAGAGAGAGAGAGAGAGAGAGGGGTGGGGGGGGGAGGAAGGGAAGGAGGGAGGTTTCTTTACACAATATCCCAACAACTTCCCTAGTTGATTTTGTCAGGCTTCAAGTGCACATTTCATTGCTCATTGTATGGGTTCCTATCAAACTGTTAACGGTACGTAGTGTGTGTCACACTAATGGCTACATTGTCCCAGTGGTGCAGCAACACTGTTTTTACTGGTTAACTTCAGTGGAATGGGAAAGGTCAATGAGGAAGAGGCAAAGGGAAGGGAGTTCTGAAAAGAAGGGATGGGCATGGTGCAGGAGAGGGGGAATGTATGTGTGTGAATTTGTAAGGGACTAAACTTCTGAGGTCATCGGTCCCTAGGAAGAGGGGGAGACAGTGCAGATGAAGAAGGCAAGAATACAGTGCTAGAGAAATCTTTTCCTAGTACAGGCAAGTTGTAGATGATACAAGGGATTTGGAGTGGACAGGTTGGTGGGAGGACAGTATTACAATGAAGGAAGACAGCAACAGAACAGTGTGGTTGAGAACTCAGAGCTCAATAGGTTGAGAAGTATGAAGCTGGTGAGAAATGGAGTGCTCCCTGATTATCATCATTAATATCACCTCATCAGACAAGATCTATTGCCTCATTCCTGAAACATACGAACAAACTGTATCCTCAGTTTTATCCTTGATTAACAAACAAATCAATGGCACTGTCATAAGCACTGTTTACAAGCCTCTTAGTGAATCATTCCTTCCTTACACCTCTCCTACGGTTCAGTTTCATTAATAACATCTTCTTCATTTGAACAAAGGCCGAGATTCAATTTTACTCAGTTTGACATTCACCTCTAATAAGTCACTATCCATATAATATCTACCAACCACCAATAATACTTTTAATTGTGTAGCAACCACCCCTCACACAGCAAGAAGTTTCTCCTGTATAGCCTTCCACACATGGCAAATATGCAATGATGAACAATTTCCCAGTACCCTATTATGTTTGTCAATACTTTACAGGCACTGTGTACCTTCCAAACCTGGTCCTTTACCAGATGTTTCACATTAGATCTTCTCAAGATGTACCAATGCTTCAGCCATACCAGCTAACTTCCTGTTGTGAGGCTCCTCTCCCATTATGTAGTATTACCCTCAGCCAGAAACAACCTAACAACATTTCTTGCCAAATTTTTTTTAATTGTGTCCTTAAATGAGGAACATCCCCTACAAAGCCTTTGTGACCCCTTCCACAAAGATATTCTACTACCCAGACAATCTATAATTTATTGGTCTGATCCATCCTGACATCACTTCAGGTTCCAACCCCTGTCATATCAATCATTCTTGTATGAAATGCCCAGATAAACACCTGCTCCACATTTCCCTGCAGCATATCTTGTCATTAGTTTATCTTATCACATGCCTAACAACTGAACATACTGTGAATCTTCAGGTTTTGGCAGTGCAAAGACTGTTCCATTAAGTTTCGGGTGTGCAGCCACAAGAAATCTCCTTCTTCAAATATTTCAGCTGTGTAACGTTCAGCCATCTTCAGAGTGAGCCGCAAGACTGCCGCTCCAGTGCTCGCTTCGTCCCTTTATACTGTTGTACCACGTGACTGCGCATGCGGCCACAGGTGCAAATGCACCAGAGACATTGGTCGGTGGCAGATGCGTGCATAATGCACGAGTTGTATCCATGACTCCACAGTTGATCTGTGTTGGCATATCGCTATATTATTGTGAGCTGCACTGTGATGACATCTTTGTGAGTTTATTACAGCACGTGCCAGATTCCATGATTTATCAAGATTGAAATCACTATCTCTATTAATTAAATTCATTGTCAACCAAATTTGAATTGCCTCTTTCACTATCGAGTCCCAAAAGGATGATGTAGTTGCCAAAATTTCGACGTTGTCATACAACATACTGTGACCGTTATCAATACAGTGCTCTGCCATTGCCGACTTGTTAGGTTGTAAAAGTCGTGTGTATCTCCGGTGTTCTGTACATCTTTCTTGATCAGTCCGAGTTGTTTGTCCGATGTAAGAAAGGCCACATTCACATGGAATTCTGTAAACTCCAGATTTTCGGAGCAGCAAATCATCTTTGACGGAGCCCACGAGTGCAGCTGTCTTGGGTGGAGGACGAAAAATCACTTTTACTTTGTGTCTGCCGAGAATGCGTCCTATTTTTGATGAGAGGTTACCCACATATGGCAGGAAGGCCATCAATTTAAAGGTTTCTTCATCTTCTCCTGCTTTCTTTGTGGCCCCTTCCGGTTTCATTTTCAGTGTGCTCTGTATTTGTTGTGGAGAGTACCCATTGTCTTCAAACACTCTTTGTAAGTGGGAAAGTTCATCTTGCAGACTGCTTTCATCAGTAATAATATGCGCTATGTGAGACAAAAGTTTGGAGAACACTCATTGTCTGGGCAGGATGGTGGCAGCTATTTGCACGTAAATACAGATCGGTGTGCGTCAGCTTCCTGTACACTTCATGTCCCAAAGTGCCATCCCCTCTGCGCCAAACCAAAACATCCAAGAATGGAAGGCATCCCTCCTTTTCAATTTACATTGTGAACCTCTGCAGCTCGTGGTCTTGCAGTAGCGTTCTTGCTTCCCGAGCACGAGGTCCCGGGTTCGATTCCCGGTGGGGTCAGGGATTTTTCCTGCCTCGAGATGACTGGGTGTTGTTGTGTCATCTTCATCATCATCATTCATCCCCATTATGGTCGGAGAAAGGCAATGGCAAACCACCTCCACCAGGAGGTGCCTAGTAAGGCGGCGCGGGTCTCCTGCGTCGCTCCCCTACGCTCTGTAAAGAAGTATGGACCCATCATCATCACCAGAGGGGATAAGGGGCTACCTATAGCGACTCCGTCCGTTTGTTCAAAAAATTCTTGGAATTGGATTGATGGTACAACTTGGGCCAAATCAGACTGGATTCATGAGGTGGCCACATCCCGACAGACTGCCAAATTTACTCGACTGCAGACGACATCGCAGCAAGAAACTGTTACTCGACACCCTGTTATTAATATGACAGGTAGAGATTTGGACCGATGCTATGATGATGGTTTTGAGTAAGGAACTGAATTTTGCTCCCATGCCACAGGTTCTGCCACTGCCTTTGTTTATCAGCACCATTGAAGAAGCTGTTCGACCACTTCCCTCTGATTCAGCAGAGGATATAATACGTGAAACATGCCGTGCAATTATGAAGGCTCGCCCACAAAGGAGCACTATATCTGTGACAGAGAGGGCTGCTCTACGCAAGCTTTGCCTGGATACTCAGACGGTGGTACTCCCAGCAGATAAAGGTAATGCTACTGTTTTATTGTCTCGGGACGAATACCATGATAAAATGAAAAATTGATTGAGTGATAGCATATACAGGAAGATCAGCAGGGATCCCACTAATCGAGGGGTGAAGAAAACTGTTTCGCTTCCGAATGATTCTCCCTTTCCACCAGAAGTTGTTTGGAGAATGAAACCAAGTAGTCCGGTGCCTCCTAGACTTTATGAACTACCAAAGGTCCACAAGAAAGATGTTCCTCTACGGCCCATAGTGAGTAACATAGGCTCTCCGACCTATGATGTTGCCAAACATCTGGCATCATTATTGAGGCCTCTTGTGGGAAAATGTACTCACCACATAAGAAACTCGGCTGACTTCATTAGTAAACTGAAATCATTGAAAATGAACCCGTCTGATATATTAGTTAGTTTTGATGTGGTGGCTTTATTTACAAAGGTTCCCCTTCCAGAATCTCTACAACTTATTGAAAGAAGTTTTGACAAAGAGATTTCAGCTTTATTTAAACATGTTCTGACCTCCACATATTTCTTATTTAACAACGAATTTTTTTAACAGATGGACGGAGTCGCCATGGGTAGTCCCTTATCCCCTCTGGTGGCCAATTTATTTATGGAGGACTTCGAGGAGAAGGCGCTTGAATCTGCTGACTTGAAACCCACGGTATTCTGGAGGTATGTTGATGACACCTTTGTAGTTTGGCCCCAGGGTGATGACAACTTGCAAAACTTCTTAAGACATCTGAACTCCCTCCACGATAAAATAAAGTTCACAATGGAAATTGAAAAGGAGGGATGCCTTCCATTCTTGGATGTTTTGGTTTGGCACAGAGAGGATGGCACTTTGGGACATGAAGTGTATAGGAAGCTGACGCACACCGATCTGTATTTACATGCAAATAGCTGCCACCATCCTGCCCAGACAATGAGTGTTCTCCGAACTTTGACTCACAGAGCGCATATTATTACTGATAAAAGTAGTCTGCAAGATGAACTTTCCCACTTACAAAGAGTGTTTGAAGACAATGGGTACTCTCCACAACAAATACAGAGCACACTGAAAATGAAACCGGAAGGGGCCACAAAGAAAGCAGGAGAAGATGAAGAAACCTTTAAATTGATGGCCTTCCTGCCATATGTGGGTAACCTCTCATCAAAAATAGGACGCATTCTCGGCAGACACAAAGTAAAAGTGATTTTTCATCCACCACCCAAGACAGCTGCACTCGTGGGCTCCGTCAAAGATGATTTGCTGCTCTGAAAATCTGGAGTTTACAAAATTCCATGTGAATGTGGCCTTTCTTACATCGGAAAAACAACTCTGACTGTCCAAGAAAGATGTACAGAATACTGGAGATACACACGACTTTTACAACCTAACAAGTCGGCAGTGGCAGAGCACTGTATTGATAATGGTCACAGTATGTTGTATGACAACGTCGAAATTTTGGCAACTACATCATCCTTTTTTGATTCGACAGTGAAGGAGGCAATTGAAGTTCGCTTGACGATGAATTTAATTAATAGAGATAGTGGTTTCAATCTTGATAAATCATGGAATCCGGCACTTGCTGTAATAAACTCACAAAGATGTCGTCACAGTGCAGCTCACAATGATATATCGATATGCCAGCACAGATCAACTGCGGAGTCATAGATACAACTCGCACATAATGCACGCCTCTGCCACTGACCAACGTCTCTGGCGCATTTGAATCTGTGGCCGCAAGCGCAGTCGCGCGGTACAGCAGTATAAAGGGACGAAGCGAGCACTGGAGCGGCAGTCTTGCGGCTCACTCTGAAGATGGCTGAACGTTACACAGCCGAATATAAGAAGAAGAAGGAGATTTCTTGTGGCTGCACACCCGAAACTTTATGGAACAACTGAGCATACTTTTTGCCAAATTTGACTGCTGTTTTACAGCCTGTGTTATATGGGAAATCCTCCTGTTCCTTTGTATCACTTTATCTGTTCTCAGTTTATCAATTCTCAATATCTGCTGCTTAGACTACTTTTAAAAGCTTCCACTCTTATTACATCCTCCCTCCCCCCCCCCCCCCCCCCCCCAACTCCAAACAGCTTCTTAATTCAGTCTATCTGTATGACCTGCCCCAACCATTACACTTCCATTTGTAGATCAATGCCTACTTTTCTGCCATCCCTTCCTCCATCTCCTGTTACAGTATTCCATATCCTAGTGTGGAATATGGAACTACCCCAGCTGCACCAGAGTGAGTTTTCCTTGGCATCATATTCCTCTTCTCTTTTGCTGCTGTTTGTACCTCTTCTAGTGCTTGCTCTTCTCTTCTCTTTACCATTCCTTGTTAATCTCACATAAGGTAACCACTCATCCCAGTCAGCCTGTGAAGCCTGGGAGAATCTAATTGTATGTATGTGTGTGCTCTGAAAAAGAATGCAAGTTCACAAGCTACACCACTGTATTCCAATTCTTATTTATTTGGGTATCCATTGCTCAGTACTTCTACTATAGAGGTGTAGTTACCTCTGCTCATTCAGCTGTTTGATTACAAGCTCTACAAAGGTATAAAAAAATGGTTCAAATGGCTCTAAGCACTGTGGGACTTAACACCTGCGGTCATCAGCCCCTACACTTAGAACTACTTAAACCTAACTAACCTAAGGACGTCACACACATCCATGCCCGAGGCTGGATTCGAACCTGCGACCATAGGAGCAGCGCGGTTCAGGACGGAAGTGCCTAGAACCGCTCGGCCACTGTGGCCAGCCAAAGGTATCAAAAATGAGGCTGTTGCTCTGGGAGGATTAGTTCATACGGATGAACATGTAACATTTTGGACAGTTATTCACCTTCACAATGGACTAAAACTACAAACTTCAGAAATTACTGCGCACTGTCTGCAGATAACATGGGTAAGAGTTAAAGACATTTATTGAGTAAAATACCAAAAACAGTTATTTTTAAATTATGTCAAATAAAAAATTCTTATAAGTTTCAACTGAATGTTGCTACTGTACCTTTGATAGGCTTGTGAGAGTTTGTGCAAACTGTCGGTCTCAAAAATGTGAAAGAAATTATCAGAATGTAATTTGAATGGCTTTTGCATTTGAATTATGTGCAAGACATGTCAGAGTGCAAAGATTTTTATTATGCAAATATGTGCAGAAATGTTAATATTAGTAGTGAAAACGCATGAAAGATAGGTCACTAAATGCTACTCACGAAATGTGAATTTATTGAATGAAGTGTAAACTGACACTAAAATAAACTGTGGTTGCCAAAATGTTCTCGTATTTTATTCTACTGTAGCTTATGAGTTTGTGTCCTTCCATTTTATTGACTCAGTCGGTATGTGCATGGTATGATATGTTCCAAAGGGCTGCATGTGATATTTCATGGCACCATATCTCAGGTTCTATTGATCACAAAGATAAGTGGTAGAGTGTTTTGAATAGCCCTTGACCTAGTGACCATTAGTGTACCTTTCTGAAGAGGTGGACTACCATAGCTATCCTACAGTACAGGGTTAAAATTAACCATTACGCACTTTCTCCCACTGAGAAAAACTGAGTAAATTGGTTGGTTCTTTTGCAAGAGGTTTGATCTAGCATGGGTCTTAGATGACTTACAAAAGCATCATTTGTTCATGGGTGGTTCCTGAGAAAACCCCCAAGAAAACCATGATTTTAGGTACAGAAAGCATCAATTGTGGGGATGGCCCCTTCTATAATTTCTGTTCATGGCAAATTGTCAAAATTCTTACCATATGTTCTTAAGATGATGCTCTTGAGGACCCATGAAACTTTTTCTAATATCATCATTCATTGCTGAGATCCAGATATTCAAAGCTAAAGTACTTATGCACGTAAAATATGCACATAATATCCTGTCTGAGGCATAAATGTAGTTTTAACTGACATAGAACATATGTGGCAAGGGTTCTAGAGTCATCAAAAGGGTTCTGAGGTCACCAAACTATGTTCTTAATTGCCAGGATTCTTGCTCCTTCCATCTGCGTCAATACAGAAAAGTTTCCTTATCCCTAGCTAGAACCTAGTCCCACATACTGTTCCTGTGTTGTTGCTTAACTCATGGAATAGCTCCAAATTACCTTCTCATCAAATTACCTATCTTTGGCTGCTAACCTTTCTTCCATAATGACCTCCATCTGTTCAGATTCCAGTGATGCTTAACCCTCACCAACACAGTCCTGCAAAACCATATCACTCAAGCCCAAACATCTTTGCAATGGCTTCTCTCCATCCCTAAAATTCTCCTGCTGTGCAATTGCAGATTTGTGGATCCCACAATATACACTGAGACTCTAGCCATCCAAGAACTATAGCAACAATCACAACGCCACCTGAAAAAACTCTCTACCCTGCTCAGTTCCTGCTCCTGCCTTTGACTGCCACTGTCCATCGCCTCTATAATAGCCTCCAAAGCTTCCAAAGCTTCTTGTTTGACAAATTCTATGAATGTGTCTTGATTTTTTTTAGTCTTACATCCATTATCAACTGCAACATCAGAATTGCCTCTCTGGAGCCTTTATCTTTCCTAAAGCCAAACTGATCATCATCTAACACATCCTTGATTTTCTTTTCCATTCTTCTGTACATTATTCTTGTCAGCAACTTGGATGCAGGAGCTGTTAAGCTGATTGTGCAGTAATTCTTGCACCTTTCAGTGCTTGTAGTCTTTGGAATTATGTGGATGATATTTCCCTAAAAGTCACTGACAAACACTGCCTTGCAGACCTACTACATTTACCCCACTATTCCAAAACTCCCTCCCACCACCACACAGAATCCAGAACCTAAACAGACCCAAAATTCAGTCATGAAACTATCCTCAATAGCCTTTCCTTGTCCTCCTTGCTCCAGCCATCATTGGTTATTTTGCTGCCTAGGTAGTAGAATTCCTTAACTTCATCTACTTCATGACCATCAATCCTGATGTTAAGTTTCTCACTGTTCTCATTTCTGCTACTTCTGATTACTTTTGTCTTTCTTCAGTTTACTCTCAATCCATATTTTATATTCATTAGACTGTTCATTCCATTCAGGAGATCATGTAATTCTTCTTCACTTTCACTCAAGATAGCAATGTCATCAGCGAATCATATCATTGCTGTTCTTTCACCTTGAATTTTAATTCCAATCCTGATCCTTTCTTTTATATCCATTGTTGCTTCTTCAATGTATAGTTTGAACATTGGGGGTGAAAGATTATATCCCTGTCTTACACTCTTTCTAATCCAAGCACTTCATTCTTGATCATCCATTCTTATTAGTTCTTCTTGGTGCTTGTCTATATTTTATATTACCCATCTCTCCCTATAGCTTACCCCTATTTTCCTAGGAAATTTCGAGTGTCTTGCACCATTTTACATTGTTGAGCACTTTTTCTTGGTTGACAAATTCTATGAATATGTCTTGATTTTTTTAGTCTTGCTTCCATTATCAACTGCAACATCAGAATTGCCTCTCTGGAGCCTTTATCTTTCCTAAAGCCAAACTGATCATCATCTAACACATCCTTGATTTTCTTTTCCATTCTTCTGTATATTATTCTTGTCAGCAACTTGGATGCAGGAACTGTTAAGCTGATTGTGCAATTATTATTGCACTTTTCAGCTCTTGTAGTCTTTGGAATTATGTGGATGATATTTCTCTGAAAGTCAAATGGTATGTCGCCAGACTCATACATTCTACACACCAACATGAATAGTTGTTTTGTTTCCACTTCCCCCAATGATTTTAGAAATTCTGAAATGTTATCTATCCCCTCTGCCTTATTTGATCTTAAATCCTCCAAAGCTCTCTTAAATTCTGATTCTAATACTGGATCCCCTATCTCTCCTTAATCAACTCCTGTTTCTTCTTCTATCGCATCAGTCAGATATTCCACCTAATGGAGGTCTTCAATGTACTCTCTCCGCCTATCCGCTCCCTCCTCTGCATTTAACAGTGGAATTCCTGTTGCATTCTTAATATTACCATCCTTGCTTTTAATTTCACCTAAGGCTATTTTGACTTTCCTACATGCTAAGTCAGTCCTTCCTACAGTAATTTCTTTTTAAATTTCTTCAGATTTTTCATGCAGCCATTTAGCCTTAACTTCTCTACACTTCATATTTATTTCATTCCTCAAAGACTTGTATTTCTGTATACTGCCTACTTAGATTTTCCTTATTGCTGTATCTGTAGCCTTAGAAAACTTCAGGCATATCTCGTCATTCCATAGTACTTCTGTATCCCTCTTCTTTGTGCATTGATTCTTCATGACCAGTCTCTTAAACTTCAGCCCATTCTCCACCACTACTACATTGTGATCGGAGTCTATATCTGCTCCTTGGTATGCCTTACAATCCAGTATCTGATTTCAGAATCTCTGTCTGACCATGATGTAATCTAACATAAGTCTTCCCATATCACCTGGCCTTTACCATATAGACCCCCTCCTCTTGTGATTCTTGAACAGAGTATTTGCTATTACTAGCTGAAATTTATTAGAGGACTGAATTAGTCTTACTACTCTGTCGTTCCACATCCTAAGCCCATATTCTCCTGTAACCTTTTCTTCTACTCCTTCACCTACAACTGCATTCCAGCCCCCACGACTATTAGATTTTCATCTCCCTTTAGGCACTGTATTACCATTTCAATATCCTCATATACTTTTTCTTCTCTCATTTTCAGCTTGCAATGTCAGCTTTATACCTGAACTATCATTGTCAGTGTTGGTTTGCTGTCAATTTTGATAAGAACATCCCCATCACTGAACTGTTCACAGTAACACACTCTCTGCCATATTTTCCTTTGCACAATGAATCCTACTTCTGTTATACCATTTTCCAGTGCTGTTGATATTCCCTATATTCATCTGACCAGAAATCTTTGTCTTCTTTCCATTTCACTTCACTGACCCCTACTATATCAACATTGAGCCTCTGCATTTCTTTTTTCAGATTTTCTATCCCCCTACCATATTCAAGCCTTTGACATTCCATGCCCTGACTCATAGAACATTATTCTTTCATTGGTTATTCAATCTTTTTTTCATGATCACAACCCCCTTGGCAGTCCCCTCCCAGTTACAGGCCACATGTCCTCTGGATACACATTATGTGTCATTAATGCAGTGGCTTACATTGCCTTCTACATTCTTGTGCTGTTGATCATTGCTGATTCTTCTGCCTTTAGGGGCTGTTTCCCAAGGACAAGAGAGTGCCCTTAATCTCTTTCTGCTCCTCCATCCTCTTTGACAAGGATGTAGGCAGAATGAAAGTGACTTCTTATGTGGGAAGTCTTTGGTCACCAATGCTGATTATTCCAAAAAGTCTTAGCCCCGTAGAAATACCCAGTCCCTTCCAAAAGCCTCACCTTTTTTTTTTTTTTGCCCCACTCCAAAATTCAGTCCTGCAAGACTTGTTAAAGATCTTCTCTCCTTCTCCCAGTCCTTACAGTGGAAACACTTTCTTGTCCCCCACCCTACCAATCAGACTCAACTAGAGACCAATTTTGAACACTGCTTGACTCAGTTCACTCCTCCATCCAACTGTGATTTATCCCCATTACTCCCAAATCACTGTGTTAACTTTCCAGAATTTCTTAACCTCGAACCTTGGCTCAGCATAATTCCCCAAATTCCTCATCATGCAAACTCACCTTTCATTCACAGAAAGAACCATAACCCACCTCCTAAAACCTGATCCTTACCTGCTGACAAAGGCTCCACCATTTTTGTTTTGAACCATAAGGATAACCTGGCAGATAACTCCATCAGCTGGTCAGATTCATCCTGCCACAGTGATGACATTCCCGAAACCCAGCCCATCCCTGTACCTCTCTCCGGAGTTCATCTCTCTCCTCACCCCTACCACTCTCCGCACTGCTACCTTCTACATGCTTCCTAAAGTCCATAAACCCAACCAACCAACACGCTCCATTGTGACTGGTTATTGTGCGCCTAATTGAGAGAATTTATGCTCTTGTAGACCAACAACTTCAGTCTATTACCAGCAAGCTACCCTCCTTCATAAAAGATACCAACCAGTTCCATCACCGACTCTCCACAGTTGCTGTCCCTTTGCCACACGGTGCCCTGCTCATCACTATTGATGGCACCTCCCTTTACACTAACATCCCTAATGCCCGTGGCCTTATTGCTATTGAACACTACCTTTCCCAATGCCCGAATGATTCCAGACCAACAACCACTTTGCTACTCACCAAGACCAACTACGAACTCGCCTACCATTACTTTTCCTTTGAAGGTATTATCTTGCCCATGGCCTTAATGCTATTGAACACTACCTTCCCCAATGTCCGAATGATTCCAGACCAATAACCACTTTGCTGCTCACCGTGGCCAACTATATACTCACCCACAATTACTTCTCCTTTGAAGGTACTACCTAAAAATCCAGAGTATGGCTATGAGCACCCACATGGCACTATCCTACACCAGCCTATTCATGGGTCATCTAGAGAAATCCTCCCTAAACACCCAGAATCCCAAACCCCTCACCTGGTTCAGGTTCATCAATGACATCTTCGTGATCTGGATCAAGGGTGAGGACACCCTATCCACATACCTCCAGAACTTCAACACCTTCCTCCCCATTCCCTTCACCTGGTCCTACTCAACCCAACAGCTACCTTCCTCGATGATGACCTCTATCTCAAAGATGGCTACATCAGTACCACTGCCCATATCAAACCTACCAACCACCAGCAAGGCCTCCACTTTGACAGCTGCCACCCATTCCATACCAAGAAGTCCCTTCCATACAGTGTAGCCACCTGTGGCCGTCACGTCCACAATGACAAGCAATCCTCACAAAATATACTGAGAGTCTCCCTGAAGCCTTTAAAGTCCATAATTACTGCCCCAATCTTGTAAAAAAACAGATTTCCCATGTCTTATCTTTCCAGTCAGTCGCCACTTTCCAAAGTCCCACCGTCCAGCTACAGGAGCAGTCCTGTCATGACTCAGTTTCACTCAGAACTGGAGAAATTGTATTAAATTTTCCGCCAGGGTTTCAACTACCTCTCATCATGCCCTGAAATGAGAAATGTCCTACCCAATATCCTTCCCACCCCTCCCACAGGGATATTTCAGTGCCCACCAGATCTGGACAATATCCTCACCCATCCCTTCACAACTCCTGCTCCCTACCCCTTGTCCCTACCCTGTAATAGCCCCAGATGCAAGACGAGTCCCATGAATCCACCCACCACCATCTACTCCAGTCTGGTCACAAAAAATCACATATCCCATCAAAGGCAGGGCTATCTGTGAAATCAGTGATGTGGTCTACAAGCTAAGCTGCAACCACTGTACTGCTTCCTACATTGGCATGACGGCCAAGAAACTGTCTGTCCGTATGAATGGCTACTGTCAGACTGTGGCCAATTAACAACTGGACCATCCTATTGGTGTGAGCACGTCACCCAACATGACGTACGTCATGTCAATGACTGCTTCACAGCCTGTGCTATCTGGATCCCTCCCACCAACACCAGCTTTTCTGAACTGTGCAGGTGGGATCTGTCCCTGCAATATATCCTATGTTGCCATAACCCTCCTGGTCTCAACCTTCATTAGTCATTGTCCTTTACATCTAGCCCTTTCCCTGTTTCCATTCCAGCACTACACAGCCCTCTATTCCACTAATGCAGTGTCTGCTTACCAATGCAATGTCTTTTCCGCTACCCCCCACCCAACTGGACCTAGCTGTTCTACTCTCCCTCCACATTGTTCCTGCATGCTACCACTAGCAGCACTTGCCATCCTCCACCTCACTCTGCTCTACCTCCCTCTTGCCATCCCAGCCTCCTCCTTACTCTCAACCAGTTCCCTCTCTCACCATGTGCTGCTACTCATAGTCTGGCTGTAGCTGCCAAAGAATGTGGTCATGTGTGTGAGAGTTGCATTTGCATGAGAGAGAGAGAGAGAGAGAGAGAGAAAGGTCTGTTTTCTATTTTTGACAATGACCTTGTTGGCAACAGTTCATTTTGTGACAATCTTTTTGTTGTGCCTATCTGCATCTCCACTATATGGTGAGCAGCAACTATCCTTTTCATAATATGGTTACATTTCATCCTGGATTTTCCATTGTCCTGAAAAAATTATTTTGTCACACAAAATCATTTCTACTCACAAATCAAACATCGCATTTTTGGTACACTATATGTGTAGCCTAAAAATGTTATGAAGTTTTACATAAGGATTTGTTGTTTGTATGTGTCAAAGTATGTAAAGTGTCAAAATACATAAATAAACTGTCAAAAGTTTACTGGCCAGAATTCATTTTATAGAAGCACCATACCCTACTGTAACAGGGAAATAAGGGAACCAGCTGAAAGATGCTCCTGTCAGAGCACAAAAAGGCAAATATGCACCTCTATAAGAGAGACTGATAGAAAAGGGGAGAACCAGCTGCCTCAGTCCTCATTCCACATTCCTCATTAAAAATTTTGGCATGCAAATATATTTAGACTTTTTTGTGCTGAAAGAGAGGAGCAGAGAGACAGTAATGGTGGAAGAGAGATGAGTGAAGACTATACTTTAACATGAAAAAATCTTATGCCCACTTTTCTCCATCCCCTATACCCAAGTGTTAAAAGTTTTCCAGTCTAGGGATCAAAATCCAAAGCAAACCTCCCAAGGGTGTATGTGGATATGACAACATGGTTGTTGAAGAGGAAGACAGCACACTGTAAGTGAGAAAGAAAGAAACAGTGAAGGGGAGAAAAAAAGAGTGGGACAAAGACAATGGCAGTGGGACAGAGAGAGGGTGAGAGAGCAGAGAAGGAGACTGTGGTAAGAAAGAGCATGAGAAAGGGTTGAAGACAGTGACAGTGGGAGAAAAAGTCAGGAGAAAATGGGAGAGAGAAACATAAGACAGTGGCAGTAAGGGGGAGATGCTGAGTATGAAGGAGACTGCATAAAAGAATTAAAATGTTCTGAGGCAAAAGAGTGTGAACGCGTTTGCATGCCGAAATTTTTTTTGAGGAAGGCAGAATGAGGATTGAGGCAACTGGTTCCCCCGTTTTCTTTTAAGAGTCTTTTACAGAGGAGCATATTCACTTTTTTGTGCTCCAACAGGAGCATTTTCAGTTGATTTCTACTGATTTCATCAAAATTGGTGAAATAAAAGAGCAGTTACTGATTCGTGTGATTTCTCCATTGTTGCATAACTGGAAATCTGGGTAATCAGCCCTATATTAAATTATAACAAGTAAATAGCGCGATCACAGGAAAAGTAAAAACAGTTAGGGATGTTCCATGGATAATTTTGCTCGATGAATCGTCACAATGTGGGATGAGTCATTTTACAGTCATACTGCAAATTAATTTGCACATCTATTTGTACTCTAAACATCATCATATAATAATAATAATAATAAGATACACAGATTGAGTTAGCAATTCCTGACCACCACCTTTTACACGTTACAAACATAGACATTCTTCTACAGAATAGAAGGTGTTGTCGAGGAGAAACTTTTTCAGTTTATTTTCAAATTTCCTTGCTGTCTCTTAAGACATTTTATATCATTCAGTAAGTGGTCAAAATTTTTTGTTGCAGCATTGTGCACCCCTTTCTGTGATAAAGACAACCTTAATGTTGAGTAATGAATGTCATTTTTTCTTCTAGTATTGTAATTATATACCTCATTGTTCCTTTTGAACTGTAGTGGATTATTTACAACAAACTTCATGAGGGACTAAATATACTGTGAAGCAGTAGTCAGAATGCCCAACTCCTTAAACAGATGTGTACAAGATGATCACAGGTTAGCACCACATACTACTCTTATAGCAAGTTTTTGGCCAATGAAGACCTCCTTTCTTAAAGATGAGTTACCCCAGAACATTATTCCATATGACATTACTGAATGAAAATAAACAAAATATGTCAACTTACTGATTTCTCTCTCCCCAAAATTTGGTATGACTCTCAGTGCAAATGTGACTGAATTAGGTTGTTTTAGGAGTTCCAAAATCTGTTTTTTTCCAATTTAAATTTTCATCAATATGAGCACCTAAGAATTTTGAAGTTTCCACCCTATGTATTATTTCATCACCAGGTGTTACACTTATCATTGGTGCAGTATCCCTGGAGGTACACAACTGAATATTGTGCCTCTTTGTGAAATTCTGGCTGAGACCATTTGCAGAAAACCAGTCAATGATACTTTTGAGAATTTTGTTCCCCATTTCTTCCATTTCTGTATGTATACTGGGAGTGATTACAATACTGGTGTCATCTGAAAATAACTAATTCTGCTTGATGTACATTAGATGGTAGAGCATTTGCACATACAAGAAACAGTAGTGGACCTAAGATTGAGCCTTGGGGAACCCCCATACGTAATTTCTCCCCAGTCAGAATTATGTCCCTGGATTCTGTTGGTAGAATTACCACTAGTACAACTTTCTGCATTCTTTTGGTTAAATATGACATGATCCATTGGTTGGCCATACCATCAATCCCATAAAACTTCAATTTATCTAGGAGTATACTATGACTGACACAAAAGAATTAAAATGTTATGAGGTAAAAGAGTGTGAATGCGTTTGCATGCCAAAATTTTTGTTGAGGAAGGCAGAATAAGGATTGCGGCAACTGATTCCCGCCTTTTCTGTTAGAATCTTTTACAGCCTGTAATTCTATTGCACTAGTGTTGGTGGCTGCATTACCTGAAAAGCTGTACCATGTATGTCTGGTAAGCTTGTGTAACTTGGGGTTCTTTTATACATTTTTTGCTGCAGGTTCTTATTAACATTTCTTGCTTCTAGGTTTATGTTTTTTTCTAGTCCCACTGGTTATTTTATTCATAATGTTTGTGTGCTGTGTGATGCCAATTTTGTGCTGGTAGCTAGGGGCTCATATTATTTAGCCTTATGGAGTTTTTGAGGACATTATGTATTGAAAGGGCCACATATCTCAAGGACCAATCAGAATTATATGAATTCAGAAGTTCCTGCTTTTAGATAGGTCTAATAACAATTTTTGTATCTTTTTTTGGCCAACTGTTTGTTACCTGAATATGTGACTGCAATGTATGAAAGTAGTCATGATTAATAAATCATTTTGACTCAGCTATTGTGGTTTTTTTCATTTGAAATATTAGTGACATTTGTTGACTTTACCAAACATCATGATCCTGGAGATAGTAGTGGTGTGTTGAATGTCGAATGTCCTTCATTTCAGAGGACCGAGCATAGTAACACACGAATTATTAAGAGGTACCTTAGAAAGCACAACTGCTAGGTCAAGGTACTACAGCTCCATTCAGAAAGCTTAGAGTTAAATACAGGAATTCATTAAGGAGACAGGATGTTACCAATTTTGTTCAGCATGTTGCTTGATGAGCTGGTCCAGCAGAGGTGACAGTTATTGAAGGTGTACAAACCTTTGCCTTTGCTGATGACACGGCATTCCTATGTGACAATGAAGAAGATGTAAGAATGGCAATGGGGAATCTTGCTGTAGTTGTAATAAAAGCCAGCTTCAAGGCAGAGTACAATAAGAATGCAGAGACCAACCAGAAGGTTGAAGATTAAGTGATGGAAAATGTGAACAGCTTCTGTTATCCCAGGGGGAAATGTAACAGGCAAGTGGCAGAACAACAACAGCATAATGGAGAGGTCCCGAACAGTGTAGAAACTATGATACGTTGCAAAGACAATCAACAAAAGGTAACTCCTCCAGGAATGTCAAATTAAGACACTGTATGTCAACAATCAGAAATACCATATTGTGCATAATGGAGATGACGATCTTGGGCCACAGAACCTGCATCCGATTTGAGGAGCAGGAACAAATGATCTTAGCCAATGAAAAGTCCAGCATGGAATAACAATAACAATTTGCTGATCACTACATAAAGGAGGCCTTGAGTCACAGACAGGTGCAATGAAAAGACTGTTAAATATTTAAGCTTTTGGTCAAAATGCCTTCTTCAGAAATCAAAATCACACGTACAATACACAAGCACAACTAACACACATCAACAAATGATCTTAATAGACATCTGGGACATGAAAACTCAAGCTCAAGTCAGAATACTTAGAACAAGGCAGAAGCTATATGAGAGTTAGACCAATTTCAAGTATGAGACAGAAGAGAAGACAAATTTTCTGGGTGCATCATAAGAACTGAGGACAACATGTTCACAGAGAAGATCTAGAACACAACATGCTTAACAACTCAATGAAAAAAATCGGGTGTTTGGAAAACAATTAGTATAAAAAGCACATTACGCAGCAGTGCACGATAGTTCCAGCCATGCATGGCTTTAGTTAAAGGCTCTGAGATGGAGCCACCCCAAAATATATATTAAAATATATTTCTCACAATAACTTAAGTTATCAGGGTGTATTTTCAATATTTCCCACATGAATAATCACTTCAAACTACGGTATATTGATAAGTTTCACTTATGGACCATCTGACTGAGGAGGACAGGACCACAAAAGTTGAAGATGTCACTTCAAACTATTTTGCAAATGTTGATACTAAGTGATGTTTCTTGATCAGGTAGTGGCTAGTGCTAAGGCTGCAACTTGAACTGCCAGTTAAAGGCAGTGGGGGGGGGGGGGGGGGGGGGGGGGGGCAGGAATGAGGTTGGACTTCTACAGAGTACAGCTCATATGGGCCTCCCGAAGGCTCTGTCCATACGTCCTAAGCATGTCCTACCAACTTCCATATAATTTTTGTGTTCCATTGCTTACATCAAAACAAAATTAACAGATTTAGTACAGATGTTTTGATACTTTTTAGATAGCTTATTTCTGGCATTAGCAGTTCTATCCATTGTAGAAATCAGTTTTTAAATGTCTAACTAGAGTGCATTAGAATATAGTAACATAAGTTTTACCATCTAGAGAGAGTTTCACAATTGAATAAAGGAAGCCAGCACACAAAAAACGTGCCATTATCGTTTTTAGCACATTTCTTTTCATGAGTTTATTCTGCCAGTGTTCTAGTGAGATTTATTTTCTTATGAATACTGCAACATATTACGAGTCTGAAAACAGTACAACATGAATTCAGTGTGCAATTTATCATGTAAAAATTTGGAACATGTTCTTGAAAAATAACTTCTGAATTGTCCAAATTATATGAAATGGTGACAGACCAGCTGATGGGGAGACAAGCTGATTTCACCTATAATAAATGAATTGAAGTAAGCAAAACATGCATCAATAGATAGTAAGAAGCTATTATTTTGTAGTAATTACCTATTTAGCCAATTAAAAGTAGTGCTTAAAAATGGACAGTGACATGTTTTTCCACAGATGTCACAATTTCCAACACTTTAGCACAAGAAATTGTACTAAAAATGAGGCATTTTGGAGAGATCTTTAATACCGTGTGTCACTTAAACTACATATTTTCGTAACATACAAGAACAAATGTGGAAACCAACAAATACGGAAAGCTACCTTCACAAACACTTAAATCAACTTGGTGGCTGGATGGCTGCTCAGTTTGCTGCTGTCTACAATCATAGCACAAAGCCCATGACCTCCAGGAGACATCACTGTTTCATCTAGTGAACTCATAAATGCATCTTTTAGCACAATTTATTTTGATAAGGTGTCAGGAAATGTGACATCAAGGGGCCTATAAATCTTATTTGGAATTAGATTTTGGTGGTATTCAGTCAATGATTTTGAAATGGAAAGGAGATGTGGAATGTAAACTTCACTAAAGTGTCATAATGCTCTGTCCCTGTCCCCTGTGGTTGTAATAACAGACTGACCTGTAACATATCCTAATGTCTAGGTTACTTTTGATCAGTAAATGCCACAGCCTTCCCAGTGTGGAAACCACAAGTTCCATCTGGGTCCAGCTACATTAATACAGATGAATGTTGCAGGTGGACTGATACCAGAATCAAAATTAACCTAAAGGAAGCAGAGAGAACCAGAAAGGTTGCGAAAATAAGCTGATGTACATAAGAAGTCATCCATGATCCTAAAGGGTCAAAACAAACCAAATTAATAAGTTAATTAAGTAAATAAACATAACTTAACAATAAATAAAAAGGTAATTTGAAACAAATTGAATAGAAGTAAGAGAATACAAAAAATCCATAACTTACAGACATCTCCATACAACAGCTAAGTATCAGAAAGAATATGATGTAGATAGTGTAATTGTCGACCAAACTGTGAAATAGTCAAACAGTGATCAAATAGTTAAATATAATTTTTTTGGTAATTTATTTTTAAACTGAAGCTTATCTTCATTCAGTTCTATGACTTTTGTAGATTCTGCCGGTTTGAAATTGTGGTCTTTGCAGAAACAAAAATTTGGTAATTTTTTGCAAACTACTTTCCACAGTTGAAGATACTGTAATAGTTTATATTACAGATGCACCAAGTAAGATGGTATTAGCCAAATCTGAAACTTTACTATCTGTCATAGTTGAGATTATATTATACACTTGCAGTCTGAAGTGTATTATTATTTATTTAATCATATCAGAAACATCAAAACATTGCATATAACAAAAAGCTAAAAACTATGTGCAGGTTTCAATGGCATCTCATGATGTTTGTGGAGAAATAATGATTTAATAAACTGTTGGAAATGTTTGCTCGCTGTGTTTTTTAGAGTTTTCTGTACATTGTAGTCGTTTCGTAAATTTTGTGCTTTAGTTTTCTGCTGACATTTCTTATTGTTTCTAGTGAAATATTTCAGTAAAATTTTCATTCACTGTTTTAACTTTGTGGAGTGTTCCAGTGGCTGCTTAAATTTTTGGGTTTAGCTATAATTTCGTGAAGTTTTGTTCATACTGGTATTAGTTGTGGTTTAGTAGTATTAATGAAAGTAGTTGCTTTCTTAGTAGAGAGAGAATTTTGAGACTGCTATTGTTAGTACTACAAATAGTTCTACTGCTGTAACTGAATTTAGGTAATATAGACATTTAGTTATTTTCAGTAACTAAAATTTTACCACGTGTGAGAAGGTGGGCTCTGTTGTAGGTTTGTGAGTAGTGGGTTATGGTGTGGGATTTGTTCGAAGTATTTTCATTGGGGGGAATGCAGAGGTGAAGCCAGCGGGCAGTCTAGTGTGATCCTCTCCTGGGAATGCAGAATCTGTAGTAGAAATAAGTTGATAGAGAAGCAGGAGTGTAAGATCTGTGCTCTTCAGGTGCAGTTACAATATGGAAAGGAGGAACTAGATATATTGAGGAAGGTGAAGGGTGCTGGGGAATGGGAATTGACAGTTAGCAAAAAGGCATCTAGAAGGAGGTGGAGGTATACAGACAGTTGTACTTTGCGTATATGCAATAGATTTGACCACCTGTCAGAGTTGAAGCTGTAGGTGTAGGAAACATGCAGCAGTCCTCAGCAATTATGAGGCCTAGGTCAGTTGCAAAGTCTAACAGAAGGAAGAACGTTCTGCTGCTAGGTAGTTTGCACAGTAGCGGTGTATGCTAGCAGTTGCAGGAAGTGTTGGGGAGTGAGTACCAGGTCACCAGCATTGTGAAGCCTAGTGCAGGGTTGGCTCATGTGATTGACAGCACAGGAGAGTTCTGTAGGAATTTTACGAAAGAGGATCAGGTAGTGATAGTGAGTGGAGCAGGAACTAGTCTTGATAGGGATGGGGAATATGATGAAGGTGGTGACCTGGTAAAGATAGGTACTCAAACTGGTAGCACTAATGTGCATTTCGTGCAGCAGTTTCAGCATCATGATCGGCCTCACCTTAATGCGGATCTTAGGCACATTAACATGGGGCTGGAGAGGGCACCGATGGCAGAGGGCATGGGTCACATTGCACTGGTGCCAGGTGAGTCTATCAGGAGATCGGGTTTTGCTAGGCATAGCCTGCACATCAATAGGTATGGGAAGGGGAGACTGGCAAAGCTTATAGGAGACAGTGTAGTGGGTGGTGGTGGGATCACTCATGGAAAAATTCCTGTAGTAGTTGGTGTTAGAGCTGCACCTCTTTTAGACTGAAGTCAGCTGATAGGTATATCTGCTTAAAGGGAGTCCCTTTAACTAAGGTATCACTTCAGAGGACATCATGTTTCCAAGTAGGGAAGAAATTAGAATATTTCATCAAAATATAAGAGGTATTAGATAAAGTTTGTGAACTGCTCATAGATGTTGACTCTGAAATTATTGGTATATCAGAGCACCACTTAAATAATTTGACAATTCAGAGGCTACCTTTACCAGGATACAGATTAGCTGGCTGTTTTTCAAGGAGTTACTTGCGGAGTCGGGGAGTGGCCATATGTGTAAAAAACAGTATTCTATTTGAGTCCATAGACATATCACGGCACTGCACTGAACAGATATTTGAATGTTGTGCAGGGTCAATTGAATTTAGTGAAACTAAACTTTTAATTGTTGTTGTTTATATGTCCCCTAACTCTGACTTCAGAGCATTTCTGCTTAAGCTAGAGAGGTTCCTTGATTAACTTTATAGGAAGTACCAGAAATTAGTTATATGTAGTGGCTTCAATATTAATTTTGTATATGATGGTGCAAGAAAAAGGATGTTGATAGATCTCCTAAATTCATATGATATGATGCAGACCATGTTTTGTCCAACAAGGGTGCAGGGGAACAGTAGCATAGCCATAGACAATATTTTTATTCGTTCTTCATTACTAGATGGGCATTATGTTAGTAAAAGGGTGAATGGCCTTTCAGACCATGATGCACAAATTTTAACACTAAAACGCTTTTGTACTCAAGCAAATGTCACATGTAATTACAAAATATGTAGGAAAGTTAATCCAATGGCAACAGAGAGTTTTTTAAACCTCTTCAAGGAACAAGAGTGGCAGGATGTTTATAGTGCTGATAATATAGATGACAAGTATAATGCTTTCCTTAACACATTTCTGATGCTCTTTGAGAGTTGCTTTCCATTAGAACATTCTAAATGGGGTATTAGCAGTAAAAGGCAACCTGGATGGCTAACTTGTGGGATAAGGATATAATGCAGAACAAAGTGGTAATTATATAAAAATGTTAGAAGTAGTCACAATCAAGCTACAGTAGCCCATTACAAAATAGTACTGTAAGTTGCTTACAAATGTCATTAGGAAGGCAAAGAGTATGTGGTACGCAGAACAGAATAGCTAATTCACAGGATAAAATTAAAACCATATTGTCAGTTGTGAAGGAAGTGTCAGGTCAGCATCACAAGGTTGATGATATAAAGTCAACTCATAGTAAAAATATTTCTGTTACTGATAAATCAGATATACGTACAGTATTTAACAATTATTTTCTGAGCATTGCTGGTGAATCAAATAAAAATTTAGTCTCTACAGGGAATCATATAACTCTCTTGGCAAATGACTTTCCAAGATTGATGTCTGAAATATTCCTCTGTGACACAGACAAAGGAGAAACTGAGTCAATAATTAAATCCCTGAAGACTAAGGACTCTTGTGGATATGATGGAGTGCTTAGCTGAATGTTAAAGTACTGTGCTGCCCATGTTAGCCCTGTATTTAGCCATATTTGTAATTTTTCCTTTAGGAATGGTCAGTTTCCTGAATGATTAAATCCTCAATAGTAAAGCCATTTATAAAAAGGGAGAAAGTGATAATATAGACAATTTGAGACCTATTTCTGCGACATGAGTGTTTGCTAAAGTTATTGAAAAGGCTGTGTATGTAAGAATAATTGATTATTTTATATCACACAGTTTGCTATCAAATGTACAGTTCAGCTTTAGAAGTCGTTTAACAACTGAAAGTACTATATTCTCTTTTCTCCGTGAGGTACTGGATGGATTAAACAAAAGGTTTTGAACGCTAGGCATATTTTTTGATTTAACTAAAGTGTTTTATTGTATTGCTCACTAAATATTGCTCGAGTAGTTGAACCATTACGGAATGCGGGGAGTAGCTCACAATTGGTTCACCTCTTACTTTAGCAGCAGACAGCAAAAGGTCATTATTTGCAGTGGTGTGAATGGCTATGATATGGAGTCTGAGTGGGGTACGGTCAAATGGGAGGTGGCCCAGGGATCAGTGTTGGGGCCACTCCCATTGCTTATTTATATAAATAATATGCCCTCTGGTATTACAGGTAACTCTAAAATATTTCTGTTTGCTGATGACACTAGCTTTTTACTAAAGGACGTTGTGTGCAACATTGGCTCAGTTTCAAATAGTGCAGTTCATGACATAAGTTCATGGCTTGTAGAAAATAAACTAATGTTAAATCACAGTAAGACTCAGTTTTTACAGTTTCTAACACGCAATTCAACAAAACCTGATATTTTACTATCACAGAATGGGCATATGTTTAGTGAAACTGAAGAGTTCAAATTTCTGGGTGCTCAGATAGATAGTAAGCTGTCATGGAAAGCCCACATTCAGGATCTGGTTCAAAGACTTAATGTTGCCATTTTTACTGTTTGTACAATATCTGAAGTAAGTGATCGTTTGACATGAAAATTAATTTACTTTGCTTATTTTCATTCACTTATGTCATATGGTATTATATTTTGGGGTAACTCTTCTCATTCTAAAAGGATATTTTTGGCTCAGAAATGGGTGGTTCAGGCAATAAAAGATCGGACTTCCTTAACTCTTGTGTAGAAAGGTGTGCAGTATACTGCTGCATCCATTTTCAATAAGCTACCACAAGAATTCAAAAATCTTAGCACTAATCCATGTGCTTTGAAATCAAAACTGAAGAGTTTCTGCATGGGTCACTCCTCCTATTCTGTCGAGGAGTTCCTTGAAAAACTAACCCGATTCTTGGTGCAGATGTTTGGGTATAGTCTGCATTTCATGATGTAGATAATAGTCTGCTCCCATTAACAATTACACAGCACTGATTCACCTGATAGCCCTATCTATTCATGTTGTTTCCATTTCTTGAAACTCCAAAATGTAAAATTTTCAAAAGTCTACAGTACATGTTCCACTTCTCTGTGTGTCCTGGGGATGTTCCTCTCTTGGAGGTAGACTTCTTTTGCCACATTTCTACTCTGGTTTTTACGGGCAGCTGCTCCTTCATATAACCTGAAAATGGGCTGGTTGTTATCCAAAAATGACGTGGGCCATAGATGTAAACTATTTAGCTTCTTTCCTTCTTTACTGCCACTTTACATTGGTTCTAGGGGGAACAATACCAGCTAGGCACTACGGTTGTTGGTCTCAAACAGCTTGCCTTGATGAGGCATGACCACTTGTTTAGCATGGCTGGAGTTATACCACTTATGACTTGAATTGCTGCAACTAACACAAGGCTACAGCTGTCATCATTATGGGTTTTGCACCTCATGTAGTGCCTGCTAGTTTGCACATGATGGTGTTTCTAGCTGTTATTCTATGCTTCATGTTCGTGCAGTGTTTTCTGTAGATGAGTGCTCTACCTAATGTTACACTAAAGTATTTTGGGGTTGCACGATTCTCTAGCCACTTTTCTTCCCATGCTACTCTTAGTGTCTTTGATGCTCATCTATTAACAGGTGAAAAACACAGGTTTGGGCCTTTGAAAGATTAGATTTAAGTTGGCTAGTTTTGCAATAGGCAGCCAGTTATTCACGAGCTTCTAAAAATTTATTTTTGATGGTCTCAAAATTATTTGCTTGGTCTGCAATGGTACAGTCATGTGTGTCTATGAGGCTTTTGAGAGTCTGCTGGGAGTGGCTGGTCATTGGTACAGATGATGAAAAGCAATAGAACAAGTGCACTATCCACTGGTCAGCCATTCTTCTGTGCTGTCCACTAGTTTCTTTGCCCATGAAAATCAACAAAGAATCTTCTGTTTTGGAGGAGATTTCCAATCATTTGTGTCACACATTAATCTTTTTTTAATTAGTGCATACTTTCCATAGGAACAGTTGGTGACTGACTGTGTCATAATCAGCTGATAAGTATATGAACACAGCCATGGAGATCTTCTTTTCTCGAATCCATCTACAATGTTTTGTGTAGTTTTAGTATCTGCACATTTGTAGCATTTGCCCATTTTGAACCCAGCTTGTTGTGAGACCAGAAAAGGCCCCAGTTTCTATGTGAGTCTATTGAATATCGTCCTTTTGGACATTTGATGTACATGGCATAGTAATGAAATTGGCCTGTGGATCCTTTGTCAGGTTTTAGATTAGGTATAACTCAGGAATGCAGCCACATCTTCAGTATTCTGCAGAGCACGATGCAGTTGTTCATTAGAATGAGCAACAATTTTTGAGCTTGGTTCCATACTTATGTCATTAAGATTGGTTGCCTTGCATCTTTTGCACTTATTGATTACCTTATCAAATTCTGTCACACTGAATGGCTCAGATGTTTCGTTTGTGTCTTGTGTGTGGTCTTGGTCTATTCTGCCATTTTTGATATTTCTGTCATGTTTATCTAAGGACCTTCCACTTTCGAGCAGCTGATGTGCAATTTGACCTGATTTGACATTCGCATGTGTTGTGGTTTTTGTGCACTCACTGCCTAGGCACTTAAGAAATTTCAACGCCTTGTGGCTGCTTCATCTTACATCAATTTCTTCCATTTGCTTGACCCATTCCTTCTTTTTAAGTTGGGTATTTAGGATATAATGAGGTATACCTGTGCGAGAGATTCTTCTCCAAAGCATCCCTTTCAAAAAGAGGATAGTAATAGTCCACGGACATGCCTGTCTCAAGTGG
Organism: Schistocerca americana; assembly: GCF_021461395.2. Classification (NCBI taxonomy): domain Eukaryota; kingdom Metazoa; phylum Arthropoda; class Insecta; order Orthoptera; family Acrididae; genus Schistocerca; species Schistocerca americana. The sequence continues at coordinate 724,441,825 of NC_060121.1, read as the reverse complement.
AAGTCCTTTTATGTAATTAAACTGGGTGTGGATGCTCTACAGCAAATTCTGTGTCCTTGAAGTGACAGTATGCTTCTGGGACTGGACTGATTGTCTGAACTTCCTTATCTAACAGAATGCCACACTTGTCCCAGTTAGCCTTCCTAAAATTGTATCTCTTCCTTAGCTGCACCTTTAGTAGTTGGGTAGCTAGTAGCATTTGGCACATCATTTGTTGCTGCCATGTTCCAGATGGGAGGACAGACTGATTTTATTCACTGTTGGACTGCCTTCTTACTCATAAAAGGGATTTCAGAGTTTGAGATTTAAAACTTTCCTGGCATACAGATTGTTCCATAAAATTTCTGGAGAACTACTGAATGTATGCAACTTGCTACCACAATATTTTGGCACAGTCTTCTGGCCATCTGCGGGTGAATACTGACAGGAAAGCCTTGCACAAATCTAAGTTGTCTTTAACATATCCCAACAGTGCCAAGATTTTAGGAGGAGGATGAAAAACTGCTTTAACTGTATGTCTTCTTAATATTCTGACTATCGGCTGAAATATTTCCAGTCTATGGTAATTAAGCAGTTGTTTTGAATGCCTCATCTTCTTGTTTCTCTTGACATTTGTATGTCTGTAACTCTCTCTGCACTTGCTGAGACAAATATCCACTGTTCTGAAACAGTTTGCAGGAGGTCCAGTAGCATTTGCAGATTACTGGCATCTGAGATGGTATGAGCTCAGGGGATCAAGGTTTTTAAAATTCTCATCATTTGTGCTGGATGGTGGCAACTAGTAGCTTGCACATACAGGATTGTATGTGTGGGCTTTTGAAACACCAAATGCCCAAGTGTGCCATTGCTCTTACATTGTACCAAGATGTTTAAAACTGGCAAGCAACCACCTTTCTCCATTTCCATAGTAAATTTTATGTTTTCATTTATGGAGTTCAGATGTTAGAGAAATTCTCGGAGAAAGTCCAAACCATGAGGCCAAACTATCAATGTACTGCCAGATAATTCAAAAAAACTCATTGTTAAATAAGAATTATATTGAGGAGAGAGTGTCCTTGAAAAAATCTGCAATTTCAGTCACAAACCTATTGTTGATCAGATGTAGTAAATCCACCAGAAGCTCATTTCTAAAAAGTGAAACTACATTGAAACTGACCAACAACTCATTGCTTTCCAGCTTAAGTGACTGAAGTCTGCTGATTAAATCACCAGAATTACTTATATGATGTGGACACTTGCCTACAATGGGTTCAGTAAAGGTGCCAAGAATTACGCCAAATCATAGGTGGCTGCTCCAATACTGCTTACAATAAGAAGAAAAGACACACCTTCTTTGTGGACTTCAGGCAGTCCATAAAGCCTGTATGGAGCTGGACTATTTGGTCCCATTTTCTTTATGACCTCCTTTGGCAGAGAACTGTTAGATAGAAATTCTGCTGTTTTTTGCTTCACTTGATTAATAGGATCCTTATCGATTATGTGATACATTGATTTTCACTCAATAAAACATTGATCTTATTAATATAGTCCTCCTGTGGCATGAGAACAGTAGCATTACCTTTGTTCTACTTTAGTACTACCGTATCCACACCTGCTCATAAGTGATGGACGGCTGCTCTCTCCACAGGTGAGAAGTTGCTTTTCGGTGCTGTGGCTCTCATTACCATGGCAAGACTCTCGACAAATTTCCTCTGCTTCTTTGATGTAACTGAAAAAGTCCACTGGTGGTGGTGCAACAAGTGTAAGAGCAAAGTTAAGAACTCTTTCCAACAAGGACACATGATTTGTAGCTTTCCTTATCAAACTGATAACGGATCATAATGTAGGACTTCCTGCGGCATCCATGTTGAATGTTAGTCAATCTTTGCACTCTGCTTTAGTGTAGCCTTGTCAAGGATCCAGTTCACTTTGGCCCATATCATACCATATGCCCAGTCCCGAGACAATGACAAAAGTCTTGGTGCCACTTCTAAACGCAAATAATCCATATCTTTGGACACAGAATCCAATTCATGCCAATTAAAATAAATCCTTTCTCTCACCAGCACTCACCTTGTGTTTGATGTTATTTGCAGTGATGGTATTAATAAAATGCACAATTCTGGCTGACTGGGCTTTACGGACTTCCTAAGGTCGACCTATGGAGCAGCCACCTATGATTTGGCTAAATACTTTGGCATATTTACTGAAACCCATCATAGGAAAGTGTCCACACCACATAAGAAGTTATGGTAATTTTATCAGCAGAATTCAGTCAATTAAGCTGTAATGCAACAACTTATTGGTCAGTTTTACGCCATTTTGATTTTTACAAATGTGCCTTTGGTGGACTTATTGCACCTCACGAGAAATACATTTGGGGCTGGCATTGCAGCTTTGTTCGAGCACAGTCTCTCCTTGATGTACTTTTTATTCAACAACAAGTTTTTTTTAACAATCTGACGGTGTCAATGTGGGGAGCCTTTTGTCCCCCCTGATGGCCAATCTTTTTATGGAATATTTTGAGGAGTGAGCACTTGCCTCAGTTATTTTAAAACCAACAGTATTTTGGCAGTACATTGATGACACTTTCATAGTTTGGCGTCATGGTTTGGACAGTCCCTGAGAGTTTTTTCATCATCTGAACTCCACACATGAAAAGATAAAAATTTATTATGGAGAAGGAGAATGATTCTTAGATGTCTTGGTGAGATGTAAGAGTGATGGCACCCTTGGACTTTTGGTATTTCAAAAACCCACTCATACAGACCGGTATCTGCAAGCTACCAGTTGCCACCATCTGGCACAAATGGTGGGCGTTCTAAAGACTTTGATCCACTGAGATCATACCATCTCAGATGTTGATAATTTGCAAATGAAACTGGAACACCTGCAAACTGTGTTCCAGAACAACATATATTTGTCCCAGCAAGCACAGAGAGCACTATAGACCTACAAATGACAGGACAAACAAGAGGATGAGGCCTTCAAAACAACTTCTTATTTACTACATATTGGAAATATTTCAGCCAAAACAGACAGAATATTAAGAAGGCATACAGTTAAAGTAGTTTTTGTCCTTCTCCTAAAATCTCAGCACTGCTGGAATTTGTTAAAGATGACTTAGAGTTGTGAAAGGCAGGTGTTAGAATTTCGTGCGAATGTGGCAAATCTTACATAGGGCAAACAATGCGCGAAGTGCAGGAATGCATCATGGAACATCAGTGGCATACTGGCCTCTTCCAGGCCAATAAGTTTGCCACCACTGAGCATTGTATTTCCATTGGTCATTTGATGAAATACAACCAAATGAAAATTGTGGTCCATACATCAAACTTTTGAAGCTCCACCATCAATGAATCAGTGGAAATATGACTGTCTTGAGTCCCTTATTAATTAAGACAGCAGTTTCCAGTTAAATTTTGCATATCCAGCATGATTTATCATGCGACGACAATCAATTTGATGTCCATGAAGCCAGCTTTCACCATGGAGGGTGCACAGTGCAGCATACAGACTTGTAACAGTGGATGAGCAATGCCAACTGGACACACCACCCATGTGCCATCAGGGTATTAGATATATGAGCTCATTGCCTTTCTTGTCAATATTCACCTGAAGATGGCCAGAAGACTCTGTGCTGAAATATTTGTGGCAGCAAGCTGTAGACATCTGGCAGTTCTCCCAAAATTTTCTGGGATGGTGTCAGGGTTGTTTTCAAAGTGCCATCTTCTGCTGTTGGACGGAGGAGGTAGTATCTTCTTGTGAATAAATGAAGGTCAAAAGGATTCTACCTATCTGAGGATAGCTTTGCCATTTTTGCCCTCCTTTGCATAGCTCCAGACGTGGGTGGGGTGTCTTTTAAAACAATTGATGATGAATCATGCTTTTTGTTTCTCAAGGTTTCCTGGTGACTTGAAGCTGAAATTCTCATTTGGAGGATTATACACAGAGTTCACTGTGTAATCCCTAAATTCAAATGTGGTGGGCTCTGTATTATTCTCCTCAGTTCTTAGTTGGAGCTCTGGTTTGATGAAGACTGCATTCCTATATGGTGCACGTGGTCTTTCTGCAACTAATTTCATCCCTGGAATGTTAGGATTCTGGTGATTTTTGTTTCTGTGAACTTCTTGCACACAGAGTATATCACATGTATTGACTGGTATAACCCACATAGCAGTTGTTCTTTGCAGGGGGTATGACCTATGTTTAAAGAGATGGCAATGAAAACTGGCTCTGAGAAGAGCCTTCTAAGTTCCTTAAAAGGCATTTCAAATGGTTGCTGTCTGTTATGCTTCAAGTTTGAGAGAATTATTGGCGACAGCCATTAGCCAGGGGATGGCTGGACATGGTTGTGCATTCTGCAGGTAGATTCTCTTATTATTAGTAATGGTATATAGAATTTGTGAAATAAGACAGTATTTGTTAGATGACAAGAGAACACTGCTTCACTTGGAAATGATTTGCATTCAGTACTGTGTACAAATGTACAACTTAATTATTTATAAGTGATCTCATGATAGCTCTCGAGCATAATTTCCAATGAATAGGAATAATCTGCAAAACAGAAACACAGATTTTTGGAAATATATTATTTTACTTCATCTTTCAAAACAACCTTGTAGAAGATAGACAGAGATATAAAGAAGAATTTGAGAGATTATCTGAGAAGTTAACACTACATTATAGAGAAATATTGAAAAAATAAACAATAAGACTGACAATCATAAAAAATGGAATTGTAATATTTACGAATAGAGTAAAGATAAAATTTCTGTGTGCTTAACCTTTATAGAGCAGTGAAAGTAGCTATTTTCAGTTTTGCTCTACATATGTTAAAAATTTACTGCAAAATGTAATATATATGCACTGTTCACTACTATTAATGAACAGATCAGCACAGATTGTCAGTTGTAGTAAGACTGCACATTTTTTTAAATTCCCATAAGAACACAAGTAAATAAAGCAGTGACTATCAACACTGAAACAATAAATCTGACAAACGGTTGGACAGCTGATTTTCACATCACAAAACTTTCTGTACAATAAATGTAATTCATGTTTACTAAATGCTATACCCTTTCGTACACACAAAATAAAACATACCAATGTAAGTCATCATTACATTTACAAAATATGTTAACAAGTGAATATCAACAGTTTTGTAGTAATTGTAAGCTTCTAAATTTCAGTCTCATTTCATGAAAGATGAATAATTACAATTAGAAAGCTGCCAAAAATTTTAATGTTAAGCATGTAGTAACATTTATGATGTCTTTTAAAATGTAAATGCATTTTCTTAAAACTGGAAAAAAAAACACTTGTTGAACACATAACAATACTATTCAAAATAATTCTATTAACAGTGATTTTGTTGATAAAACAATTTATAATGAGTTAACAGTATAGTACAAAATCTTCACTTCATATTTCCATAACAGCAGGTAGTGAATACTGACATCAGTCCACATGTCAAATGTAAGAAGCACAGTTAACTGGTCCACATAACACTACTGTTCATACCATTTTATGCGAAACAGGAAGACCAATAAAGCTGATCTGTCCCACAATGTAATAACTGCTTAAATGATTCTGGGCATAATGTCACAAGTAGTTGTACTAATTGCATAACAGTTCTATGAGCCGGCTGGTTGTCATCATCAAGTGCTGATGTGAGTGCATGGAGTTGTTGCAGCATGTGCAATACATATCTACAGTTCACCAGAAACTGAATACAGTGAGCAGTCACATTGTAGAAATATTTAGTTACTACAACATTCTATACAAGAACTGTTTAAGCATGAATGAAGCTGATTACAAAAGTAAGTTATTTACTTAGTGCTGGGTACACAAAAAAACATGAGTCATTAGCCATCTTATGAAGAAGATAACATATGTAGAAGCAGTAGTGGCAGTGGACTACGAATGAGAGAGTTATAAAGGTCTGCTACTAAATTTTTATACTTCAAAAGTGCTTACTAAGCATTCAGAGAGTTTATTCAATTCATACAGAAGTCACAATCACAAATTTCTTTACATAAAAAATAAATAAAATAAAATAAAAATTAAAAAAATCTTATGGAAACTGATAGAAATACACTTTTTCATCAATTCCAAAATCATATCACCCAATGCGCCCTGCCCCACTGACACACTTCTCTTTTTTGTAATACAAAAAGTGTGACAGCTGGTCTAAGCAGCTTAATGGGTGTTCAGTTTTGAAACAGTCTATAATTCTATCAAATGCTGTTATTCTTCATGATAATGCCCATTCAGAACTATCAAAAGAGGTAAGGAATTTGAATGGGACATACTTCAATGATGGTTTGACAATCCATATTTCATATTCCCAGAAGTATGAAAAAAGGTGATCAGGGGATATCGTTTTGCATATAATGAAGGCTATGTCAGACTGTAGTTCCATCAAGTTATCAAGTTATCAACATTTATTTTGTACCTCAATTATATATATGTCTCAACAATTAGAGAAATCAGAAAAGGTAGTGATTTAATTTTTTTTATTTTACTGAAGGTTCCAGAACCATGTTTTGGGCAAATGCACATTTTTTATGTACTTAGTGTTTAGCTGACACAAATTGTAAGTATAACCATTACTGTGAGGATGAACCTTTTCATGACAATGTGAGTATGAAATTTTCTTGGTCTGTTTGCTTTTTATGTCAAATTACAGAATGAAACTGATTCTTCAGCAGTAACCTCCATCATCTTCATCAGAAAGTAGTCTTTTCTTTCTGATGCCACAGCTCCTGTTATGAGAGTCATTTGATATTGAAAAATATTTTGTAGGTTATCATTAAAAATTTGAGTTTTTGCTCACATTTGGTGGGGCTAGAAAACTGACAAAATAGTTATTTAATATTATTACCCACTGGTACCAATTAAATACTGAAAAAATTACACAAATCATCACCCTAAAAACCTAAAAAATCAGCTTGTACGTAATGACCACTTCAGTTCCATTAACTGTCACTAATAATATGGATAGTTCTCTAAGGAAAAGAAGAGGAAATAATATGGATAATATTAAATTAGGGGAAAGTGCATGTTCATTCTAAAACTGAGAATATTTTTATGAAATAACTAAATTTTCTCTAATTCCTTGGTGCTGTCCTACAATAACTAACCTAATTGTAATCTCGGTCATTGTTATTAACTGTCTTGTGATGACTTGCTGCTTGGACTTCACTAAAACTTATTATTTATTTCCTCTCCACCTAAACAGTTAGGATTCCAGGCAGTGAGCATTAATAACAGCATAATTTACAAAACAGGAAGACAGCAGTCATTGAAAAAAAACTGTCAAAGAAAATATGTAAATCACATAAATAAACAAAACAAAAATTAGGAATGTTTACTACTTGTAGTTTATATCTCTTACTTCTTTGCAATAGTGAAGGACCCTATATATTCCTGATGCATGCTGTGTGTTTCTTCCGCCTGTTGCTCATCTCTAGTTACCATTTTCTTTGTGCTAATTTTCATTACTTTCTATTATTATTTTATATAGAGATTTTTACTAGCATGTGCTATGGCAGAATGTGTGGAAGAATTATACTTTGTAACTGAGACTGATCTGGATCACTACTGCTGTTTTGATGACCAATTATGTATATAGCTTGTGATAAACAAAGCATCTAAAAGTGTGTATAATTTGTATTCTATGAGTTGTTTATTTTAAGCAGAAATTCGAAAACAATACTGATATTATGAGATTCTGAGTTTTAGCAGAGTATAAAGGAATGAGTAGTTTATGTACTTCAGTATTTCATTCAATGCAAAAGTAAATATGTACCAAATTTGTTATGTATTCACAAACAAATACTTTATTAATTCTAAAAAAGGTTTATTTTATAACATTTAAATATGTATACATTCTCATAAATGGTCACTTCAATTAAGCAACAAAGAACTAATTTTGCAGCAATGTCATCCCTATTAGCTACTGATGCCAGACATATACAGCACAATAAAATTTTTGTAGAATGAGGAGCCCAGTGCCATGGTGAAGGATAAGAAGAAGAAGAAGAAGAACAGACATTTGCTCATGCACACACACACACACACACACACACACACACACACACACACACAAAACCAAATAATATGAACGAGAAAGAGGGGCACAGTGAACAACTGCGCATCTGATCAAGAAGAAGAAGAAGAGGAAGCCACAAAAGCCAAAATTGGGAAAAATGTAATTAAGTTCATAAAATTTTGATATTACATGTAGGATGAATAAATTAAAAAATGATTTTAAGGAAGTCATCTTGTTGACTACATATTCAAATGCCTTGAAAATTTTCTTAATATTTTTATAAAAAGCATTCAAGAGGAAATCAATTAAAAATAAATGGCAATGCATCCTCAAGTTGCAAACATAAAGTGGGAATGTATAGGGCAGAAAAAAATATTTCAGTCTGTGATCTTTTTTTATTTAATACTTGAATTTGCTATTAGAAGAAGAAAACTGATCAGCGTTTACTCTGTCCTGGTTATGCTGGTTAAAAGTTCACATACTGAAAGACATTATAAAATATGGTCTGTACAGGTAACAAAGAAATGCAAAATGTACCTGAAGCAACATATTTTTGCCACTAGGAAATGTAATGTTCACATTTTATTCACTATATGTGCTAGTAATGGAAAAAAGAGAAATGTGTAAGTAGGCAACACATGTGAAAAATTTATTTAAATGCAGGAAACAAGAAAGAAAATATGAATTTAATTTTTTCCCAGTGTAACAATTTTTCTGGAAAAAGGGAAGGAATTTAGCTATATATAGCTAAATCTTAACACATTTGTTTGTGTCTCCATTTTCCACAGCAGCTCTTAACATCCATTACTATAGGTTATCTGCCTTGAGCTGATTGCAGTCTAATTAAAAAGTGTTACATCAGACGCATTTCACTTTTATTTATGAAACATCTTCTGTGGTTATTCTGTAAATTGGATACAAATGTTTGAACATTTTTTATTGTTTTAGGTTCAAAACAGCATTTTTTTTATAAAGTTTGTCTGCAAATTACTTTCTGTATTTCTTTACATATTCTGCTCCTTCCCTCCTTGCTAGCTGCAGTTGGTGTCGAAAGGCTACATTTCACATCTGCACTTCGCAGTTTTTGGCATTCTGTAGTATTTCCTGTGCTGCGCTATTTACAATTTACTTTTTTAAACTGTTTCTCATTCTGCACTGCCACAGCGCACAAACATAAACATTGTGGCAGTGCAGAATGAGAAACAGTTTAAGAAAGTGAATTGTAAACAGTGCAGCACAGGAAATACTACAGAATGCCAAAAACTGCCAAGTGCAGATGTGAAATGAAGCCTATTGACACCAACCACTGCTAGCAAGGAGGGAAGGAGCAGAATATGTAAAGAAACACAGTAAGTAACATGCAGACCAACTTCATAAAGAAAACGCTGTTTTGAACCTATAACAATCAAAAATGTGCAAACGTATGTATCATATTTATAGAATAACCACAGACGATGCTTTATAAATAAAAGTGAAATGCATCTGGTGTAATTTTTTTTAATTAGATTGCTGTCAGCTCAAGACGGATAACCTACACTAACACAATTAAATCTTAGTTGTCCCATAATCTTCACATGGTAGCCTACATCACTCATATTAATTGTATGGCCAGCAACACAAAGCCACAAGTTGTGGCATTTAAACTGTAGCTAAATGAAGGAAAAAACCGGTGATCAAGCTTAGCTTACTTCCACTCAATGTGTGTTGATTTTAAGAGTTAGGCGTCTCAGCTAAGACAATGAGTATTACGTGATTAGAACTTTTGTTTATGCAGTTTACTTTCAACAAAATATACAAACAGCAACATGAAAAATGTGGAACTGATGCCAGCATTGAAGATCAAAGACTAAGACTGTCATTTATGGATAGCAGGACTATATTTCAATCACCAAATTAACAAAGGCTACACATTTTATCACAGTGTAAATGTAAGTTATATACTAGGCAAATAACAGTCACAAGTTCTTGCTTAAATAAAGAAGTGCCACATAATGCTTAGGCTTGACAATTTTCTGACTGCATGAATTTGTATCACAAGTGTCTGAAAATGCCTTTTCATGAAAGACCTCATAGTTTTCTGTTATTCTTTCACATTGGTGTTTCATTTCATTGACTTTACACTGCCTGCAATACAAGGAGACAGTTCTGAGATAATTTAGTAATCTCATATGATTTTTTAATTTTTTTAACTTCTTACCATACCTTGTTTATGAATACCAGCAAAGTTCAAAAGTAATGAATTTGCCATGTCTATAGGAACTACTACAAATTAATGTTACTGAATCATCTTCACTTTATATGCAACCATACAAAAATGTTATATGATGAAAAGGTAATAACAATCAGACTCTACTAGAAAATAAAGAAAATATATGTACATAAGATGACAAACACAACAGGGACTCTATTGGTGTAAGATCTTTCAGACCCCAGAGTAGAGAATATTTGCAATATTTTCATTCCATAAAGCCAATATACTCAGTATAATTTAAAACATTCCATTCAGCAGTTGTGTTGCACATGACTATTAGACATAATGAAAATATTTTTACCAAGTCCAAGTTATGTAAGAATTTGAAATTTTCTGTTCCTGAAAACCACTAACACTGCAGATAACCATGAACTGAATAATTTTCTTCAGAGCTCTTTTATAGGTATGTGTACAAGGGAGCACATGCCAAAGGGCTTTTCTTTAAAGTTAAAGGCTTACTGAACAATTTCCTTCTAGATTTGTAGAATATTTTAATTTGTAACTGCTATGAACAAATCCTTTTGGTTTTTAATCAATTAGAAATTCTACACAATATGCTTGTAGGTGGTGTTGCCGAAGTAACAATATTTCTCACGCATTCTACACTCAAATTGTATTTTTTCATACCCCCCCGTATGTTTATGTGCAAATATTCTCTAGAAGCTTATGAAACCATGCCAAAAACCTGACATATTTCCAATCACCTAACTTTTTAAAGCAGAAATTCAGGTGCTATACAGTCAGGGTATTACCCACATTCGGAAGTTTTTTTTCTAAAATTCCAGTTACTGACTACTAATCTGATTTAAATTCACTGTAATATTTAATTATTCTGAAAAACAGCAAAAATTAAACATGAAGGTAGTAGTGGAACCATATAACATGTTAACAGAAATTTGACTTTCTCCATTAGGTGAAACAGTTAACTCATTATAATTACAATTAATGAAGTACCCTTATTAAAAATTACAGATAAAACTAAAAAATGAAAAAATTAACAATAAAATATCAACAGAAGAAATGACCAAAAAGTCTCCTAATGGCACCTTACCTATTAACAATTAAAAGCGCTTTCCTTAGGTTGTGTTCATGAGAAACTAACCTAATTTTCAAAAATACAGTCTGTGTTTATTTTTAACTCTTAAGTGGTTGGATTATCTTCAAAAGAAGTTTTAAAAATGTTTATGGAAAAACAGCATTCCTAATAAATATATTTACATTATATATGAAAATTTAGCATTTACTTATTCCTTATACTTATTATTATATTTTGTACTACCTTTAAAAGCAGAGATAAATTATATATGTATATATATTTATTTTTGTATATAATCCTGACTCTATTTTCTGTTTTTAAAAGCTTTCACAGAAAATGTGTGTAAATATCACATCACACACATGGTAAGATGCATTATGATTCAATCTTACATCATATATCGATATTCTTTTCAAAGCTAAATGAAAGTATGAAAATAATTACGCTGATTAAAAACATGCTAATATTCTATCTCAGAATCTGTACAATATTATTACTAGTAATGCCAATATTAAATGGGATAAATTTTACTGAATGTATAGAATAAAATTTTCACATATTTAACAGTTATATACAAAGGGGTTTTTCATTATATTTTCATTTGTATCTATTTTCCCTTCTTTACTTTTGGTTAAATACATATTTACAAACGATCTGTGGCTTTAATAGGGAAAAATAACGTTTGAGCACCACATTGACTGTGTCAGACACAGTTCTCCCTTCTGCTTTCTATTATCTGCCTTACAATTTACCTGTTATTGACTTTAAAATGTCATTAAACTTATTAATAATAAAACATACAATATTAATATTGCCTCCACAGTGAGAACAATTTTCTGCACTGTTTCATTGAGAGTTCAATGCAAGAGCGATTGCAAACTAGCAATAACTTATCAGCAGTAATGTGAGATGCAGAAGTTTCAGTAAGGCATGCACACTGCTACATAAATTTTAAGCCATAATTAACAACAGCACAATAAAAGAGGAAATTTATATGATTTTGTTAATGAGCAACAGACGAGCCACATCATTATACATTACTGCTGTGTTATTTGCTGTAATGTATTGGTTCAAAAATTAAGACATACCGCAAACTGTAAGTGTATGTGAGCAGAAGTAATTGCGCTCTTGTACATATAAATATTTGAACAGAGGCTCAGAAAAGTAAAGAAAAGAGTGAATTTTGCGCACATGTATTGAAGCTATTGTATATACTTAAAATGAAGGGCCTTTCAATTATTTGTAATTGTGTTTTATTTCAGTCACAGTCTAAAAGAATTAGTGATATATTTGCAGAGAACACCAAAAACATACATCATCTCCATTTAAAAGGAAGCTTTGGATTATTATGGAAATAAAATTTGTTTTAATTACAGATAATAAACTCAATAAAAAAGAGTATGCTTCCTTGGTTGCAGAGTACCTAACTTCCAGTTAAAATATTGAAATTTATATTTTAGAGGAACAAAGAGAATCAAGTAAGAATAATTTATGAGTTACTGAATATTGGTAAGAAAGTGAGCAGCTCTCTTTGTTTTATAACTGGTTCACACAAGACAATGTAAGATTCTAACAAAACAAGAATTATACTGTTACATGGATGATGTCTACATGGTAAGCATAAAGTATTATATTGAACAAATTTCTAAATATACACTAAAATCTGTTTTCTTTTGCAGTAAATAATATTATTCATGTGAGTTAACAGTGAAAGAACAACAACAGCAGCATTTGACTGTATACTCAGCCCCAAGTACTTTTGAATGCATGTAATTAAGAACGAAGACTTTGAAGACTGTTTTGAAACTGTGGCAGGAGAAGTACAGACATGTAGATAAGAACAAAATACGAAACTTTAAAATTTGGGATGTATGTTGCAATCCATGAAACAAGAGTCATGAGAAAACAGACAGCTGATTGTAGCATAATAATAGCATATGAGCATTGGAAGAAGAAGATTTTTTATTAATAAAAAGTGAAAGCAGATAGAATCTAAACTGATTCCCGTATAATAAATAAAAAACAAATAAAAATTGAAACCAATTTAAAATGTTATGTATCAGAAATTAGATTTCATGACAATAAAAAGACAAGTCAATTACATTGCACTACTATATCTTTCAACAATTCTTTAAGCACTTTTATGTACTACCTGCAGAAATATTGTAATATTAATGTAATGGATATATGCATTAAACAACAGGTTGAACTTTGTAGGCTTAACTCATTTGAAATTGTTTTAAACAACTTTGAACATTCGAAGTTCATTGAGCTATTTCCAAGCTCTAATGCAGTTCATAAGTTCCGGAAGTTACTGGTGTTACTTCCTCTTAATTTCTATTGTTATATGAGGAACAATACACAATATCATGAGCACTACCATAAGATAAAATCTTTTATCTATATTAGTCTTTTAAAATAGGTTTCACTGAATCCATGTAATGTATAACTGTTTTGCACATCTGTGGATTAAAATAGACCACCAGATGTTTTCCTACCTTCACAATTTGCTTACAATACTTTGTATCTGGATAAAAATGGCAGTGGTTATGCAGCAAAATTCTGTGAATACAGGTGAAATACAAAATTCAGTTACACAGAATGAGTTCAAGTGCAATAACTAAGGGCATGCTAATCAGGGTATCTTTAAGTGAAAATGGATATCCCAGACACCAGACATCTACCACAGAAGGAACATTTCACGATACATGAATAAAGTTTCATTTGATGGTAATAAATTAGTATAACATACCACATTAAAACAGTGATCCAGATGTTACTGTCAGTGGCATGAAAATCAGATAATTATAGTTAAAAATTAGCTCTGAAAATTCCAGAAACCCTTTACAAAATTATCATTCTGGTTAATTAGCTCATCTGTTTAAAAAATATCAGTAACTCACAAATACTCTGATACTTTTTGGAAATATCAGTGGTACTTGCAAACAACATCTAATACCTGTCCAGTAACAAACCTGTAAGGTGCAAGAAAATAATTCTATTGTCCCAATATGTAGAAATTGTAAATATGATAAACCACAAGTGAGTAGAAAATATGAAACAGCCACTGGCTTCTAACTACACTAAAAATCTCAAACACTCATAATATATATAGAAACAGATATCAAAAATATTTTATCAAGTTATCCCACCAATGATTTTAATTTCCTTTCTCCTGCCCTTAGTTCTACACTGCTGGAATTTGTACTGAGAATTATAAAAAAAGTGTCCACATGTTGAACTGGAAGTTGTAGAAGATGAGGAAAAACATTAAATTGAATGTTATTGGTAGTTACAGTAATTAGGACAAATGTGTGTAGTAGAAGTGCTTCCTTTACCCAATGATAATTTCATTTCTAACACATGGAGGAAGACAAAATTATGCTCAATTGAGAATTAAAAACCTTTCAGATCACAAATGTCACCAACTGTGGTAGAGCTGTTTTTAATACACCCCAGATCGCATTTTATTAAATTCCATCAAATGACAGTTCCTTAGTCTGGGAATAAATGAAATTATTTGATTAAAAATTCAGCAACAATTTTGTTGCCACAAAAATTTTGAAACACCTCAGATACTGGTAACAGAGATGTGTCACTCTTTGTCTTTACGTGTCTGATGCTCTATTAAATTACATACACTTTCCTAAAATGTATCTGAGTTTTTCAGCAAGTAAACACATTTCAATGCAAATTAATTAATTTAAAAATGATTAATGAACTTAATTGAATTAATAAACTTAAAAAAATATATTGAACGAAAAGTACCCCACAAATAGGTAACAGAAACATGTTACTAAAATTTTGTGAATATATTGAACCTCAGTTACAAATTACTGTGAATAAAGAAACTAAAAAGAAAATTCATGTCCTACCTACTGTGATCCACAAAATAAACATGTTGACCCAACATTACCAAAAAATGTTAGTAAGTGTAAAGAACTTCTGAATTCAGTGCAAAAATGTAAAAAGAAAATTAACTTGGATAACATGGAAATCAAATAGTTTTACTAACGATCTGAATCAGAAGATTCCTTTACATATTGTGGCACATGCAGTGAAAAGAACAATCAAATGAATTGGAAAGAAATGCACAAAATCTATTGTGAGCCTAAAAAGAGCTTTATGCTGAATAATTGTTTCACAGTAACCAGAAAAAAATAATACTTCAGAAGCCTGATAAAGAAGTCCTGTAAACACTTCTACTAAATGGGTAAGTTACAAATATAGAGCTCTTTCTACATCTGTAAGCAACTGATTGTAGAAGAGGCATTATAAATGCCATACCACTTTTGCCTTTAAAAAGGCATTTACACCTACAATAGTGAAGACCTTTGAATTAAAGCTTTAAAGATGAAAATGGAATTGTCGTAAGATTATAAGATGTAAATTTCCTGTCCTCATTTTGCATTTTACCTAAATAGTCTGTTATCTATCCATTTCTATTACATGCTAATTTCTTTAGAGAAAAAATTAACATGAATAAACAAATACACTGTTGATAACATTTTGTCTCTATAAGTCTTATTTTATTAAGTACAAAAAGTTCAGTTTAATTTTTTTCTTCTAGAGTGCAATTTATTTATTTACAAACAGGTGATTTGATATACTATACGTATGACTACATAAAAATATATAAAAAGTGAAGCCATGTCTTAGTTGCATATTTTAGAAAAGAAATCTGAATTCTACATCACAGCTCTGTGAATCTCACTTTTCAACTCCTAAGCTTACAGACTCCGGCCCAACAAGTACCAACGTGCTCAGAGGAGGGCCACACACTTCATTATATTCTCAAAAATAATCTGTATGTACATAAAACATACTTAATTAGAAGTTTAAATTAATTAATAACAAATGCACCAATCATTTTCTTTAAAATTTCCATGTCTCAGGTTATGAACAACACCTCATAAATTACTGTGTATGGCAGTCAAAATTTATGTGACTTCCATAGTATATCAAAATATACATGATTAATTGAAGTGTTTGCTATCTGATCACTATCAATAGTCAAAAAACAGTGGGACCTGCCCATTTCATGCACTTTACAAGAGGCATACAAATGAATACCAGTTATACATTTCATGCACTTTACAAGAGGCATACAAATGAATACCGGTAATGATAACTCTCGTGCACTGCAATAGAAGCAGGAAACAAACAGCAATAATATTTAGCAATTTAAAATACAAGCTTTTAGTTATATTTATTAAATGAATAACACAATTTATAGTTAAATTATGCCAACAAAAATTTGAGTTTGTTTTGGTAGTAAGGGGCAATAAATACACGAAAAATAATCCATTCCATCATAATATGTAAAGCCAACAAATACTCTGTCCCATTACATTCATAATCCAGTCACCACATCATATTCAAATATGTCAAAACAGCCTGAGAACATGAAAATACATTTCTTTACTGATAAAAACACAAACAATGAACAACAGAAACTGCATGTAAACATAGTTATATATCAAAAACTGCCATGGCTCGGTTGCTTTTACTTTCATAGCACTCCAAGGTACACAAAGTTTAAAATGTTCATTCAGTACTCATAACTTGATTCACTGACAGTAGGTTACTATGTGGCACTGTCAACAATAATGTATTCTTTCTTGACCTGATACGAAATTCGTTCACAGCACTTGAAACACAATACTGGCAAAAGAAACATGACTAGCTTGCTATCTGTTTATAGCTTTCTCTTATATTCAGAGTACATGTAAACAGTTTTCTATTTACAAGTCTTGTGATGTGTTTCGTTTAAAACAGTCACGCCCATCATTATGACAGTTGACTGTTGCAGTACCTTAATTCTGTAAAAGTACTATTAAGCTTACTCTAAAACAGAGTAACAAAAAAGTACGCAGTGCAGTCAGTTCATTTCACAAGCACTTTGATAAATATATACAACACTTTTTCATCAGCATGATAAATATTTTGTTCCATTCTATTTCTGGTGTTTCTGGATGTTGTCAGAGCTCTAATGATTTAATCACGTTTTTCCAGCAGCATCCTTGGTATGGACACTAGTGTTTCTGTAAAAAAAAAAAAAAGATAAATGCATATTAAAAGCAAATCTCGGAAACGTAGCTTATACTGATTGCATAACTTTTTTAACAATATAACACATGCCAATGGCAAATATTATCTGTTTTTTTCCCTTCCACTTTAAGAACACTTTTTATCAAAAGGCATGCGAGAAATAAGTCAAAAAGAAAATTGTGAAACATCGTATAGATTATACTGACAATAACATAGACAATAAAGATATTCTACTGAAAGAAATTGTTCATGTGAACACAATAAAATACAGACTGAATCTCATGTCTTAAGTTCTTGCATGGGATGTCAAGAACAAGCCAGACCAGTATGATGTAGGCCCACACAACATTTGTTTATTTAACTGCTGAACTGCCCTTCATATTCTGCACAAAGCACATGATCACAAGCAATGAAAGATGATAGTATTGGAATGAAGGTATAAAGATGGAAGATATACAACAGAAACTCATATTTTAGTGGAGACTGAATTTACTAAGAAATAGAGACTGTTGCTTAGGATTTCTGACGTGTGCACAGCATGATGTTTTAAATGCCTGTTATGTGATAAGTGCACATCTAGTTAAACATTATGAAATGCCTAAAATAACAAATATATGTGATAAACTGTATTAATGTTGTCATACATCCTGACACATAACAGCCTATTTCTCATGACATTCTGAAGCTAATTTGGAACTCCTGATCAACTGTCAAGTCATTAGGTAGGTCCAGGGGTGGCTACAGATTTTTTTTTTTCTAGTTGGAGTGGGCACAAGGATTAGAAATGTGAACATGTCCTTATATGCTTTGCGACTGTAATTTTAAAATAAAGAAATGCATGCATGCATGCCTCAACCCCCCCCCCCCCCTCCACCCCAAACAAGAAAATGTCTTGGGATGGCATAAGGTTCAGAAAGTTCTCACCACAGAGCTGGTTGTTACAGGAAATATGTACAACAACTGACACATGACTCCAATACTTGGAGACTTCTAATGGAGACTTTCCATATTTTTGTCCATTTCTTGCCAAATTTGTAGGTCTCCCTCCAAAGCTACAAAACAAGGGAGATCATCTTTGTATGTTCAGTACTTTGCAAATCATGCTCTATGTCTTTATCACTAAAGTTCTGCAAATACTGCTTTTGTATATGTCCGGTTCTTTGTAGCTGAGTTGAAGGGAGTCTTCATTTAACAAATGATCAAAAACAGGTACAAACAACGACAGATGGTAATATTCTTCGGCAGACTGTGTCTGAAAACTAGGTCTGTTGGTCTGTTCAAAGCATAAATAGAGTGCCACCTGTAAGCATCTCCAATAAATAACTCTCCATCAATTACAAAGACTGAAACTTCCTGGCAGATTAAAACTGTGTGCCCGACCAAGACTCGAACTCGGGACCTTTGCCTTTCGCGGGCAAGTGCTCTACCAACTGAGCTACCGAAGCATGACTCACGCCCGGTACTCACAGCTTTACTTCTGCCAGTACCTCGTCTCCTACCTTCCAAACTTTACAGAAGCTCTCCTGCAGGTCCCGAGTTCGAGTCTCGATCGGGCACACAGTTTTAATCTTCCAGGAAGTTTAATATCAGCACACGCTCCGCTGCAGAGTGAAAATCTCATTCTGGAAACATCCACCAGGCTGTGGCTAAGCCATGTCTCCGCAATATCCTTTCTTTCAGGAGTGCTAGTTCTGCAAGGTTCGCAGGAGAGCTTCTGTAAAGTTTGGAAGGTAGGAGACAAGGTACTGGCAGAAGTAAAGCTGTGAGTACCGGGCGTGAGTCGTGCTTCGGCAGCTCAGTTGGTAGAGCACTTGCCCGTGAAAGGCAAAGGTCCTGAGTTGAAGTCTCGGTCGGGCACACAGTTTTAATCTGCCAGGAAGTTTCATATCAGCGCACACTTCGCTGCAGAGTGAAAATTTCATTCTCGAAACATCCCCCAGGCTGTGGCTAAGCCATGTCTCTGCAATATACTTTCTTTCAGGAGTGCTAGTTCTGCAAGGTTCGCAGGAGAGCTGCTGTAAAATTTGGAAGGTAGGAGACGAGGTACTGGCAGAAGTAAAGCTGTGAGTACCGGGCATGAGTCGTGCTTCGGTAGCTCAGTTGGTAGAGCACTTGCCCGTGAAAGGCAAAGGTCCCGAGTTCGAGTCTCGGTCGGGCACACAGTTTTAATCTGCCAGGAAGTTTCATATCAGCGCACACTCCGCTGCAGAGTGAAAATCTCATTCTGGAATTAGAAAGACTGTCTGTTTATTTGTGTATTCAATTAGCTTTTACCTGCAGTTTCATCTGTGTACCAGTAGTATTGTTATGATGAGTAGGTATCAGAGAAGCATAGCTCGCAATGTGTACGTCTCCTCTACTGACCCATTGCACTACGTCAGATGTTATAAGTCTTTGTAAGTGCATGTCATCACAGTACCAACATGAATGCATCAATTTCAACGCAGACTTTTTTTATTTATTTGAAGGCTAGTGTAATCAGACTTGTTTTGACGTATGTTTGATGAAAGTTTGTTCAGGTGTTGCGAGGTAATCTGCTAAATAAAGTAAAAAGTTTGCTAATAGCAGTGTGCTGCATAGTCGATATATGGTACATAATTTGATATGATACAACAATGTTGTTGTTGTGGTTTTCAGTCCTGAGACTGGTTTGATGTAGCTCTCCATGCTACTCTATCCTGCGCAATCTTCTTCATCTCCCAGTACCTACTGCGGCCTACATACCTCTGAATCTGCTTAGTGTATTCATCTCTTGGTCTCCCTCTATGATTTTTACCCTCCATGCTGCCCTCCAATACTAAATTGTGATCCTTTGATGTCTCAGAACATGTCCTACCAACTGATCCCTTCTTCTAGTCAAGTTGTGCCACAAACTCCTCTTCTCCCCAATCCTATTCATTACCTCCTCATTAGTTATGTGATCTATCCATCTAATCTTCAGCATTCTTCTGTAGCACCACATTTCAAAAGCTTCTATTCTCTTCTAGTCCAAACTAGTTATCGTCCATGTTTCACTTCCATATATGGCTACACTCCAGACATATACTTTCAGAAACGACTTCCTGACACTTAAATCTATACTCGATGTTAACAAATTTCTCTTCTTCGGAAACGCTTTCCTTGCCATTGCCAGTCTAAATTTTATATCCTCTCTACTTCGACCATCATCAGTTACTTTGCCCCCAAATAGCAAAACTCCTTTACTACTTGAAGTGTCTCATTTCCTAATCTAACTCCCTCAGCATCACTCGACTTAATTCGAATACATTCCATTATCCTCATTTTGCTTTTGTTGGTGTTCATCTTATATCCTCCTTTCAAGACACTGTCCATTCCGTTCAACTGCTCTTCCAAGTCCTTTGTTGTCTCTGACAGAATTACAATGTCATCGGTGAACCTCAAAGTTTTTATTTCTTCTCCATGGATTTTAATACCTACTCTGAATTTTTCTTTTGTTTCCTTTACTGCTTGCTCAATATACAGATTGAACAACATCAGGGAGAGGCTACAAGCCTGTCTCACTCCCTTCCCAACCACTGCTTCCCTTTCATGTCCCTCGACTCTTATAACTGCCATCTGGTTTCTGTACAAATTGTAAATAGCCTTTCGCTCCCTGTATTTTACCCCTGCCACCTTTAGAATTTGAAAGAGAGTATTCCAGTCAACATTGTCAAAAGCTTTCTCTAAGTCTACAAATGCTAGAAACGTAGGTTTGCCTTTCCTTAATCTTTCTTCTAAGATAAGTCGTAAGGTCAGTATTGCCTCACGTGTTCCAATATTTCTACGAAATCCAAACTGATCATCCCCGAGGTTGGCTTCTACTAGTTTTTCCATTCGTCTGTAAAGAATTCGCGTTAGTATTTTGCAGCTGTGACTTATTAAACTGATAGTTTGGTAATTTTCACATCTGTCAACGCCTGCTTTCTTTGGGATTGGAATTATTATATTCTTCTTGAAGTCTGAGGGTATTTCGCCTATCTCATACATTTTGCTTGCCAGATGGTAGAGTTTTGTCAGGACTGGCTCTCCCGAGGCTGTCAGTAGTTCTGATGGAATGTTGTGTACTCCCGGGGCCTTGTTTTGACTTAGGTGTTTAAGTGCTCTGTCAAACTCTTCACGCAGTATCATATCTCCCATTTCATCTTCATCTACCTTCTCTTCCATTTCTATAACATTGCCCTTAAGTACATCACCCTTGTATAGACCCTCTATATACTCCTTCCACCTTTCTGCTTTCCCTTCTTGGCTTAGACATTTGTCCTCTAGCCATCCCTGCTTAGCCATTTTGCACTTCCTGTCGATCTCATTTTTGAGACGTTTGTATTCCTTTTTGCCTGCTTCATTTACTGCATTTTTATATTTTCTCCTTTCCTCAATTAAATTCAATATTTCTTCTGTCACCCAAGAATTTCTACTAGCCCTTGTCTTTTTACCTACTTGATCCTCTGCTGCCTTCACTACTTCATCCCTCAAAGCTACCCATTCTTCTTCTACTGAATTTCTTTCCCCCATTCTTGTCAATTGTTCCCTTATGCTCTCCCTGAAACTCTGTAAAACCTCTGGTTTAATCAGTTTATCCAGATTCCATCTCCTTAAATTCCCACCTTTTCACAGTTTCTTCAGTTTTAATCTACAGTTCATAACCAATAGATTGTGGTCAGAGTCCACATCTGCCCCTGGAAATGTCTTACAATTTAAAACCTGGTTCCTAAATCTCTGTCTTACCATTATATATTCTATCTGAAATCTGTCAGTTTCTCCAGGCTTCTTCCATGTGTACAACCTCCTTTTATGATTCTTGAGCCAAGTGTTAGCTATGATTAAGTTGTGCTCTGTGCAAAATTCCACCAGGCGGCTTCCTCTTTCATTTCTTAGCCCCAATCCATATTCACCTACTACATTTCCTTCCCTCCCTTTTCCTACTACCGAATTCCAGTCACCCATGACTATTAAATTTTCGTCTCCCTTCACTATCTGAATAATTTCTTTTATTTCATCATACATTTCTTCAATTTCTTCGTCATCTGCAGAGCTAGTTGGCATATAAATTTGTACTACTGTCGTAGGTGTGGGCTTAGTGTCTATCTTGGCCACAACAATGCATTCGCTGTGCTTTTTGTAGTAGCTTACCAGCATTCCTATTGTTTTATTCATTATTAAACCTACTCCTGCATTACCCCCATTTGATTTTGTATTTATAACCCTGTATTCACATGACCAAAAGTCTTCTTCCTCCTGCCACCGAACTTCACTAATTCCCACTATATCTAACTTTAACCTATCCATTTCCCTTTTTAAATTTTCTAACCTACCTGCCCGATTAAGGAATCTGACATTCCACGCTCCGATCCATAGAACGCCAGTTTTCTTTCTCCTGAAAACGATGTCCTCCTGAGTAGTCCCCGCCCGGAGATCCGAATAGGGGACTATTTTACCTCCGGAATATTTTACCCAAGAGGACGCCATCATCATTTATCCATACAGTAAAGCTGCATGCCCTCAGGAAAAATTACGGCCGTAGTTTCCCCTTGCTTTCAGCCGTTCGCAGTACCAGCACAGCAAGGCCGTTTTGGTTAGTGTTACAAGGCCAGATCAGTCAATCATCCAGACTGTTGCCCCTGCAACTACTGAAAATATAGATCTCAAAAAGCTCTACAAAAAATTCCATAAGAACATATGTTTGTGTTTCTTCATGGTTCACCAACAGACACCATTTCTGTGATGTCTTTTGGATTTACTGTGCCAAGTGCAATCAAAAGACAAAAAAATTATGGGTGAACTGTAAATGATAAGCATATGTTCTCATGAACCTTTGTGTAGATCTTTGGCCACATGGCATTGCCGAGAGGGAAGACTATTATGTTCGGAGCACGGCTTTGGTGCATCACACTGCATCTGCATCTGCAGCAGAAATCCAAGCAGCATCTGGCACCACAGTGACACTGACAAATCGGTTGTTTCAAGAAAAGCTCCAAGCCAGATGCCCTGTAGTGTACATTCCAATAACCCAAAACCACAGCCATTTGTAACTTCAGTGGTGTCAAGCAGAGCTCATTGGAGGGGAGAATGGAGATCTGTTGTGCTTTCTGACAGCTGGTTCCAGCTTGGTGCCAGAGATGGCTGTGTGTTGTTTAGGAAGAGGTCAGTTGAGGGCCTGCAACCATGTCTGCATGCTAGACACAGTGGAGTTATGGTCTGGGGCATTATTTCGTATGACAGCAGGAGCACTTTCATGGTTACTATGTGAACCCTGACTGTAAATTTATATGTCACTATGATGATTTGACCTGTTGTGCTGCCATTCATGAACAGCATTCCAGGGGGTGTTTTTCAACAGGATAATGCTCGCTCACGTACTGCTGTTGTAACCGTGCTCTGCAGAGTGTTGCCATTTTGCCTTGGCCTGCTTTATTGCCAGATCTGTTTCCAATCAAGGACACATGGGATATCATCGGATGACAACTCCAACATTATTCACAATTACCATTAAACACCTCTGTATTGACTGTCAAAGTACAACAGGTATGGAACTCCATCCCACAAACTGACATCTGGCACTTGCACAATAAAATGCACACACATCTGCATGCTTGCATTCAACGTGCTGGTGGTTACACCAGTTATTAAGGTGCCAGCACTTCATTTCTGCAATGGCTAATCTCACACCTACATTAACCTGTGATCTTGCAATGTTAATCACTTAAATACGTTATCTAGACAATTGTATTTCAGAAATTTCATTACTCTACCTCAATTATGTTTTGGTGTTGTAATTTTTTTTTTTGTCAGCATATTTGCCAACAACATTACTTTGGTGAAATGTCAAGGCACATAGAACATCAGATGTGCTGACTGTAAGAAATTTGACAATGATGGAAAATCTAAACTTGTAGCTTCAAATAAAGCTGTTTATATTGGTCACTCGTGGCAGTTCTATTTCTTACTAACTAGGAGGAGAATCAAGAGAAATCAAACATTTACCAAAAATATCCGATTCTGTGAGCCTGAGTGTAGCCCCAGAAATTTACAAATTTTTCACGAAGCGAAAGATTTAACTTTACTTGCTTAGCAAGTAAAGCCTTCATAACAGCTCATTTATCTGCTACACAATCAGGAAATCATTTAATTGGATAGATAAAAAAATCTACTCACCAAGTGGTGGCAGAACACACACATATAAAATACTGTTGTGATTGGCAAGCTTTGAGGACCAGTGGCTCCTTCTTCAGGCAGAAGGGTTGAAGTAGAAGGAAGAAGGGTGGAGGAAAGGGACTGGAGAGGTCTAGGAAAAGGGGCAGATTTTGGGAAAGTCACACAGAACTGCGGTTCAGGAGAGATTTACCATATGGGATGAGAATGGGGGGTGGGGGGTGGAGAATTATGTGACCCCTGAGCATGTAAATTTTGCCTTTGAGCAGGGCAATGTCATTTTAAACAACTTCATGGCAGTGTGTCAGCTAACATTATGTCCATCCATTGCCAGGAACACATATCATTGATTCAATTAACTGCAATTAGGACTTCTCATTTACAAACAATTGGGTAACAAAAGAAACATCACAATACTTTATAAAATACAGTTAGAACCTGTAACAATTCTGTTTGTCATACTATCAACTTGCTACACTATTGTTTTACAGAAATGCATCTAATTACTGTGAAATTACTGTAATTCACAATAAAAGACTAACTGAAAATGTAAATGAAGTATCCATTTGGGCTACATGTATTATATATTGAAATTCCATCTACACTAATAAATAATGTATACTAAAAAATAATGTACTCTTCTTTGATACAGTAAACATGGTAGGAATACTTGGGATAATGTAGTTTAATCAGCAGTGTTTATTTAAACCATTTCACTTATTTTCCCATGAAAATGACAAATGCATATTTGACTTTTTTCCTATTTCATGTGTTTCAATTTTTACCTCTGAATGATAACATTTTCTATAACAATGAAAATAATTAATTACTGACAATATAATGCAGATGGATAGATAAAAAATCTACTCACCAAGCAGTGGCAAGAGAACACGCACACACAAAAAGATTTAACTCTTGCAAGCTTTCGGTGCCAGTGACTCCTTCCTCTTTCTGAACTTTACCCCTTTTCCTACACCTCTCCGGTTTCAGCCCTCTTCCTTTCCCTTCAACTCTTCTCCCAGAAGAAAGAGTCAGTAGCTGTGAAAGCTTGCTTAAGTTAAACGTGTGTGTGTGTGTGTGTGTGTGTGTGTGTGTGTGTGTGTTTTCTCCTGTCACCACTTGGTGAGAAGATTTTTTATCTAGCCATCTACATTGTATTGATAGCATTTTCAGTTATTTTGATCAACTTCTATGATTGTAATTAATGAAATTGCTACATGTAATGATGTTGGATTTGTTAGGAGGACTATATGAGACCTCAGAGAAAAATCGCGTAGGAGGACCAATACAATGTGAAATTTTGAGCTGAACTGTGTGACATAACATCAAATAAATTTGTGATGAAATTTTCTTGGACTTTTCACATCATTAGAGAATCACATGATGTTCTGTGGCCTTTCATCACTAAAGTAATATACAGTAAGAATTGGCTGCAGCAGAGCAACATGGATTAAGTTCTTGCAAACACTCATAAAAAAATCTGAATTACACCCATCCAACTTCAAGAACTTTTATTTCATCTTCATTTTTCGAGATCAACATTTATAAAGACTTTTACTTTGTTTTGGCAACTATTATCCCCAGCAAGGCAGTTGCACCACAATCTTTAATGGACTCTAGTAACTTCCAGATGTTTTATTTTCAAAACTGCCTTATGTGTTTTGACATTTTGTCATTTTCAAAGGCTATAAAATGCAACACAAAACTGGTATCAAAAGGTATGAAAATATGTTGTATTTCAACATTGACTTGAGACAGAAAATATTGAGCTCAAAGTAAGATTCATCACTAAAGGCAATTCTACTCCATTCAATATGACTCCAGGCCCCGACGACAAGTGAAGATGGATCTGGAGATGCCCTGGACAGCAGTGGGATACCAACCTGACCATCACCCACCTAACAACATGACAACTAAGAGTTAAGGTCTGGGGTACAAATTTTTTCACAGCAGAGCCTGTCTGGTTGTCATCCATGGCACTCTTACAGCTCAGCAGTATGTTGACAATATTCTATGCCCCATTTTGTTGTCCTTTATGAAAAGCCATCCTGGGCTTACATTTCACTAAGCTAATGCCCACTCATGCATGGCGGTGCTCATCTTCATCCTTGCCAAACCCTACCTTAGCCAGTGAGGTCACCAGATCTCTCCCCAATTGAGAATGTTTGGAGCATTATGGGCACAGCCCTCCAATCAACTCAGGACTTTGATAATCTAATGTGCCAACTGGACAGAATTCAGCACGATACCCCTCAGAAGAATATCCAACAAGTCTATGAATCAATGCCAAGCTGAATAACTGCTTGTATAAGGGCCAGAGGTGGACCAGTGCATTATTGATTCGCTCAATATGTGAAGCTCTTTCTCTTGAATAAATCATCAAATTTTTCTGATATTGTTATCATTTGTTTGTCAGCAAATGTATAACATCTATTGATTTCCATTCCATTTGGGTAATTTCTTCATGGAGCATTTTTTCCCCTTCAAATTTATGCCATCACAGGCCTCTGCTGTCTCTTGGTACCAGTGTGCAATCTCTTCCAATATCATGGTTTTATGTTTGTTTCAAAAAGTTACGGGGTTTGGGGGTCTGCACACACTCAACATGATAGCAAAGAGATCTCTCAACTTGGCTAATGACCGGCACAATATTGCATACTCCGTTATGGCATCAAAATGGCCATTACCTTCCAAAAGTCCTAACACCTCACATGCTCACTGCAACATGGCTTTTTCCTGTCTATCAACTGTTTTAAGGGACTGAAACCAGACAAGGCTCCAGATGCAGGTCACCAGCAACCATACAGAAAGCGTGTTAAATGCACAGAGTAAATTCTGCCCAATGCAATGGACACCTTCACAAATGGCCAACCTTTGACGGAGGTGCCCTGCACATGACATATCCATTCTTTCTATGAAGTAAACCATGTGTAATATTTTGGTACTTCTGCATACAGTAAAGTTCAGGTAAAGTCATCCATCTGGCACACACGGAAAAATGCGGTGAGGGTGGTGTCGCTACTTGATCACACAAGAAGGGCTCCATGAAGTACACATGCTCAGCTTTGGAAAGGTGCACCACAATATGTGTCACTGTCAGGTGCTTCTTGTGAAGTGGCAGCTCAATATTCACCATACTGCTTCATTGCTGCTGTTCTATCAACCTGCTCTAAACACCCGCACTTCAGCTCTGGGGTCAGTATTAGTGTAGCTGTACTGTTACACAATAAATAGTACCTGGTTACTATCTTTGTTTATGTACTTGCAACTGTATTTAACTGCCTGAACAGAGTTACAAAACTCCTCATTAATGTTGGCATTAAAAATTTTGGAAAGAAATGGTGAGTATGGAACCACGCAACTGTTGTCCGCTGCGACATCTTGCATGGTACCTGTCTCTTTAATTGTAATCATATATCCCCATCCTTGAGTGCTCTGCACCTGTGCAATGGATATCCATTCTAGTTCTTTTTGGTCTCTTTTAATAATGCTAAAGGATACTTTTTGGTGCACTTCCCCCCAACCTTCAGGCACCTGGACGTAGGGACAAACAAACCACAGATTAGGCCCTCAGTGACCATGTCATATAGCTGGGGTCGAACAGCTCTGCCGATAGCACCTCATCACTTTGGTTTGCATGCAATTTCTGTTTTAACAGCAGCAGCAAGTCCATATGTGGCAAGCCATGTTTTGGCACTCAGTTGAATACATGAAGCACTGTGCCTCGCCAAAAACATGCCTTTTCATGAGCAGGGCCACCAGGTTTTGCACTTTAAACAGTCACAGTACAATTTCACTGTGGTCTGTCAGTTTCTGCCTGTCCATTAATTCCCCCCAATCTCAGTCCAGGATCAGTTGCATGTGAAGGCGATGAATAAAATGTTGTTGACCATAGTTTCAGACATAATAGAATGGGTTCTGAATACATTCGCGAAGGTACTTAGGACTGATCATGAATGACGACAGGAAAATGACCCTCTGACCTAAGTCATTCGGATTCACACTGCTGTTGTTCACAATGGTTCGCAATGGCATCTTGCAGATGGATGTAATTCTCTGCATGCAGCTTGTTTTGGGTTTAGTGCTATGTATATTGGACACTCATTCTCCATCTTCAAATACACATCTACCAAAAATTGGGACAGAATTCCTACCACTGTAGAGGCAAGCTGAAGTTGTGTTTGTGGATCATCAGGTGAAACATGTAGAAATCCAAGCACGTCACTATTTTGTTCAGGTTCAGTTGCCCAGTCATAAGATCTGTTTGAGGGATAATGAAATATTATCCAATTTGTAGTTTACAAAACATAATGGGATACTGTAGAAAATCATAGTTGCAATACATATACACGATACTGGTAAATGGAAATGCTGAGTGACTAGGGCCTTCCGTCGGGTAGACCATTTTCCTGGTGCAAGTCTTTCGAGTTGACGCCACTTCGGCGACTTGCGTGTCAATGGGGATGAAATGATGATGATTAGGACAACACAACACCCAGTCCCTGAGCAAAGAAAATCTCTGACCCAGCCCAGAATTGAATCCGGGCCGTTAGGTATGACATTTCATCATGCTGACCACTCAGCTACCAGGGACGGACATGATCCTGGTGAGAGAGCCAGTGTGCTTGTGCAGACCAGTATCCCTTGGGGTGGTGGGATCGATGCCCACACTTACAGCCATGACCTTGGCCATGGCCAGCTCATTGAAGTGACATGCATGCTGCCTGCTTCAGCATGTGACCCGTGTGGATCATCACCTTGCAGCTCTTGTCAGGCACATTCTCAAGAGCTGTTTATAATTCATGCACCAACATAATATGATTGTACAGAAATTTTTGTATTTTTCAGTATGATCACCTATTCAACTTCCTGAATAATTTGACACTATTAGTCTCCACCTCATTGTCTCCCATAAAGTAAACTTGCAAAAATTGTGCTTGACAATTGGACGGAGGTGAAGGGGCCCCTATTTTGTGGTGCACTTGCCCCTGCACCATAAAATTTGGTGAAAACCCAGGCATCTGCTCCAAAGGAGGCCATGTGAAAACATGAATTATATTATTTTGTATGGTGAGGAACTGCTGTGGCTCATCAGTCTTGCCAGAAAATAATTCCTTTAAAGGACTGACCAGTTCTTTTAAAGTAGAATGGATACCTTGCCCCAGAACAACACATTCCTACCATTTCCACCTTCAATTTCAGTGCCCCGCAAAATCTGAAAGCCTTGTTCACACGGTCAGTTTTGATGAGCCTATGATTAGTGTAATCTAAACTTATATCGTACTCACAAAGTACATTTTTAAGAAGTCCCCAGGTATTCACTGCAAATATCTGTTAATCTTCAACTTTTGATGAGCAACAGTGAGCTGGCTCACAACTGCCTCTTCGACTCTTTGACTGTTTCAGAGGAAAGCACAGAGGCCATGCATGCTGCATTCTGCTGACTTTGAGAAGCCGTGTCTCCAACTGTCTCAAAGCACACTGAGTGGCCATATGTTCTACTGACTCATATACTATCACTGGGCATATGACTGATTTGGTGTCTCAGCTACATGATGAAATGCAATGCATTCAGTGTTCTGTCGATGTTGAGCATCAGACTATGTCAAAGTTTCAGGCACTCAAGCATTTGCCTGATGCTCCACCTGCTCAATTCTCCATTTTTCAGAATGAACTAACAATTGTTGGAGAAAGGCTGATCTTCACTGTTTTGGGTTAAATCTAATTTTGGCACAGGAAGGGTTGAGTTATGCTGCCACAAAAATCTTTGGTTATTTACCAAATAGCATCAGAAGTATGATAGATAGCCAAGCACATTTAAAAACAAATTAAAAGAATTTCTGAATGACAACTCCTTCTACCTTTTGTTAAACTGACACATTCCACATCATTATGAAGTGTTGGGTTCATGACCTATGGAACAAGTAGTAATCTACCCCAAACTCGCTATCTTCATAGTTTGCACTCATTGTGAGCTCTGTGAAATATTCAACCAGCATTTGCCAATCATTAGAAATTTAAACACTAATACTTAAACTAACGAACTAATGTCATAACAGATATGACCTAATTAAACTAACCTGATAACTAACTAAACTAGCAACAGTACAACCAAATAGATGACAAAGTCATTAATCCAAAACAAATGCCAATTAAACAAAGGAAAGAAACAACAAACCTAATGGAGAAACAAACTATTGAGATCCCACAAACCAACAAAATCATGAAAGAAACTATGAATCACTCAAATCCATCCAAAAAAAACACATCAATTTCCAAAAAAGCAAATTTTCAATATGGTAGAAGCAATCGAAATCACTGTGTGTCATTGAAATCCAAAGAGAAAAATTATGTCAACGTAAAAACCCCAATAACATTGCAATATAATACACTTCCACAGTCCAAGTTCTCAACATTAATTCCTTTGAACTATTGAGACCCTAAAAGCAAACGAAATATGCAAAAGAATTATAAGTTATTCAAATTCAAACAGAACAGCCACATCAATATTTAAGAATTTCCACAACATCATAATCCAATACACTTCCCAAACATTCTATATGCTGCAAAATATTTTCATGTGCATACATTATTACACTGTTAGTGAGTGTAGTGATGATTTTATCCTAGAGGAATATTTCTACTGTTCTTGATTTACATGCGAACTTATTTAATTTGTCACAGATCATATTGCCCATATCATGGGAACAGTAGTCAACATCAACTATCCAATGGGAACAGCGATTTTTTTTTTTTTTTCAACAAAAGTTTGCCTTTGTGTTAATTCAAGGCATAAGCTAATGTCATACCAAATTTCTTCCAAATTCATCAAGCTGTTTTAGCATGAAGGAATAACAGACATACTCAAACACAAACTTCCAAATTTCTAATGTATGTGGGATATTGTCAACAACAACGGACATCACACTTCTTTTTAAACAGGGCATACTGCAGCAACAAAAAATCCCACATACTCATAATACACACATCAAAAAAAGTTTTGCATCACCCCAGTTCCCAGAACATCTGAAGACAGACGTCGACTATGGATACTGTATCACAGACACAGTCCCTCTGACTGTTCAGAGATGTCACTAAACCTGCCCAAAGATGTAAACAACCATGCATGAGCAGTGCCTATTAGACGGAGGTGGTCCAACAGCCGATCAGTTCCAATCATTCCCCCAGGAAGGAGGTACACAGCTCGTGTTGCCTGTAGTTCAACCATGCCTAAACGGTCAATACCAGAGATCGATCGTGTCTGTATTGTTACTATGTGACAGGAAGGGCTCTCTACAAGAGAAGTGTCCAGGTGTCTCGGAGTGAACCAAAGCGATGTTGTTCAGACATGGAGGAGATACAGAGAGACAGGAACTGTTGATGACGTGCCTTGCTCAGCCTCCCAAGGGCTACTACTGCAGTGGATGACCACTACCTAAGGATTATGGTTCGGAGGAACCCTGACAGCAATGCCACCATGTTGAATAATGCTTTTCATGCAGCCACAGGACGTCGTGTTACAACTCAAACTGTGCGCAATAAGCTGCATGATGTGCAACTTCACCCCGATGTCCATGGTGAGGTCCATCTTTGCAACCACGACACCATGCAGCATGGTACAGACAGGCCCAACAACATGCCGAATGGACCGTTCAGGATTGGAATCATGTCCTCTTCACCGATGAGTGTCGCATATGCCTTCAACCAGACAGTCATCGGAGATGTGTCTGGCAGTACCTTAGACACAGCGAGTGAAGCAAGGTGGAGGTTCCCTGCTGTTTTGGGGTCGCATTATGTGGGGTCGACATACACTGCTGGTGCTCATGGAAGGTGCCGTAACGGTTGTACGATGCATGAATGTCATCCTCTGACCGATATCAGGAGCATATTGGCGAGGCATTCTTCTTCCTGGGACAATTTGAGCCCACATCATTGTGAATGACTTCCTTAAGGATAACAACATCGCTCAACTAGAGTGGTCAGCATGTTCTCCAGACATGAACACTATCAAACATGCCTGGGATAGATTGAAAAGGGTTGTTTATGGATGACGAGACCCACCAACCACTCTGAGGGACCTATGCCGAATCACCGTTGAGGAGTGGGACAACCTTGACCAACAGTGCCTTGATGAACTTGTGGATAGTATGCCATGATGAATACAGGCAAGCATCAGTGCAGAGGACATGCTATTGGGTATTAGAGGTACCAGTGTGTACAGCAATCTGGACAACTACCTCTGAAGATCTCACTGTGTGGTGGTACAACGTGAAATGTATGGTTTTCATGAGCAATAAAAAGGGTAGAAATGATGTTTATGTTGATCTCTATTCCAATTTTCTGTACAGCTTCCTTAACTATTGAACCGAGTTGATGCAAAACTTTTTTTGTGTGTGTATTATGAAAAGGATAGATTGCTACTCACCATATAGTGGAGATGCTGAGTCACAGATAGGCACAACAAAAAGACTGCTGAACAAGTAAGATTTTGGCCAAAAGGCCTTCTTCTGAAGTAGTTTACACACACACACACACACACACACACACACACACACACACACATTCATGCAAACCCAACTCACTCATACATGACCACTATGTCTGGCAGCCAGGATCAGACTGCAAGCAGATTCTGCCAGGCTGAACAGCCCTCACCAACCCAGTCCTGCAAAACCATGTAAATCAGGCCCAAACTTCCTCACAATATCTCCTTTAGTCTAAAATTCCTGTATCCCACCTCTTGCATTGAAGCTTATCCTGTCCAGAAACTAGAGTAGCACACACACCACCACCTCAAAAAACTCTCCCGCTTATTCATCTCCTACTGCCGCCTTGGACCACCACTATCCACCACTTCCACAACAGCCTCCAAACCTCCCTCACATCCCTGCATAGCTGACAAACCCTGCCTCGCAGGCCTATTACATTTACCACACCCTCAGAAACTCCCTCCCACCACCTTACAGAATCCAAAATTAAAAGATCCAAAACACATTCACAAATCTTTCCTCCAAAAGCCTTAGTCTCACAGAAGTATCAGTCCTTTCTAAAGACCTTATCTTTGACCAATTCCGTAATTCAACTACGGTGAACTTGCTAAAGACCTTCACTCCCTCTCCCAGTCTTACAGTGGAACCAATTTTTTGCCACAAACTCTACCAATCAGATCAAACCTTTGATGAAGCAAGCTGGGACCTTGTTACTTCCTCTCTTGTTTTGCCATCTGCCTACTTAAGTTAATTTTTTTCATTTTTGACTAATTATCATTAACATACATGAGTGTAATCTACATTTTCATAAAAGAGAAAGGTTGACCCTCAGTTTTACAGAATATAACATCAGATCCAATTTTGTGCTTAATTTTGTGTACGTCATCAATGTCCTAATTTATTTTGATTATTCCTAGTTAATATCTCTTGTTATAGGGTGAAATCAGTAGTTGTTTCATGACTTTGATTCTATTGTTGACTTATAAACAAATATAAATTCTGTAATAATCATAAACATTTGAAAAAAACCACCAACAGCATTCTTTAAGTATTTATTTGGCTCTATTCAAAAACATGTTAGCAAAGTCAGCCCTTAATTAATTCCAAAGTAATGACCAGTTTTGTCAAAAGTATTGTTTGTATAACTGTATCTGTTAATTTCATTATTTAAACAAACAGTTTGGCTTAACCCCCGTGGTATTAAAAGTATTAAAAAGAACCAATTTTTTTGATGTATTCAGTTAATTTATTGAGTGATGTTTTAATTGTAATTTCTGTAAATTAAACATCAAACAATGTATAGTTTCCATACCTATTATTTTGATGATATGTAAAGGCCAGATTTTTTGTCCCGAGACAGTCAGTCCACGGCCGAGTTTCAGACGAGGAGCCCGTATTTGTTAGGTCAACATCAATGCATCAATTTAACCATGAAATAAGTGTTACAAGAATACGCCATGTATTAAAACAATGACAGTGTCTGTTCAATATCTACCGTATTATTCTGCAAGAACTGTGAACTGTGTGGTTAGGTTTTTACTGCTCATAGATATTCAACAGTAAACTTCTGTATCTGTATGCTGATGTTTGCCTGCAATGTATTAATGAGGCTTATCAAAATTTGCCAATAATTAACTGGACATATAACTGTGTAATATTGGAGGGTTGTGAACAGTGAAAGTACAAGCTACATCATTTACAGTAATCAGTGTTGGACTCCCCCGCCCCCCATTTTTCAGCCAATATAACAACACAATACATCGACACCAAGGGGCTATCAATGAGATAATAAAGCAGATGAATGTCACAAACCCAAAACCAATGTTTGAACCCTGCCTGACTCATCCTCCATCCAAATGTGATCCACTCCACTGCCACCAAATCATCCCCTCTTAACATACCAGAATTTCTTAACCCCAAACCTTGCATCCCTATCATGCCTTAAATCCCTCAACATGCAAGCTAACTTTACGTCTGCAGAATGAACTGCAATCCACACCTAAAAACTGATCCCGACCTAATAATCCTACCGGGTGACAAAGGTTCCACCACTATGATTTTGAATCCCAGGGAATACCTAGCAGAAGGACTGCACCAGCTGTCAGATTTCTCCACCTACAAACATTATCACAGTGACCCCATTCCAGATAAACAACAGAATCTTTAGTTTCTCCTCAAATCCTTGGGCCCATCCCAGAACCTCTCCCCTGAGTCTCTCTTCCCAACCTTACCACTCCTCGCACTCCCACCTTCTACGTGCTTTCTAAAGTCCATAAACCCAACCATTCAGGATAAGACATTGTGCCAAGCTATGGTGCTCCCATTGAGAGAACCTCTTTTCTCACAAACCACCACCTACAGCCCATTATCAACAATTCACCTTCCTACATAAAGAACACCAACCATTTCCTCCGCCAATTCTCTACAGTTCCTGTTTCTTTTGCATGTGGTGCCCTGCTCATCACTACTGATGCCATTGAATAGTGACCCAACAACTCCAAACCTGCAGCCTCCTTCCTGGTCACCCTGATCAACTACATCCTCATCCACAATTACTTTAACTTTGAAGGCATTCCCAGTGAACAGATCTGTGGTATGACAGTCAGCACTCACAAGGCACCATTCTAAGCCAACTTATTCATGGGCCCAAGTGAGGTGGTGCAGTGGTTAGCACAATGGACGTTTGGCAGGATGATGGTTCAAACTTGCATCCATCCATCCAGATTTAGGTTTTCCCTGATTTCCCTAAATTGCTCCAGGCAAATGCTGGGATGTTTCCTTTGAAAGGGCATGGCTGATTTCCTTCCCCATCCTTGATGCAATCTGTGCTCGTACTCTGTCTCCAATGACCTCAATGTTGATGTGGTGTTAAGTGCAATCTTCCTTGCTTCCTTCCTTCCTTCCTTCCTTCCTTCTAATCATGGGTGATCTAGAAGAATCCTTCCTAATCACCCAGAATCCCAAATGTCTCACCTGGTTTGGACTCAGTGATAAGATCTTGGTGATCTGGATTGAATGTAAGGGCACCTTATCCATATTCCTACAGAACCTCAACACTTCCTCCTCCATTTGCTGCACCTGGTCCTCCTCAACACAACAAGCCACTTTCATTAATGTTGACCTCCATATAAAAGACGGCTGCATCTAGTACCTCCATCCATACCAAACCTACCAACCATCAGCAATACCTCCACTTTGACAGCTGCCACCCATTCCATACCAAATGTCCCTTCCATACAGAATAACCACCTCTGGTCATCGCATCTGTAGTGAAGAGCAGTCCCTCTCCAAATATATAAAGGGTCTCACTGAGGCCTTCACAGACTGAAATTACCCTCCCAACCTGGTACAGAAACAGATCTCTTGTGCCTTATGTCTCCAGGCACTCACCACCTGAAAGATCCATTGTCTGGCCACAAAGAAGCACCCCCCTTGTGATTCATTACTGCCCAAAACTGGAGCAACTGAATCATATTCTCCACCAGGGTTCCAACTACCTCTGGTCATGCCCTGAAATGAGGAATATTCTATCCACTATCCTTCCCAGCCCTCCCACAGTGACATTTCACAGCCCACCAAACCTACACAATATCCAGATCCATCCCTTCTCCACCCATTCCCAACCCCTTGCCTCATGGTTTACATTCCTGCAACAGACCTAGATGCAAGATCTGTCCACTACCAACTTCTCCAGTCCAGTCATGAGCATCACCTATCCCATCAAAGTTGCAACATCTGTCTGCATGTATTACCACCGACAAACTGGATCAAAGAGGCAGCTGAACCACTTAGTTGCTGAGCACACTACCCAACACAATGTTCTTCACTTCAGTGACTGCTTCATGGTCTGCACCATCTGGATCCTTTCTACCAACATCAGCTAACGTGAATTGTGCAGACAGGAACTCTCCCTGCAATATATCCAATGTTCCCATAACCCACCTGGCCTAAACCTCTGTTAGTCACTGTCCTTCACCCACCTACCCCCTTCCCTACTACAACTTCAGCACTACACAGCCTCCTACTCCACCAACAAACCAACAGTCTCTTCACTTCTCTCTGTTTCTATTCCCTTCCTCCATCTAACCTCTCAATTGCACTTAGCTGAACTGCCCTGTCCCACAACATCCCTGTATGCTCCCACAAGCAGCAATTTCTGTCCCCCACCACTGCCCTGCTATCCCCCCCCCCTCCCCCTCCTCATTCCAATCTCCTCCTTACTCCATCCACCCATACTGCTTCTCCCACCATTGCACTTGCTCACAGCTCAGCGTCGGTGGCCACAGACAGTGGTCATGTCAAGTTGTGTTTACGTGAACATGTGTATGGTTTCTGTGCAACAAGTGGCTGAAAACTCACTCGTTTAGCAGTTTTTTTGTTGTGCCTGTCTGCAACTCAATGTCTCCACTATATGGTGAGCAGTAATCCATCCTTTTCATAATATTTTCTTATTTCTTCCTGGATTTTTCATTCCTAATTTTGCCACATTTGTTAATTTTATTAATAGTAGGAGGGCTCATACTAAGGAGCATGCCAGTCAAGTGCTGATCACAAAAAGCATTCGTTTTACTCACAGACAGATGGATGTTATTTCCGAAGATTTATTTTAATTGCATTTGGACCTTACTTCATAGTTGTCAAGAGATGTTTGGGAATGGGTTGATTGTTCTGCATGGGCACTACTGGACTATGCACATAGGAGTGGCATTACCAATGGTCCTCTATATTTGAACAGATTCTTTCTTGTTTTACAGCACCACAAGGGCATACACAATGACACACTATGATTTATCTTTTGAGTAAGGAATTGTATGGGCCTGCAGTGGCTGTGTTGGAAAGTAGTTTAAATTTTGCTCCTGCTCCACCGAGACTCACAGTTACAGAATTTATCTGCTTTGTAGAAGAAGCAGCACCAGCCTTCTTGAGAACCAGGCAGAAGAAATTAGGCAAGAAGTGCCCCACCCTTTGTGTGGATTTGGCCACCGAGGTGTAACATCTCTTCTGTGGAAAGGACAGCCATTTGTTTCCCTGTGAGTTTTGATGTGGTATCTGCGTTAACATGGGTCCCTGTGGAAGAGTCCTTCAGTTTGATTTGTGAAAAACTGGATGAGGATGTTGTGTATCTTTGTCATCATGTGCTAACATCCAAGCATTTTTCAATTATCAGCAATATTTTTTAATGGCATGATAAAGTAGCTGTGGGTAGCTGTTTGGCACCCATAGTTGCCAATTTATTCATGGGGGCCTTTGATGATACGGCACTAAGACATATGGCTTTGCAGCCAATGTACTTCTAGATATACAATGATGGCACATTTTTGGTCTGGCTCCATTGGTGCGATGATCTTAACCAATTTCTGGACCATTACAACTGCCTTCATCTCACCGTTAAATTTTCCATGGAGGTTGAAAGTGATAGAAAGTTTCCATATTTGATTGTAATTCTTTACAACAAACATGATGGTACTCTGAAAACTGACACATGCTGATTGATATCTACATGTGAAGTGTTGTCATCCACAAACCAACATTATGGTGTCTTTAGGAACATGTGTTACTTGTGACATGAATAGTCTAACACAGGAACTTGCACACTTAGCATTGGTGTTTATGGAAAGTGGATACTCTGAGCAGCAGATTCATTGAGTTATTGAGTTTGGGCAACCTCCAGAGTGACA
This sequence comes from Schistocerca americana, assembly GCF_021461395.2. Lineage (NCBI taxonomy): Eukaryota > Metazoa > Arthropoda > Insecta > Orthoptera > Acrididae > Schistocerca > Schistocerca americana. The sequence continues at coordinate 724,403,136 of NC_060121.1, read as the reverse complement.
TGAAGAGAAGTGGCCTTTATTCCTTATGCTGGGAGCACTGGAAGAATTTTTAGGAGATCTGAAATTAAAAGTGTGTTCCATCCACCTGCCAAGATCTGTCAAGACTGCTTTGAGACTCAGAAAGCCTGGGATATGAGAAATTCAATATCAGTGTGGGAAGGCTAACATAGTCTGGTCCCTTCATGCAATTCAGGACAGGTGCATGGATCTTCTAAAATCCTCCTTTCAAAACAATGTCCATTCCATTCAACAGCTCTTCCAAGTTCTTTTCCATCTGACAAAATTACTACGTCACTGGCAAATCCCAAAGTTTTTATTTCTTCTCCCTGAACTTTAATTTCCACTCCAAATTTTTATTTGGTTTTCTTACTGCTTGCTCAATGTAGACATTGAATAACATGGAGGAAGGCAACAATCCTGTCTCACTCCCTTCTCAACCACTGCTTTCCTTTTAAGCTCCACAACTCATAACTGCCGTCTGGTTTCTGTACAAGTTGCAAATAACCTTTCTCTCCCTGTACTTTACCCCTGTTACCTTCAGAATTTCAAAAAGAGTATTCCAGTTAATATTGTTGAAAGATTTCTCTGAGTCTACAAATGCTATAAATGTAGGTTTGCCTTTCCTTAACTTATCTTCTAAGACAAGTTGTACAGTCAGTATTGCCTTGCATGTTCCTACATTTCTCCAGAATACAAACTGATCTTCCCAAAGGTTGGCTTCTATCAATTTTTCCATTATTCTGTAAGCAATTCATGTTAGTATTTTGCAACCATGACTTAATAAACTGATAGTTTGATAATATTCACACCTGTGAGCAACTACTTTCTTTGTAATTAGAATTATTATATTCTACTTGAAGTCTCAGGGTATTTCACCTATCTCATACGTCTTGCAAACCAGATGGAAGAGTTTAGTCATGACTGGTTCTCCCAAGGCTATCAGTACTTCTGACAGAATGATGTCTGCTCCCAAGGCCTAGTTTTCACTTAGGCCTTTCAATGCTTCATCAAATTTTTCGCACAGTAGGTTATCTCCCATCTCATCTTCATCTACACCTTCTTCCACTTCTTAATACTGCCCTCAAGTACATCTCCCTTGTATAGACATTCTATACATTCTTTTCACCTTTCAGCTTTCCCTTCTTCGCTTAGGACTGGTTTTCCACCTAAGTTCTTGATATTTATACAGCTGTTTCTCTTTTCTCCAAAGGCCCCTTTAATTTTCCTGTAGGCAGTATTCACCTTTCCCCTAGTGATATAAGGTTCTAATCCTTACATTTATCCTCTAGCCATTACTGCTTAGCCATTTTGCACTTGTCAAGAACAGGGGAAAGGAATACATTAGAAGATGAAAGGGTAGCTTTGAGAAATGAAATAGTGAAGGCAGCAGAGGATCAAATAGGTAAAGAGATAAGGCCTAGTAGAAATCCTAGGACAATATTGAGTCTACTACAGCTGAAATATTGTTGACAATTTTAATCGATGTTCTCACTTATTTCCTCTAGATATCAAGTCATCCAGAAGTATTTCTATTGACAGAGGGACAAATATAAACAGCTTTTTCCTAGGTTGCAAGAAAAATCAGAGACATTAAGCTGCAAATTCTGCATGTTCACTGTTTGACCCATTCTTGGAACTTTGTAACACAAGAGGCAATGCAACATGAGACCATTGTGAGAGACTATATTTCAAATGTAACAGAAATGACCAATTTTGTAAATGGGTCTTCCATGTGACTAGCAATATTTGAGTCTCTGCAAGCTGCTCAAGATCCTGTAGCTCAATGGCATTGTTGCCCTGCCTGGTGGTGTTGTAGATTAAGTTCATTGAAAACTATTTGTCAGAAATGCGAACAGTTAATTTAGTTCTTCAAGAAATTCAAGCTCAAAGAACCCACAGCCACTGCTAAAGCTGAAGGTTTCTTAAATTTACTGTATTCTTTTGAATTTATCTTTGTCACTGCACTTAAAATGTTGGACCCAGATGAAGTTTTTAATGATTTTCTGCAAAATTCCTCTCTACAGCCCTAAAACTCCATGGTGACTATTAATTTTCGAGCAGGAACGTCATTTTTCATAAACTGAGCGGCCACGAGGCCTACTTGGTACACACATAAAGAATTGCTGTCTTTATGTTACCAAGAGAACTTACATAAAATGAGCTAAATCATTTCCATGAACAGACACAGGCAGACAGTGTTTACAGAAAGGAATATATACCAGGCTGGAATTAACATTGTGAACAACCTTATGAATAGTATAGAGAAACTGGTGACAGCAATATTGCAGAAAATATCCTCCAAAGTCTTGATGCTGGTAGAAGAGTACAATGGTATGAGATGGTAGAAAATGTAAACTACAGACATTCACGTAGAAAGGCATGGAGTCTCCTGCATAAGCTTGGCAGAGCCTCCAATAAACCTGGGCAGAAATCTGGTATTTCAGGTAACCAAATCGCTAACCATATAATTGAAACGTATAGATCATTCCGTGACAAACAACATACGAGGGCTATCCACAAAGTACATTACTTTTTGGAATTAAAAATAAATAAAGTATTGGAAATTTTTCTATTATATACAGATTAAAGCCACGCTTAAATACTACTTTTCTACATAGTTGCCATTTAAATTAAGGCACTTATCGTAACGATAGCCGAGCTTGGAAATTCATTTGTCGTAAAATTCGGCTGCCTGCGCCTTCAACCACATGGTTAATCAGTAACCCGGTAGAAATACGATTTTTGTGGATTTCCTGGAAAGAGGCACTACAATAAACTCTCAAAGGTATTGCCAAACTCTGCACAACCTCAGAAGAGCAATACAAAACAAGCACAGGGGAAAGTTGGGCTCAAAGATCTTGCTGATTCACGACAACGCCTGGGCCCACACGGCAAATGCCACTCATGAAGTTCTCGAATCTTTTAAGTGAGAGTTGTTTCCTCATCCGCCGTACAGTCTCAACCTGGCACTGAGCGACTTCCACTTATTCCCAGCAATGAAGAAGTGGTTGGCTATGCAGTGTTTTGATGACGACGCACAGCTTCAAGAAGAGGTAACCACGTGGTTGAAGGCACAGACGGCCGAATTTTAAGACAAAGGAATTTCCAAGCTCAGCTATCATTACGGTAAGTGCCTTAATTTAAATGGCAACTATGTAGAAAAGTAGTATTGAAGTGTGGCTTTCATCTGTATATAATAAAAAAAATTTCCAATACTTTATTTATTTTTAATTCCAAAACGTAATGTACTCTGTGGATAGCCCTCGTACTTCCAAAACAAAACAAGAACTTACCTCTCTAAAAGCTTAGTACCCAAACAAACCCAATTTCTCTTCACCATTTACACTGACTGAATTGGATGAGGCCTTGAAACAAACTAATCTTGGTTAAGCACCTGATCTGGATAATATATACCCAAAGTTTCTGATAAACATGAGTAATGGTGGGAAAAAAAATTGCTGGTCTGCTTGTTCTCCATCATCATACATAGTGGATCACTGCCCAATGAGCTAAAGAGAACAACAGTAGTAATAATTTTGAAACCAGGTAAACCAGCTGACCACACTCAAAATTTAAGACCAATTTCCCTTTTGAGCTGTACTTACAAACTACTGGAGAGGCTCATCTATAACAGAATTACTAGCTTCATTCTGGAACATATCCCAGTTGAGCAAGCATGTTTCAGCCCACAGAGGAGTTGCTGCGACCAGGTACTGGCCCTAACAACTTTCATAGAGGCTGGTTTCCAAGAAAACGTGAGACATCTGTCACATTCGTAGACCTAACCATGGCACATGACACAGGCTGGAGAGAAGGGATGATATACAAATTACTAAAAACAATCCGATGCCAAAAAACTGGAACTCTCATCAACACCAAGATGAACAATAGATATTTCCGTGTTTACATGGGAGAAAATGTCAACATAGACAAGAAATTAGGTAATGGTCTACCACAGGGCTTTGTCTTAGCCTCCCTATTATTCAACTTGTATATCTCTGATCTCCCAATACCAGGTCAACAAAAGTCGCAGATGATATCACTCTTGCTTGTAGAACCAAGATTCTTGGATGTGGTGACTTAAGCCCAGTAAAAGTGAAACTGAAATACATACAATCCATCTGACAAATGAACAAGTTAGCATGGAGTTCAGAGTCAAACTTAACAGAAACACCTTGGCGTCACCCTTGACTGCACCCTTTCATATAGATAACATCTTGAAAGTACTGCTGCCAAGATAAAAACTCGTAACAATATTATTCAAAATTTTTGTGGAATGACATGGGGAGCTTCAGCAAATACCTTGCGCACATCATCCATTGCACTGGTCTTCTCAGAAGCCAAGTATTGTGCCTTGGTGTGGCTAAACTGTTGCTACACGAATTTGATCAACGTTGAGATGAACCACACTATGCAGTTAATAATTGGGGCAATATGACGAACAGTGATTTATTGGCTTCTTCTGCTGAGCAACGTTTACCCACCCACAATCTGCAGAAGTGAGGCCTTGCCTAGGAAATACCACAAGCTACGGGAGAACCTGGAATTACCCACACAGGAAGACATACCAAATTTACGACAAAGTAGACTGTTCAAGAAACTCACCATTACGGCAAGCAGAACAGCTAGAGATCAGTAATGCTGGGGTGAGAGATTAGTGGGACCAGAGCAGTCAATTTATTGAAAATCCTGAAGAATGTGAGTGGTTCCGAAAGCATAGCTGCGATACAGCTGGCACAGAACTCGACAGGAAAATGTGGGTCAAACTGAACAGAGATCACACTGGTCATGGACGATGTGTAGACTCTCTTTACAAATGGGGCGCTACAGAGTCTCCATTTTATGACTGAGCGGCTTAAAACCAGTCAGTCAAGCACATTAGATATGAATGCCCCTCGCGTTCCTATCAGAGGAGTTGGAGCGATCCCATGAGAGCTGATGATACGGTTCTTATATGGATTAGGAACCTAGATATTGACATTTAGTTAGTTTTCTACATAGTTTTGTATTTTCATATTCCTGTTATATATAGTATTACTAATGTTATATACCTGTAATTTTAAACTGATGTGAGCCATATGAATAAATAAAAAAATAGTTAATCAACTCTTACAAACACATGGGTGAACAATTTGTAGGGACATGAAACAGGACAATCACACAGTCTTAGTCATAGGTAAAGCAGGTGGCAGACTGTGCTTCATTGGTAATTACTAGGGAAGTGCAATCAGTCTATGAATGAGACTGTGTACAAAGCACTCATGCTATCAATTCTAGAATATTGCTCTAGTGTGTGGGATCACACCTGACAGGACTAACAAGGAATATTCAACAAACACTATGAAGGGCAGCATCAATGGTCACAGGTTTGTTTGGGCCATGGGAGGGTGGCACCGAAAGAACTGGTCTAGCAGAGTCTTCAAAATAGACACAAACTGTCCCATGAAAGTCTACTTACAAAGTTTCTAGAACCAACTTTAAGTGATGAATCTGGAATATAACCCTCTATGTATTGCTCCCATACAGATTGTGTAATCAAGATTAGACTAATTGTAGTGTGCATAAATATGTTTAAACAATCATTCTTCCCATATTACATATCTAAATGGATTAGTGGCTTGCAGAGTACAGATTCAGATGTAGGTGATAGCACAATTCCTGATTGCCAACTGTTAACACTTATAGAGTCAAGTTCATAACAGTTTTCACAAGTGGTTTAAATTACATACAGTCTATAAAAAACTGGAAGTTTATTTTTGGAAACAATTCTTAATCCTTTTTCTGAGCTGTTCTCCATCACATCCTTTTTCCTTGTGCAGTTCAGTAGGAACAGCCTCTGTGGAGCTTGTAAAGAAGGAAAGATTGAGACAATGAGATGAATCGGTCAGCAACAAAACTGCATGCAAATGGCATAGGTCTACCTCAAGTCTCCATCTGATCCAAATTTTAATACTTCAGCAAATGCATATCATGACTAAAATCTCCTTAAAAATGTATTTTATAAAATCAATTCAGGTTTATTAGGGTTCATAGCTATCAAAACCTATTTTCCAAATCCACATCATTGTGGGTTGAGCTGAACATTTAGATTTGTTAATACTGTCCTTGTACTTTGCTTCATGCTTTATGCATCCCTTTACACACTGTCTCGACTATTTGTACCTGTAACTATTTGTGCCTTTGCACTGGTCTTTTCTCTGAAGTGACTGTGTTGAGTACCCTATTTTAATTTAAGATTTCAGTAACTTCAAAATCTCATTTACATCATTTTATCTTTAATTTTCGTAGTCTCTGCAACAAGAAGTTGAGTTCTGAACATCCACATTCCAATTTTTCAATGTAGGACTACTGATATCACACCTGTTTCAATTTTGTGTGTTCCACTTAGAGCTCTGGAACAAAAACTTTTAAACTGATTTTTTTTTTAATTTTTTTAAAGCAGATTGCTAATCATTTGAGAGAAGAAAACTCAGACCACTTGGGTCAACTGCACTGTTCTCTTATGTAGCAGTTTCCTCTTGCTGTCGTCATTTGAAGCCAATAAGATATCTGTTCATCAGTGAAGCAGGAGACCTACTTTTCACTCCATTTGCTAATCCACACGAATAAGTCAGTGGTATTCTTGGTGATGGGTGTGTTCTCATCTCCCCAAACCTTTCCAGAAACATCTGGTCTCTGCATTTGTTAGCTGCTTACAACACAAGGCTGTTCCCTTTCTGCCACATGGAGATGAATGTCGAATTTTCCACTCTAAGGAAATAGATTGTAATGGTATTTTTAGATTCGCCAGACTTTCAGAGCAACAGAATAACAAGATATATGAAACAACTAATGTGCAATCATCAAGATAAATGGAACAGTGGTTTACAGCAAAAAACTGGTGATTTCTCAAACTGGGGAACAATCAAGAATGGGGTGCTGCAAGGTTTGGTCTTGGGTCCTCTGCTGTTCTTAATATATATTAATGACTTGCCAGGGACCGATGACTGCAGCAGTCTGGTCCCTTTAATCCCACAAACCAACCAACCAATGACTTGCCATTCTATATTCACGAAGATGCAAAGCTGGTACTTTTTGCCGATGATACAAGTATAGCCATCACACCCAACAGACAAGAATTAACTGATGAAATTGTGAATGATGTTTTTCAGAAAATCATTAGTGGTCCTCTGCAAATGGGCTCTCATTCAACTTTGACAAAACACAGTAAGTGGAATGACACCATTAATAAATATAGACTTCGATCAGAAATCTGTAGCTAAGGTAGAATATTCTAAATTCCTAGGTGTATGCATTGATGAGGGGTTGAACTGGAAAAAACACACTGAAGATCTGCTGAAACTTATGAGTTCAGCTACTTATGCTATTAGGATCATTGCAAATTTTGGCGATATACATCTCAGTAAATTAGCTTGCCACACCTATTTTCATTGTCTGCTTTCGCATGGCATCATATTCTGGGGTAACTCATCATTGAGTAAAAGAGTGTTCATTGCACAAAAGCATGTGATCAGAATAATTGCTGGAGCTCATCCAAGATCATCCTGCAGACACTGATCTAAAGAACTAGGGATCTTCACTGTAGCCTCACGGTATATATATATATATATATTCACTTACGAAATTTGTTATTAACAATCCAAACAAATTTAAAAGTAATAGCAGTGTACTTGGCTACAACACTAGGAGAAAGGATAATCTTCACTACTCAAGGTTACATCTAACTTTGGCACAGAAAAGGGTAAATTATGCTGCCACAGAAGTCTTTGGTCACTTACAGCATCAAAAGTCTGACAGATAGCTATATAGCATTTAAAAGGAAATTAAAAGAATTTCTGAATGGCAACTCCTTCTACTCATTAGATGAATTTTTGGATATCGTAAGTGGTTAACCCCCCCCCCCCCCCCCCCCCAAAAAAAAAGTAAAAATATTAAGTGTCATGTAATATTTTGTGTAATGTAATATCTCGTATAGACACCTTTTATTAACCTGACACGTTCCACATCATTATGAAGTGTTGTATTCATGACCTATGGAACAAGTAATAATCTAATCTATACTTATAGCACAACTCAACTCCCTCTATGGGAATACTGAATAAGATTCTCTCTGGTATCCCTAAATCACTTCACACAAATTCTAGAAAACAAAACAATAAAAAGAGAAAAGACAATCTCTAACTATACAGGCATATAAACAAGATTGAACTTGTGCTTCAGGAGCAAGGCAGAGGGATGGGGGAGACACAGGTAAGGAGAAGGATGCAAGAGGGCTATGGAAGGACAGCAATAGAACAGAACAGGAATGTGGCAACAACAAGCTCACCCAGGTGCAGGCAGGGGATGTCTTTTATGGTATACTGGTACACAACAAAACAAATGGCAGGCAGTGAGGAGACAAGGGGCATCAAGGCTGAAGACAGGAAGAGTGAGAATTTTTGGGGCAGATTAACTGAACTAAAGTGAGCCATTTGAGTAGTGCATGGGGAGCTGTTGGATTGGGGATTGGGAGGGTTCAGATGGAAAGCTTGTTTGTGGTCACACCAACATCAAGAGCATGTGCAGAAGCTGCAATAGAGCAGACATATGACATAACTGCTTCACAGCAGATCATATCTCTAATGGCATAATATATGTCTGTGACAACAAACAGTGTAATAGACTGTGCTGTGTAATGATGGCATAAGGATGGACCATGATACTTTACAGACTGGGTAGGTACTGGCACACCACTTTGGGTGACGTGGGGAAGATTTAGATAAGGGTAATCCTCATTCCAGGGCATGCAGGGCAGTTGAAGGGCTAATGGAGTATGTGGTTTAACTGCTCCAGTCCAGGATGGTATTGGGTAATAAGTGTGGGTGCAGCCTTCAGCTGGCAAGTGGGGGTGGTTGGGATATTAGTAGAAAGAGTATATATGGCACAGTCAATATGTCTGAGGACTAGATTTTGGTGGCCAGCAGCAGTCCATGAAGACCCCAGCAAGATTTTCAGCATTCTGAGCAAGGTACTGGTCATCACTACAGATCAACTGTCCACAGTTCGCTAAACTGTATGGGAGAGATTTTTTGGTGCGGAAGGGATTACAGCTATTGAGGTTACGATACTGTTGATGGTTGGTACAGTTTACATGGCAGAGGACTGTTTGTAACTATTGCAGACATGGAAATTGATATACAAAAAAGTGGAAACTGAAAATGGGGATAATCTGTACTGATGAAGATACCATTAATAAACCTGAAGGCTCTCACAACAAGTTAATATAACACCTGTTTCCATTAAGCTTTCGATGTATTTTTCTTTGCGACAAGAATGAGGAAATTATAAAGTAGAATGGAATTGTTAAAAAGCATATTTTGGAAGAAATTCACACACAGAATTATACTGAAATATTACTACATTCTTTAAAGGGAGGCAATACTTGAGAAGGGAGTGAAGGTTGTAAATTATATCCATATTATTCAACCTGTACATTGAGTAATCAATGAAAGAAACTAAGGAAAAATGTTGAAAAAGAATTACAACCCTTGGAGAAGAAATAAAGGCACTGGGATCTGCCAACGACATTATAATTCTGCCAGAGATGGCGAACAATTCAAAGAGCAATTAAATAAAGTGGATAGTGTGTTAAAAAAAAGTTAAAAAATGAATATAAGGAAAAGCAAAATAAGAGCAATAGATTGAAGCCGAATTACATCAGTTGATGTTGAGGGAATTAGTTTAGGAAAGCAGTGAACATCAGTCTGTAAGCAGTGTAATAGATGACAACATTACAATTAAAGAGTATATAAAATGCAGACTGACAGCATTAACAAAACCTTTCCACAAAAAGAGAAAAATGCTAGCACTAAATACAAATTCAACTCTTATAAAGTTTTATCTGAGAGTATTTTGCAGGAGTGTAGCCTTACATGAAAGTGAAATGTGTACAGTACAGACAAAAAGAGAATCATAGCTCTTGATGTGCTTTGTATGCCACAGATGAATGCTGAAGATTAGTTTGGTAGATTAGATAACTAATAAAGATGTACTGAATTGAACTGGGTGGAAAGAAATTTATGGCACACTTGACTAAAAGAAGAGATAAGTTGACATGTCACACCAAGGAATAGTAAATTTGCTACTGGAGGGAATTGTGGGGGTAAAAATTATAAAGGAAGATGAAGCCTTGACAACTGACTACAGTAAGCATATTCAAGTCAGTGTTGCTGACAATAATTATGCAAAGATGAAAAGACTACCATGTGATAGATCAGTGCAGATAACTCCATCAAACCAGTCACTGGACTGAAAACAACAACACTGTTATATTTATTTCTACCTTCTGAAAACATATTTTCACAAAGTGGGACAAGAATGTTTGTATTTTTTCTGAGCACTTCACAAAATGTGTGTGAATCCCTGAACCTTGCAGGCACCAGGATGAAATGAAATGCATGTATAGGCATAAAAATAAGAAGTTTACCTGGGGCTAGATGCCACTGGACGGCCACTGCTATTTGGAACGTTGGTGGAGCATCCCATACTGCCGGGACAGGGCAACTTTTGGAGGGCATCCACTGACTGGCCCTCCAGCTTCTCTTTTTCGGCTGCCAAAGCTCGCTCTCTCTGCAATCTACACAGTTACATTAAAAAGCACAATTAATCACAGTCAGTTTGACAAGGAAAAAGACATAAATTGTCAATAGCAGTGGCAAAAATGGCAAGACATATAAAACTGAAAATATCTAAACAAATAACTTACTGGGCTTCACAACAAAAGTTATATATTATCATAGCAGGCCAAGCAACTCTGACAGAAATCTGTATCATACTCAAAGTGACACAGATATATGACACTATTTTTTAACATAGTCACCAAAGCCTCTGTTACCACCAGTCGGAACATTCCACCATCTATTCAATCCCCAACAATAGAAATCTGCTCCTAGTTCATGGAGGCATTTGGAAAACATCCTCATCATTAGAAAATCTTCCCCCCTCCCCCCTCTCCCCCAGATGTTCTTCCTTGACTGCCTGGACATTGTTGTCCATTGTCTATTGTCAATGTTGATGGCTCTCTTTTGCAATCATCAGCAGTGAAGAAAGTTATTGCCACCATTTCACTACACCTGCATGCCACACAGCATTTGGTCCATATACCACCAGAATTTCATGTCTAACCTGTGTTTAACTAAGACATTTTGCCCACAAGAATCGTACTGTCCCACATACTTTGGAGTATGTTTCCAGTTCCCACACCATTTCACTCTCACACTGTAATGTACCTGTTATCCATGCTACACCAGTACTGTGTGTGTGCAGGCAACTCAGAACATGTGTTCTTTTCTGACAATATGCATGTCTTGATGCACTAAATTACATTCTGAAGCCCCTACATTGATACAAGAATTCTTCAGTGGCAAAAATAAAGAACTAGTATTTTCAAAATTTTCATACAAAATGAATTCTGTGTGTATGAACTGTCTGCATGATTAACAAGAATATATAATATATAAAAATCTTACTAAACAATAGATTACCAGTGATTTCACAGACTAAATGATAAGCAATGTATAAACAGAATAACATTCACAAACAAACGTCTGTAGAAGTATTTCTGCAACTTTGTTCTCCCAGCACAACACCTGTACAACCATTCTAACTTTGTTGTGTGGGCCACAATCAGAACTTGCATAGCACAGAAGCTGTGTGCTATTATTCATCAAATACCTAATGATTATATTACATGAAAAGCTATGCATTTCAATATTATCTTCACTTCTCAATTCATTGGACTATTTCAAAAGTAGATTTCCAACGTGAAATTAACCAACCAAGTATTGCATGCAAAACCAAATTTTTTAAAGTGATATGATTGGTTCAGTATCATGTCTTAAAGCGGGGTTTATCCTACCCACAATTCTCTCTTCACCACAAAGAATTACTTTTCTTTGCTTTTCCAATCTTTCAAACATATTTTTCAAAAATAATTCTCTTCTCATTCTACACTGCCTGACAAAAAATGTGAAGCACCAAGAAGGGGAGGAGGAAACGTATTGAAACTTCACAGGTTGAGAGGGTATGTGACAGCATAACTGAGTCAAATTTGCAAAGAACTTGGCAATGCGTGAGCACTTATCAGTATCAACTTGCAAACCCTGTGACCTGGTTTCATGCACTGATTTAATTTGGAAGGATGTCAGACCCATAATTGTTGCAACTAGTCCTCGGTATCCTTGTTACAGACACTGAACAGAGCTGATGTCTGTGTTGTTCCCACACACACTCTAACGGGGTCAGATCTGGGGTTCCTGCTGGCCACCACCTCAACATCATTGTGTCGGTTGGTCACAGCCAGTGTGCTCCCTGCCGCCGTTGGATAAGCAGCTGCCAGCAGCAAGTCATATACTCTTAGCTCATTTATTTGTTACATAGTTTAATTCTTAATTTCTTTGCATCTTTTTGGGACTTGCATTGTTTAATTCATAAATTTCGGGTGTATTATAATATTTGAGAGTTGTAGTATCGCGTTTTAGTACCTGAATAGTGTAAATTCGCATAGTCATCTCTCTTCTGTTTTTGTTTTGAACGGCCAGTGTCGGTTGGTCACAGCCAGTCTGCTCCCTGCCGCCGTTGGATAAGCAGCTGCCAGCAGCAAGTCGTATACTCTTAGCTCACTTATTTGTTACATAGTTTAATTCTTAATTTTTTTTGTGTGTTTTTGGTACCTGCATTATTTAATTCATAAATTTTGGGCTTATTATAGTATTTGAGAGTTGTAGCATCGCGTTTTAATACCTGAATAGTGTAAAATCGCGTAGTCTCCTTCCGCCGCCGAGCAGTGTGTCAGCAGTGCGCAAGTAGCAGCATTACTGCATTTACTAGGCAATCTTGTATTTTAATAACTGTTTAAATTTTGTGTCGAATTGTTTGTGCTCTCTGTAGATTAGTTCAGACATTCTTTGCACAACAGTTTTTAGCATGGATTAGGGACTGCAACTGCTGTGTTCAGATGCAGGCTGGATTGGCAACCCTTCGCTCCCAGCTTCAGGCAGTGTTGGCTTCGGTCACACAGCTTGAGGCTGTCACCAAAATGGGCATCACTGTGGGGGTCCGGGTGGGGGTTTGTCGGGGACAGCCAGCTTGTCCCAAGCATCCCCTGACCGGACTACGACTGTGGCTGCCCGGGATACTGCCCACATTGAGGCTGATCCCTCACCTGTGGTAGAGTGGGAGGTCGTCTCGAGGTGTGGCAGGGGGCAAAAGACATTCCGGGAGGCCTCTCCAGTTTGTCTGACAAACCGGTTTCAGGCTCTGTCTCAGGCTGATACTGATCTTCGGCCGGACATAGCTGCTTGTCCTGTTCCAGAGGTTGCCCCTCAGTCTGCAAGATCCGGGCAGTCGCAGAAGGGGAGCTTACTGGTTGTTGGGAGCTCCAACGTCAGGCGTGTAATGGGGCCCCTTAGGGATATGGCAGCAAGAGAGGGGAAGAAAACCAATGTGCACTCTGTGTGCATACCAGGGGGAGTCATTCCAGGTGTGGAAAGGGTCCTTACGGATGCCATGAAGGGTACAGGGTGCACCCATCTGCTGGTGGTAGCTCATGTCGGCACCAATGATGTGTGTCACTATGGATCGGAGGAAATCCTCTCTGGCTTCCGGCGGCTATCTGATTTGGTGAAGACTGCCAGTCTCGCTAGCGGGATGGAAGCAGAGCTCACCATCTGCAGCATCATCGACAGGACTGACTGCAGACCTTTGGTACAGAGCCGAATGGAGGGTCTGAATTAGAGGCTGAGACGGTTCTGCGACCGTGTGGGCTGCAGATTCCTCGACTTGCGCCATAGGGTGGTGAGGTTTCGGGTTCCGCTGGATAGGTCAGGAGTCCACTACATGCAGCAAGCGGCTACACGGGTAGCAGGGGTTGTGTGGCGTGGACTGGGTGGTTTTTTAGGTTAGATGGCCTCGGGCAAGTACAGAAAGGGCAACAGCCTCAAAGGGTGTGGAGCAAAGTCAGGACATGCGGGGACCAAGCAGCAATCGGTATTGTAATTGTAAACTGTTGAAGCTGCATTGGTAAAGTACTGGAACTTCAAGCGCTGATAGAAAGCACCAAAGCAGAAATCGTTATAGGTACAGAAAGCTGGCTGAAGCCAGAGATAAATTCTGCTGAAATTTTTACAAAGGCACAGACGGTGTTCAGAAAGGATAGATTGCATGCAACCGGTGGTGGTGTGTTTGTTGCTGTTAGTAATAGTTTATCCTGTAGTGATGTAGAAGTGGATAGTTCCTGAGAATTATTATGGGTGGAGGTTACACTCAACAAAGCTAGGTTAATAGTTGGCTCCTTTTACCAACCTCCCGACTCAGCAGCATTAGTGGCAGAACAACTGAGAGGAAATTTGGAATATATTTCACATAAATTTTCTCAGCATGCTACAGTCTTAGGTGGAGATTTCAATTTACCAGATATAGACTGGGACACTCAGATGTTTAGGACGGGTGGTAGGGACAGAGCATCGAGTGACATCATACTGAGTGCACTATACAAAAATTACCTCGAGCAATTAAACAGAGAACCGACTCATGGAGATAACATCTTGGACCTACTGATAACAAACAGACCCGAACTTTTCGACTCTGTAAGTGCAGAACAGGGAATCAGTGATCATAAGGCCATTGCAGCATCCGTGAATATGGAAGTTAATAGGAATATAAAAAAAAGGAGGAAGGTTTATCTGTTTAGCAAGAGTAATAGAAGGCAGATTTCAGACTACCAAACAGATCAAAACGAAAATTTCTGTTCCGACACTGTCAATGTTGAGTGTTTATGGAAAAAGTTCAAGGCAATCATAAAATGCATTTTAGACAGGTACGTGCTGAGTAAAACTGTGAGGGATGGGAAAAACCCACCGTGGTTCAACAACAAAGTTAGGAAACTACTGCGAAAGCAAAGAGAGCTTCACTCCAAGTTTAAATGCAGCCAAAACCTCTCAGACAAACAGAAGCTAAACAATGTCAAAGTTAGCGTAAGGAGGGCTATGCATGAAGCGTTCAGTGAATTCGAAAGTAAAATTCTATGTACCGACTTGACAGAAAATCCTAGGAGGTTCTGGTCTTTCGTTAAATCAGTAAGTGGCTCGAAACAGCATATCCAGACACTCCGGGATGATGAGGGCATTGAAACAGAGGATGACACGCGTAAAGCTGAAATACTAAACACCATTTTCCAAAGCTGTTTCACAGAGGAAGACCGCACTGCAGTTCCTTCTCTAAATCCTCGCACAAACGAAAAAATGGCTGACATCGAAATAAGTGTCCAAGGAATAGAAAAGCAACTGGAATCACTCAACAGAGGAAAGTCCACTGGACCTGATGGGATACCAATTCGATTCTACACAGAGTACACGAAAGAACTTACCCCCTTCTAACAGTCATGTACCACAAGTCTCTAGAGGAACGGAAGGTTCCAAATGATTGGAAAAGAGCACAGGTAGTCCCAGTTTTCAAGAAGGGTCGTCGAGCAGATGCGCAAAACTATAGACCTATATCTCTGACGTCGATCTGTTGTAGAATTTTAGAACATGTTTTTTGCTCGCGTATCACGTCGTTTTTGGAAACCTCTGTAGGAATCAACATGGATTCCGGAAACAGCGGTCGTGTGAGACCCAACTCGCTTTATTTGTTCATGAGACCCAGAAAATATTAGATACAGGCTCCCAGGTAGATGCTACTTTCCTCGACTTCCGGAAGGCGTTCGATACAGTTCCACACTGTCGCTTGATAAACAAAGTAAGAGCTTGCGGAATATCAGACCAGCTGTGTGGCTGGATTGAAGAGTTTTTAGCAAACAGAACACAGCATGTTGTTATCAATGGAGAGACGTCTACAGACGTTAAAGTAACCTCTGGCGTGCCACAGGGGAGTGTTATGGGACCATTGCTTTTCACAATATATATAAATGACCTAGTAGATAGTGTCGGAAGTTCCATACGGCTTTTCGCGGATGATGCTGTAGTATACAGAGAAGTTGCAGCATTAGAAAATTGTGGCGAAATGCAGGAAAATCTGCAGCGGGTAGGCACTTGGTGCAGGGAGTGGCAACTGACCCTTAACATAGACAAATGTAATGTATTGCGAATACATAGAAAGAAGGATCCTTTATTGTATGATTATATGATAGCGGAACAAACACTGGTAGCAGTTACTTCTGTAAAATATCTGGGATTATGCATGCGGAACGATTTGAAGTGGAATGATCGTATAAAATTAATTGTTGGTAAGGCGGATACCAGGTTGAGATTCATTGGGAGAGTCCTTAGAAAATGTAGTCCATCAACAAAGGAAGTGGCTTATAAAACACTCGTTCGACCTATACTTGAGTATTGCTCATCAGTGTGGGATCCGTACCAGATCGGGTTGACAGAGGAGATAGAGAAGATCCAAAGAACAGCGGCGCATTTCGTCACAGGATTATTTAGTAACCGTGATAGCATTACGGAGATGTTTAGCAAACTCAAGTGGCAGACTCTGCAAGAGAGGTGCTCTGCATCGCGGTGTAGCTTGCTTGCCAGGTTTCGAGAGGGTACGTTTCTGGATGAGGTATTGAATATATTGCTTCCCCCTACTTATACCTCCCGAGGAGATCACAAATGTAAAATTAGAGAGATTCGAGTGCGCACGGAGGCTTTCAGACAGTCGTTCTTCCCGCGAACCATACGCGACTGGAACAGAAAAGGGAGGTAACGACAGTGGCATGTAAAGTGCCCTCTGCCACACACCGTTGGGTGGCTTGCTGAGTATAAATGTAGATGTAGATGTAGATGTAGATCACGCAGACAGTTCATACAGACAAGTGTGAACGAGTACTGTCCTGTTGAAAAATTGCACCACAATACTGCCACATGAGAGGTAACGTATGAGGACGCAGGATGACCATGATGTACTGTTGTGCCATCCAAATTTCCTGTCACTACCAGCTGTGATTGAAGTCGTCCCTGATGCCCCCCCTCACACCAACACGCTATGCCTCTCCAAAACTCTGGAAGAATGGAACCTCTCTTCATGTCTCCATCACACTTGACAATGAGAGTCATCCGGGGTAATGCAGTTCTGTAATTCATTGCTGAACACAACACTTACCAGTCATGGCACCACTCCAGGTACTGGTGCGGTATTAATGGCAGCCTATGCATGGAATCATAATTCTCTAGTCTGACTGTTGATAGTCTCTGACCAATGGTGTAGCTTGACACAAAATGTTCCAGGGAGTTCATTACTTTTTCTCGAATGGCAGGAACAGATGTAAAAGTGTTATCACATGCTTGGGGCACAATATAGCGGTATTCTCTTGTAGTGGTCAGATTTGGTTGACCACAACTTTGAAGATGAGTGTGCTTGCTCAAACATTCCATTGCAGTCCACCACTGTGCCATTGTCACATCTGACTGCTTGGTAAATCTGCACATTGCATGATTCTTCTGGTCAAATGGAGACAGGCCCCCATCAACCTATGCCATGTGCTGATGGCAAGTATATGGCATATCTGTGTCCTTCGCAGTGATCACTCAAATTATGACAATGTTCATACACTACATAAAACAATACTAATGTACTCTGGTGGCCAGTCTATCAGTAATAGCAAATGGCAACTCCAAATCATTTACAGGGGCACTGATGGTGTGTCTGTGTACAGAGTTACATTGACATCTGACCTTGTCTTCTGGGTGCTTCACATTTCTCTCTCTCTCTCTCTCTCTCTCTCTCTCTCTCTCTCTCTCTCTCTCATAGTTCAGAATGGATAACAATACATAACACACGGAAGAAATATGAGCTAACAACTGACAGTCCCTGAAAAAGGATCTTGATATTCTGGTTAATAAATGGTCTGTTAATCATCCCCAAAATCTACATGATGGTGCACATGGCAGTAACTTTCCAAAGAAACAACAAGACTGTCTATTGGGAAAGTAATATTACAGTGTTAAAAGATTACCTAATAAAATAAATCTGTTCATAAAGATGCACAGAATTCATTTTACTAAAAAAGCTAAACAAAATTGTTGCTATTTAAAAAAAAGTGAATGCACAATATTTGTGATGTACCTTAACTAATGAGCCAAACATTATGACCACTGATAATCTTGAGACTGAATGTCACCTGATGGCATGTAGGCACGTAATACAGAAAAGAAAGTATATAAGTAGGAAGGAGACAAAAAATGGGGGCTCATTCTAATCATGACAAAGGCTGCAAATAGAAAAAATTCATTGACATAAGCAACTTTGACAAATGGCAAATTGTTCTGGCCTCGTAGCATCTCAAATAGCAAGCTGGCCAGAGGTTTGCACACTACTGTCATAAGCATCTATGGAAAGCAGTTGATGGATGGTGAAACCGTGACCTGGTGGTAATATGTAAGATGTCCATGCTTCAACACAGAATGTGGAAATCACAGGCTCATCCACTCTGTAAAACAGGACACATAGTGATCTACAGCACATCTGATGGCTGAGTACAATGCTGGTGCAAGTACAAGTGCTTTGGAGCAGACTGTTCAGTACACACAGTTGATCATAGTTTTCTACAGCAGATGACCCTTCATGTTTTTATGATGACTCACCATCATCAATTATAATGCAGTGGGCATGGAATCATCAAGAAGATGGAAACATGATGTCTGGTTGGGTGAATCACTTTCTCTTTCCACCACCAAGTCAGTGGTCATATGCGGAAATGCCATCATTGGGGAAATGGATGCCTCAAACATGCACCATGCCACAAATGCTGTCCAGTGGGGGAGAGATCAGTGTTCTGCAATGGGAGATATTCACCTAGGTTTCCATGCAACCTATGGTAGTAACTGCAGGCATGATGGCATCTGTGAACTATGTAAATATTATAGTGGACCACCTGCATACTCTCAGAATTGATGTCTACCCATTGGTGATGCCATGTTCAGCAGGATACCTGTCCATGTCTTATGGCCAGAATTGTGCTACAGTGGTTTGGGGAGCATGATAGTAAACTCACGTTTATGTCTTGGCTACCAATTCACTTTATCTGAAACCAACGGGACATATCTGTGTCACTATCAAGCACCATCTCTGCTCTCACAAACCTGAATCCCTACTATGGACTTATTGAAACCATGCTTTAGAAAATAGCTTCTTTATTGTGTTCCAAAGTTGGACCAATACACTGCTAAGTAAATTGTCATAATGTTTTGACTCATCATTTCTCACAATAAGCAATGTCATTCTACAGAGTCAAATAAAAATAAATCTGTCTGTCAAATCTTAATGTTGTGTCTGTCTATGATCCAAAGAAACTATAAACCTCTTGTATGATTTTCTCTGTAAGCCCAAAATTCTGTAAAAATTTTTGTACAAGAAATGGCTCACATAGATAAATTTCCGCTTTCAATTCCTTTTATGATATTGTATGGTGATACTAATCTTCTTATTAAGAAACACTAAGAGTATTTTCGTCATGTCACTTGAAACAGTATTAGTTTCTGCATCTGTAACGTGATAGATGATGGCAGTTTAGGGTAATTTCTGAAGAGAAACTGTCCTGAAGTGGGAGGGTTGAACAGTTTTCAGACTGGCCACCACTGGGCTTATTCGCGATTTATAACACATACTGTAAGAGTGATTAATAGATAGACAAAAGAGGCGATTCCCCTCCCTTTGGCTTAACAATCTTGTACTGTCAATAATTTGCTGAATTTTGCAAATTTATTGCAACTTACAGTTCACCATCAACACAGCACTGGGCTTATTTGCCATTTGTAATACAGAATGGAAGAGTGGTTAACAGAGAGCCAAAAACGGTGATTTCCCTCTCCCCAGCTTAACGACCTTGTACTATAATGGTTTGCTGAATTTTAAAGATGTATCACAAGTTATAGTTCACCAGGTTTTCTGTCAGTGGAGGCTTGCTTTCAGTGACAGACATTTTGATAATTTGAATCAGAATATAACTTTATAATCAGAGTATTGTTCACTCTGGCATACTTAAATTATTTCGTATATTTTCTTTCCCTGATGTCAGATGAGCCAATATTTTGTCCAGCTTGGTTCCAACAGATCAAATATCTATATTCTAAAAGCATGTTATCCAGTCCATATGAGACATTAGTCCACAAACCTCAACTAGACAAGAAGATGAAGACTCTTACAGTGATAGCATAGTACATCAGTTCTCGTAAGATGATTCTTGTTGAGAACAAGCACTTGACTGAAAGTAACAATTGTTGCCAATCAGACAGCACTGATCAACAGTCAGTCTTGCTACAGGCATGAGTGTGCCACAGATGTGAGCATTTGGGTGTCTGTGTGGTTATGTGTGTGAATGTGAATGTGTGTACTTTTGCTAGAGAAAGAGCAAGAGCTCAAAAGCTAGTGTATATATGGTATTGAGTGTTTGTACGTGTCTCATATCATTCAGCTATCCGAGTGGTTGCTTTTCCTTTACTTTATGTATCATAATAGGTTTGTATATTTCATTATCATATGTCACAGTAGCCCCATGAGATGAAGAATGAATCATTAATAAATAAATACACAGTAATGGGATACTATTGTCCCTATGGTTGGTTTGATGCAATTCTTTACTTTTTTCATTTTCCAGATATCCTTCATTTCATTGTAACTGTTGTATCCTACTTCATCAATGACCTGCCTGATTTATAGTTCATGTCTCAGTCAGACACTGTGATTTTTATCTTATACTACACCAAAAACAATAGCTTTCAGTAACAATTCTGACTCTTTAATTGATTATTTCCTTTATTGTCATTTTTTCTCAATAACTTATTGCAGTATCTCTTCATTCCACAATTGAATAATCCAACTGATTTTCAACAGTCACTTACAACAACATTTTTAAGGCATCTAATTGTTTCATTTCTGTCTTCCCTACTGTCCATATTTTGCATCCATTCTGAGCTGTGCTCCAAATATTGATTTTCATGAATGTATCTCATGGTTCATGATTAATGTGTATGTATCTTAGCTGCTGTTTCATTCTATAAAAAGCTCTTTTGCCCTGTTCAGTTGTTGCTATTAAGTCTTTTTTGCATGGTCTTCTGAATCCATGCGCATGTGTGTGTGTGTGTGTGTGTGTGTGTGTGTGTGTGTAATTCATATCAAAGTTTGCGTAGATCAAGTGATTGGATCATACAAACTTCATTTAATTTATGCCGCTCATAAAATATTTAGCTTAATAGCATTATTAATATGTATAGCATTATTAATACATATAGCATTATTAATATGTAAATGTTTTTTTTTAATCTACAATGGCTTTTATTAAAGAAGTATTTGCTGACAGAATACTAACTTATGGAGAAAGCATAAAGAGCTGCAGAATTCACCCACAGCTTCCATTCTGGAACCAACAAGCTGCACAGTTTCACTTGGATAAGTGACCACAGTGACTAATTGTCAAAGCGAAAACAGATTATCAATATCTTTCACATATCATAAAGAATCTAAAATGAAATAGATATGTCATCCTATAAGTTGGATTCGAGGAAGTGATGCTATCCTTGGACCACAGAAATTGCCTGTTTATAACTCCCAAGCACCCTATTCAACCAAAACAACCTGAAGGTTCTACCTGAAATGGTGTAAAGACTCTGCTGCTGCAAAAACTGCAGCATGACCAGTACCAGTATAAATTCACCCCTTCTTCAAGAAGGCCTTGTCTAAATTGAACATTATGTCATCTGGTAAGTCCACCTGCTGTGCATAAAATTAATTTGGTTTTCTTTTTGTTGATGAGGACATCCTCCCATCAGTTAGCTCTCATTCCATTTAATTAAGCACCCGATCATTTCCCATTCACTCTTAGCAACTGCTGATATGTCATCAGGAAGTCATGTAATACTCATTTTCTGTTTGTGACAAGCAACTCTTACATCAGATAGCCTCTTTAGTACACAAATTAAATATCAATGGCGACAATGAGTAGCCACACCTTACAGCTATCTACCTTTCTTTACCTCTGTAATTGATACCCCACTGCCCGTGAATGGGAAAAGCTTTATTCTGTTCCACATTATTAAAAGTCTTCTTTAAATTTACAGATATTATGTATGTAATCTTGTCTTTCCTGAATCGGTTCTCCATTCCTAAAACCAGACCTATTTAAAGTTTTCCTTTTTGTTTTTGAATAAAGTATTCCTGTGTGCATTTCTGATGAATATGGTATTAGGCTGATTGTGATATAATTTTTGCACATATCTGTTCTTGCTTTTTTGGATGTGTAATAATTACACTATCCCAAATCTGATGAAACTTCCCCAGTTTCATTATTTTCATTTACG
Organism: Schistocerca americana; assembly: GCF_021461395.2. Lineage (NCBI taxonomy): Eukaryota > Metazoa > Arthropoda > Insecta > Orthoptera > Acrididae > Schistocerca > Schistocerca americana. The sequence continues at coordinate 724,380,820 of NC_060121.1, read as the reverse complement.
AGCTTTGCCATGATGTTCATAAGAGTTCTGGCGGTATTTCATTGATACTTGGACATTTGCTCCTACTGAATCTATGCAAACTGTAATGGCATACACATATAAGGAATAAATTGCTCTTATCACCTTCTTCCAATGTATCTTCATTTTCTATTGATTTAATTTTCTGGCAATTATAAAGATCCACAAAGTGCAGTTTCCATCTTTTAACCTCATTTTCTTTTTACATTATCCAGTTATCTGTTTCTTCTCTAAAACCTGCACTTCTTGTTTTGCACCTCCTAAAGCGATAGTTTCTTTCTCTGTGTGTGACATCTATGTTTTTTTGTTTCAATTTCAAATCAATATCATGACACCTATCCTCCACCTACTGTTCTTCAGCTTATCTATATTTCTGTTTTTTTTTTTTTTTTTTTTTTTTTTTTTTTTACATTTAAGTGATCAAGCTACTGTTGCTTTCAACATTTTTATATGTTTGTCATTTCTTTATTTTACAGCATTTCATCTGTTAGCCTTAGCTGCCTCTTTTCTGGCTTTTTTAATCATAGTCTCATGTCTTGAGTGTATTAACACCTCTTTTAAGGCTATTCCATCAAGTTTCCATATATGGCTTCACTTACATAAACTTCTTTCAATGGTCTATGAAAAAGTATATTCACAATGTCTGACACACATCCACAGTAGAATTCAGAATTCTACTAGACTCTCTCCCCTCCCATTGCACTTGTGAAGACTAAACTCTCTCATTGTTTTCTATGATCTATCATCATCAATGGCTGCACTCCACATTACCATTCTAATTCCTTTTGACATACTGCATGAGTTCATTAAGAGAATTATGCATTTCTCAATTTCACTGTCATCCATATTTGTTGCTGGCATTTCTACTTGTATAATGATAATATTTGTTAGCCAGACATTCAATTCTGCCATCAAGATAATCCTTCACTCTGTTGCAACTTTACTACTATTCCTATTCCACTGACACCATTAACTGAAGAAATATGACAAATCCTATAATTCCCTCACCAAAAATACTCTTCTATGTATCAAGCCGATCCCTTAAATATCTATCTGCACCCTTCCCATCTCTATCTTTATATTTTTTAGTTTTCCAAAATTCTGCAATCAGGCCAAAAGGACCACATAATGCCAAATGGCCAATGTGACATCCTCTGCCAATTGTGTCATTTAGTTTTGGTATGGAGGGCCATGGGGTCATCACATCAATCTCCCTCCTGTTGTCATCTTTCCAAACCTTGCAGCCAATACTTTTTCATTCAGGTAGCTCTTCAATTGACCTCACATTGCTGAGTTGAACTCATTCCATTTCTGCCTCTAAATAAAATTCTCTAGAAATGCCAGACTGAATTCCGATTGTCACACATGCTGACTGCTAAGCTACATAAGTGGACGTGATACATAAAAAAAATTCTAAAATTGTTGAAAGCCACTGGTTCCAAGTGGCAATTGGCAGTTGTAGCTGCTACTGGCATGCACAGGCTATGCTGGCACCACAATGGATCTTACTAGCATGGTAATAATATAAAATGGTTGTACCTGACTAACATATATCTGAAACAGCATGGATCTGAGGAAGAATTATGACAATGACATCATAGAATAGATGCTAAGAATTCTGTACTACACCAGAAGTTTGTCAATGTCCAGTTATAAAATCAAATTCTCAATCCAAACAGAGAATGCTGGGCAGGTAGCTGGAGAGCAGAGAAAACATTCATCCACTGCAAATAATATGGAGACATTGCACTGACAGGTGGGAGAGAAAGACTGGTAACACGCTTGAGTAAGTAAAGTTGTTCACAAGCCAAAAATTGATTTGAACATCATTGCGCTTTATAAGGCATGGTCCTATTTGAGATGGTATGGCTTTGCTTTCCCTTGACCTTTAAACTGCTTTACCCAGTCACAATAGGTTGACCTGCTGATACAACTTGGCATTTTTCACATTAACAAACCATTTCCAGAAGTGAAAGAAGCCATAAGTGACTGAAAAGGCCTTAATACCAACTGGAGACTGAAACCTAGACCACTAAATTCTTAGTCTGTCTGTTATTCAGTGAGCCACTGACCATAACATTAAGTAGGCTGGTTGAAATTGGAGCTTAAGAAAAGGGTAGCATAGACAAAACTACCAGACACTTTCATAGAGCTCAAATTATAAGTTACAAACTTGTCGTTCCTTTTACTGTGTGTCAGGGCGCTGATGACCTCGATGTTGAGCGCCCATAAACCCCAACACACACACACACACACACAAACTTGTCTCTGAAAAGAAGCACTGTTTACTCCCCTGCATATCTAAACTTTCCAACAACAAAGAACGGTTTTTTGTAAGGTACATTCCTGTTTAATTTTAAGGTTACCTCTACCAACAATTACATAATTCTTTAGTTATATAACATTTTACTATTTCCTTCTTCTCACTTTTCAGAATGCCAGGCAGTCAAAAAGAGGTGCCCCCCCTCCTTCCCCTGGTTCCCAATTTCAAAGTCAACAGTGAGTTAAGAACAGGTGTTTCAAAGTGACAACTGTTTTTTATACACTCATTGAAAGCTATATATTCAGTGAAAGCTTTGTGTATAATAATGAAACTACCACAAAAAGTGTTCAATATGAAATACATTTTATGAATATTATGACATCATGTTCTCCTTTGGGCTTGAAACAAAAAAGTGAGGAACAAAGCAGTCAAAATAGAATGAGAAGTGTAAGCTGAGATACGTGTGGAACTACATGATAGTGCTGACTCAGTCCACATAAAGTTTTGCTACTGCAAGAAATCTTTGTTAAAAGGTGTAATGTGGCCTACATGTAAACTGAAATATTATTACAGCTGCAGCATTCATCAAAGAAATCTGTGGTAAAAGGTGTCATGTGGGCTACATGTAAACTGAAATAATATTACAGCTGTAGATATATATACAACAAAAGAAAAATGTTGCATGTCTCAGAGATGTGTAGAACATACAAGGAACATCAGCTTCAGCTAGAAAGAAAAGTTTTCAATCTTTGAGGAGCAAACATTCAGCACTGAAGACACAAAAGTGCTATTTCATGCCAGGGTTCTCAGGGATCCTATACACAAGGGACTGATAGAAATAAGAGTTGATAAAAATCTCATGAACAGAGACATTAGCTTCCATCTCAGCTCTTCTTGGGACAACATATTATCAAACATTCACAAGGTCCATTCCCTGCTTAGAGTGCCAACAACAGACAGGCAAGACTGCTGGCCCTGTGACTTGATGTCCGGCCACTCCCCCATGACCAGGGATTCCCACTTACAAGTGCTCACAGATACTACGCCTGTTGTGATTCTGGCACACGAAATGAGCAACCCAAAATAGATACACAGCAGCATCTGACAGCACACAGTCACTTAGCAGGAAGATTACAAGTGGGAAATTCACCAAAATGTCACTCCAAAATTAAGATTTTACTTGGCTTGTTTCCTGGAAACAAACCATCAAAGTGAAGGAGTGGTGTACAGTTTGTAAAACTTATAAACTTTCTACCATAATTCAAATGCAATGAAAGAAAAATGTTAATTAAGCTGCACAAAGTATTCAATAAAATAGCTGCTGCTGTATATATGAAAGGAAAGAAGGATGCAAACAAAGACAAAAGGGAGAGATAAAGAGAAATTGTTCTGCTGACCAACAGATTTGACATGCTGAGAGAACTTGGTGACAAAAACATCTGATCAATCAAATATAAGGTAGTCTCTGTACAATGATGCATCAAACAATTAACATCAACAGTAAGAAATATGGTATTAGTGGAGAACCATGGGTGGGAATTAACTGTTAGGTCACAACAGCTAAAGGCCTGCATACCCATAAAAGAAATCTAATTTAAATTATCATTTTATGATCTTGATAGATGGGTCAAGCTGGCCAGGGTGGCCGAGCGGTTCTAAGTGCTACAGTCTTGAACCGCGCGAGTGCTACGGTTGCAGGTTCGAATCCTGCCTCGGGCATGGACGTGTGTGATGTCCTTAGGTTAGTTAGGTTTAATTAGTTCTAAGTTCTAGGGGACTGATGACCTTAGAAATTAAGTCCCATAGTGCTCAGAGCCATTTGAACCATTTTTAAATGGGTCAAACAATTAACATAAAAATTGAAAACTGTAGCAAAAAAAAATAAAAATTTGCCACAGCCACATTGCATAGTCCACTAAAAAAAATCACTTCATGGCAGATTTCAAACTGGAGACATTCTACATGTAAACATATTAACCAAACAACTGAGACCCATGTGAATAGCTGACATTATCTCAGAAGAAACTGATAAATAAGTGGATATTATCAGCTAACACTATGGCCAAGGTTGATTCAAACATTTGCATTCCATGTAGATAATACCTAAATCACAGAACCTGTCTTTAGCTGTTATTTGTTCCTTTAACCCCAATCAAATTCCCACCCCTTCATAATGTCTGTGCTTGGGGAAAAGGTAATGTCAACATCTTTAGCACCTTGGTCTTATAAAGACATCATGAATAAACTTTCTGTCTACCACTGTGAGAAACAGTTGAGGCCGTATCACAGTACAATATAACCTCACTCTTTTCTACTTAGAAGTAGAGAAGCACATAGACCACTCATAAATATCAGGAAGGAGGGAAGATTTGGCTTTAACATCCCATCTACAACAATGTTATTACAGACAAAGAGCAAGCTTCTACTGGTGAAGGAAACTGCATTGCCTTTCAAAGGAACCACTGCAGCATTCACCTTAAGCAATTTGGGAAATCATGAGAAAATGAAATCTGCATGGCTGGACAGGATTAGAATTGCTGTACACCCATATATGAATCAAGAGTCTTATCACTGCAGCATCTCAGTCAATAAATTATGAAGGAATTAGTACCATTAGAACACATCATAACACCAAAATACTTGGAGGTAAGTCTAGAATGAACTCACACCTACAAGAAATACTGTTCAAAAATCAAGGGAAAATTGTCCAGATACAGTCCGGTACACTATGAGAACCAAGACCACAAATATTTCCTCCACCTTCACTAGCATTAAGCTATTCTACTGCTGAATATGCATGTCTGGTTTGATACAGATCAAGCCAAGCCAAACAAGCAGATGTTGCACATAATGAGACCTGCTGCATCACTGCACGCTGATTATCAAAAATGCAAATAGATAAAATGTATTACCTTATTCATATTGCCTCCCCTGATATTTTTGACAAGTAGCTGCAGTGCATGAGATAGCTGTACCCATCCTGCTGTAGGGATACCATCCATCACACAAAACAGATCAACAGAGACCCTCATAGAATCAACTCAGCATAAAAGATTTAAATCTCCTACAGAGTGGCTTACATTAGGTAAGGTATTTCGTCCTGGTTATACCAAATAGTAGCCAATCTGTAAGTCTCTCTCCAAACCTGATCAGGAGATACAAGGTGGGGAAGCAATCTAAAGTAGTGCAATATTTCCGGCAAGGTTGACAATGTGTGACTGCAGATTATCACAAATGACAGCCAAGCTACTCCAGTGCAATCTGTGCTTTGCTGCATACATTGAGATTGGCCCCATATAAGCAGCAGTATAAGCATTGAGATTAGTAATTTCTGAGCCAAGATAAAGTGAAAGTTCTTTGACATCTTGTTTGATACACAGTGATAATGGTATAAATGTTTTGCATAGTTATTAGTAGTCAGTAATGTAACTTCTGTTACAAAATAAATAAATATTTTAATTGAGAAAAGATAGCCATAAATATGAGAGCAATTATTTTCTGCAGTGTGTAGGAAATAGTTTGTTTAAAATGGATTCCATTTAAACTGAACCCAGTTTGTTCCCTATCTTCCATGATTTGTCTGTTCTTTTTCAATCTCAGTACCAGTCTGATTATTTGGTGATTATACGTATTTCATTTATCATTTTCAAGCCAAGATTTTGCTACAGTGATGCACATAAATCAGTGGAAACATCACACAACAAAAAACGGAACCTTTGAATAATCAAAAAAAGTTCTTGCATTTTATCAGATTTCAGAGGGCCATTGAGACACCTCTCAAATTTCGTGTTTCTGTTACTGAAAGCTATAAAAATGTATCTGTCACGGCATGCATTTTAAATCCAAAGCAACTATTTTGCGCACTAATCAAATATACAAATAAAAAAGAAATAAAGTATCAGTGATGCAAATATCAAAATAAAAAACAATATGATGTAATGAATATATTTAAATAATATAAAAGTGCTCACATGAAAGTAGATAAACATACGTATAAGTGGTTTTGTGAACGTCACAGCAAGCTTAATCTACTTGGAAAAATTACAGTCCTGGGCAAATGTAACACTTAGCTAAATGGAATTTTTAGTTATAGCACCAACACAAAGAATAACTACATTAAATAAACTTCTGAAAAATTAACTGGGGGCTATACTCACCGTATTTGGTGGACTAATGTCCCATAAGCTGATGACAGCATTAAATAAGGATAAAAATATAAGATTTCATTTCAGTAAAATCATAATACCTTAATAATATCAATGAAAATAATCAATTTCTGAAAATTTAATGTAATATTCAATTAAGAAGCCTACTCACCATGCAGTGGCATGAGAACACACATATAAAAGGTATTAAAATTTGCAAGCTTTCAGATCCAATGGCTCCTCCTCTTGGCACAAGGGTTGAAGGGGACAGAAGAGGGGTCAAGGAAAAGGACTGATGAGGTTTAGAAAAAGAGGCAGAGTTTAGAACCTTTTCCTAAACTGCAACAGCCCCATTCCTTCACTCCCCTTTGTTCCCCTCCAACCCTACTACCAGAATAAGATGCCACTGGCTCCAAAAGCTTGCAAAATTTTAATACCTTTTATATGTGTGTTCTCCTGCCACCACTTGGTGTGTAGATTTCATACCTTAATTAAATATTCACAAAAAATTTGAAATTTTCATACATAAATTATAATACATACTTGTTTTTCGATTGTCTCATGAACTGCTGAATTTTCCGAGCTGCTTGATGCTGTCGTCTCTGCGAATATGTGCGCCTACACAAAATGAAAGGTAAAGAAATTTAGCCATTGTTTTTGATTGTTGAGTAATTCAGTTCTTTTGGGGAAGTTGGAGGTAACATTTGGTCACTTAAAATTCTGTACCACTCTTGGTCTCAGCATGTTGTAGGAAATAACAGTTGTGTATACATTTATTAATAACTTCACCAGGTAAAAAAGTCACACAATACCAAAACATATTGAACTTCCTTCTTTCACTACTATATATGCTACAGTTAAGACTCATGAATTTCAGTTGCGTACTGGTATGAAATTGTGTACAAAATAGCTTAACATTGTGCTACATTATTCATACATTTTCTGCCTGAAAAAGAAAAGTAAATATGGAGCAACCTTGACAGTTAACAAATTTGTAGTAAATTGCTAGGAGTATAAGTTAATTCATACCAATAATTTTCTACTGTTAATTAATCATTATAATCTAAGCTTTGTCCTGCACTAGATAACCTCTGAGTACCTTTCAAGAGTCTTCTCAGTTGTAAAGTCCAATGATATTAAGATCTTTTTCAAGAAATTTTGTCTGCAAGATTTCCAGCTTAGTTGGTTCTTACTTTCTGAGCTGCAAGAGTACACATTTGCAATTTTTTGTATATTTGCAGTTTGTTTGTACATTTTCAACCTTTTTCGAGTCTTTTGAGTATGTTTGGACAGGGATTCTAAACTGTCACTGAACTTAAACTAGAAATCTCATGCCCAAAATAACTCGTATCTGTATACATCTTCAGCATTTCATTCACATTTAACTGTTTCCCATGCTTGTTTATTCTGCCCAATCTGCGCCATAAAGAAGCACAAATAATGAGTGATGCAGGCTGTATAGAAGTTCAACATTCGCAACATTCCCTGTTTGAAATGTATGCCTGTAATCAATCAAGGATTAGTTAGGTATAATCTTACATACAGTAAGTGCATTGCAGCAGTGACAAGATATCTTTGAAGAATACTGCAGAGATTAAAGAAATGTAGTCTGTTCAGTCAGCTTCCATGAAATATGTTACACTGCAGCTATGGCTTAAGGTTACATTTCTTTCTATGGCTTCTCTTTATTAATTTCATTGCAGTGGTTCAGTGATATTAACATTTTCTTCTTTTTTTATGGAAAATGGTGAACATACATAATCTTTTGAAGTGAGTTACTTCATGAACTACCAAAACACACACACACACACACACACACACACACACACACAAACTCGAACTGAACCCCCACAGACTGTGTTAAATCGTTTTCCTTTTTAGTGTCTAGTAGCTCTCCTATTGCCAAGTTAGTGCCCATTCTCCTTCCTCTGTCAGAAGCTTTCTCCATTCTGAATCTCCTATACCTGTGAACCACATATTTGATTTCTGAATATATCACTGTTTCTGGCTATAGTTCCAGATCCTCTTAATTGCCCAGTCATGATCTATTTTGTATATGTGACCACACAACAGCAGTCATCTCTTTCTAGTCACTGATGTTACTGGATGTATTTGTCTACACAATGCTTTACTAGATCTTAATCACATCTGCTGCAGTGCTCTGCTTCAGTGCTAATTGCTTTTGGAGGTTACAGCACATGAAAAAGACAAATTACTTGGATAATGAAGTATTGTTTATGAAGGTTCTGTGTATACTGATCATCACAGGGAAAGAGTAAAAAAGAAAGAAAGATTTTTAGGAATTGTCATTACAGCTTAACATGGAGGCAGAAATACCTACACCTATAAGCACGACTTCTCAGAATTACACATCATTGACAAAATCATTAGCACCATTAAGAGTTGTAGCTATGAAACACTGGTAGTCATAATAAAAACATTCTGCTTTTGCAGAAGTAATGAACTAAAAACAGAATTTTGGGAGGCAATGAAAAAAGTTGGAATCATTAGCAAGTAAATCTTGAATGTCATCCAAATGAAATTAAGCAGAGTACTCTGGACTGAAACTCTAGAGGCTGGAAATGTAAATGAGAAGTATGAAGCTTTAAAAGACATCATTTTAAAGTACCATTCCAAAAGTAAGAAAAGCTGCAGACTTGAGCACAGTGGACTACCAATGAAATATTAGAACACCACAAGAAGGTTCAAGAACTATGACAGTTGCATGAAACTAGAAGTATAAAGTGTTTAAAAGTGAGTAGAGAGAAATAATAGGAGAGGCAAAAGCAATAACAATTACGATGGCCACACAAAAAGTAAAATGATAAGAAGAAAGAGCTAGCAATGTAAATTATGCTGAAGGAAATGACAAAAACTGATCCAAGAAAAATACACTGATCCAAGAAAAATACATATATTAAGACAATGCAAATAAGTTTCATAGTGGTTACAGAAGGTAGAGGAATAGCAAATATCTTCAGTGATAACTGTACAATTAAAAACATTAAATAACTAAAAAAGAAAAGATCAAATGTACATTTCTGAAGTTAGTCATGAAAGTAGAAATAAGAAAACTATACAGAATCTTGGGGATTGTTGTAATGACGAGATTCCCAAAAAGCTCGAAGACTATCTAATAGTAATGGAATATTACAGAGTTAATGATTACAAAACAAAGAATCTGTAAATAATATTATATATAAATATTATGTTATCAAGCATAAACAAAATTGTTGCTCTGAGTAAATACCAGGTGCTTAGAATCTTGATTCTGCCTCTTATACATACACTCACTGTACACTTCTATTTTACAGGATGAAATAAAAATCAAATCAACATTCAGTCTAAGTTTAAAATGTTATAACTGATTGCTTCGTGTTACAGCCAATTTTATTGGATCACCTCATCAAAGTACATACATTTTTTATCTCAGACAATTTTCACATAGAGAGGAGAAGTCAATGATATTTGTTACATAATCATTTTTCAAAGCAAAGCTGTAGGCTTGGCTCTTAGCTATTTCCTTCAGGTGATTAAGTTTTCTAATTCCTGACTTGACGTTCTTACAAAAGGTAGCTTTATCACCGACAGAGGTCCCACAATTGACATATACCCACTTGAGTTTGAAGCCCAGCCTGTAGCAATCATTTTTTCTACTTGGTGTAGTATCTTTCTCCATTCTTAGATTTCATTTCTCAAAACACATTTGAAAATAAGGGAAGAAAGTGTATGATGATGTCCAACACCATTTTCAATCTCAAATGATGCTGAGATCTTAATGAAGAATTTTACTTTCAACAAGGTCTATCAACAAATATGAGCATATAGTTGTACCCCACAACTGTCATGCCCCTTACAACGTCCATTGCCCCCCCCCCCCCCCCCGGACCAAAATAGAAAATCTTGTGTAGGGAATGGATCATGCTGGCTGCCATTCAGATTGTAAGATGACAGCTCTCCGAATATCCTCCAATTGTGCAACTGTTACATAAATAGTTCTTGCATTTTGTAACTTATGTCTATCACTAATGTGTCCCATCAGCTGTTTTGTTGTTTTAAAAGCTACTGATAAAGTGAATACTTTCTGTCTGACTGTATGTGTCAGATCTGACCTGGGAAGGTTCAGGGGTAAACTGATTAACAGCAGTTTTAATTTCAGTTTCTAGCAGTTACATTTTTACGTAAGTATTGAGCCAAAAAATTTGAAGTTGGATTCTGAAAGATTGATAAAAATTCAGCACATTGTTCTGGAAGTCCTCATCAATATGTTCAGACTACTGTTTTTGTTCTAGCTCTGCTTGTTAAAGTCACACAATTATTTTTTGTAGGTATACGTCTACAGTTCTGATATAAGAGGTGTGATAAAAGAGTGGGAATTTTTTTTTAATTTTGTAGGCTTTATACATACAATTTTCTAATTTTTTCCATCTTGTCAGTACGCATGTTCCTGAAGTAAGTTTGGACTGTCAGCAGTTTCAAACATTTAGTTTATTGTTTACATTCAAAAATGTTATATGTGTTTTCAAGCACTCAGTGAACCTTTAACTTCAAAAAACATGTATCAAAGATTTTGTATTAAATTTGGCTTGAAAATGGAATAAACTGCAGTGCCACATTAGAAATGTTGACTGTGGTTTTGACAAATCTACTACGAGCAAGACAAGAGTTTATGAGTGGTATAAACATTCCAAAGACGGCCGAGAAGATGTTGATGACAACAACCATCCTGGGTGCCCTAGCACTTCAATTACTGACAACAATGTGCAGTGTGGAAGAAGTACACAAAATGGTTCTGGAAAAATCACTGAATCACCATCAGAGAGGATGCTGATGATGCCGGCTTATCATTTGGTTCGGGCCAAGCAATTTTTTTTGATTTTTGGGCATGAAACATGTAGCAGCAAAGTTTTTTGGTTTTTGACCAAAAAAGACATCACACAGGCATCACTCAGGAATTGCTGAATAATGTCAACAATGATTCAGAACTTCTTACAGGTGATGAAACATGGGTGTATGGGTATGACGATGAAACCAAAGTCCAATCATCACAATGGAATCTGCCTGAAGAGCCAACATACACACACATGGAAAAAAAAAAAGAAACCGACATGTTTAAACACATGTGAAGGTTCTTCTCACTGTTTTCTTCATTTACAATTGTACAGTGCACCTGCCTTATGGTTATATGTTCAATCAGGAATACTACCTGGAAGTTATGCACCTTCCATGTGATGTAATCTGAAGAAAAAGGCCAGAATTGTGGTGAAACCTCCTGTGGAAACTGCATCACAAATGAATGCTTCTTCATGATTTTTTTGGCAAAGAAACTGACCATTAAGTTGCCTCAGTCACTGTATTTGCTGCACATTGTCCCCTGCAACTTCTTTCAATTCCCAAGGCTGAAGAGCACCTTGAAAGGAGATGTCATTTTACCACTATTGATGAGATAATAACAGAATCGCTGAAGGAGCTGAACACCATAATGACAAGTGACTTCCAGAAGTGCTTTCAAGATAGGAAAAAGCACTGACACAAATGTATTATATCTGAGTGGGATTACTTTTAAGGGTACAGAGTTGATGCTGATGATGAATAAATAAAGTTTCTTTAAGAAAAACAAAAATTCCCATTACTTTTTTTATCACACCTGACACGCTGAAATCCCTGCGTCACAAGAGAAGTGGAGGCGCTGGAACATGAAGGTGGGCATATCAAAACTGAAGTGATAATGTAAAAAGTGAAAATCAGTCATGGATCAGTTTTCAACTTTTGTACAACATTTTGAACATGACTTCTGCAAGAGTTCTGCAACTTCTGACACACATTAGAAATCCCTGCTGAACCAAGGCAGTAGCAAAAATTTGTCAGCTGTGTCAGGCCACTCTGGATGGGTTCTTTAGCTACCATGAGTTAGTAGCAGGTGCATCAGTTTGGCCCTGAGTCAAAGGAGCAAAGCAAGCAGTAGAAACATGGATGCACCATTGCTGTAGAAGACAATGACCCAACCATCATCAGGCAAGCTGATGCAACAAGTGTTTTCTATGGCGTAGTGCTAACAGATTATGGTGGGGTGAAACCATCGCAGGAATGTGCTACCAAAACCTCCTGATGAAGTTATGGGAGCCTTTCAGGATGAAGCACCATAGAAAGCTGTCCAAGAGGTTCTATTTTTCTCCATGACTACAACCACAGCTCATTCTGAACAGGGCACACACACACATTCTGCTTCTTTGAGCTATAAAATTTTGCCTCACCCTGTACTCTACCAATATGGCACCGAGTGACTTATTCCTCTTTCCTCGGAAGAAGAAACCATTGCATGGCACTCATTACCAGAATGTCTGTGATATGATTTTCATGGTCGGATGTTTTCTGAACAGTAAAATGCAGATGTCTACAACAACAGACTCTGAAAAGTCATTCATTGTTGGTCAAATTGTGTCATACTGAAAGATGAATGAGTAGAGAAGGACTAATATTGACCCAAGTTTCATGGTCACAGTTTGACATTTTTGAGGTGATAGTTAAAAATACACTGTATTATATTCTTATTACTCATATACAACACATTGAAATTGTCATGCTTCTTTACTATATTGCATTTTTTCCAGGTAACTGTTATGCATACTGCTGCATTGCCCAAGACATCACTTCATAATCTAGGTTTCAGTTTTCTTCCCTGAAGGTATTGTGCTTCTAGCTTCCCATTGGTTCTCAAAGGCAGTGGCAGTCAAGTTCTTGGATTCAAACTTCCAATGCTGTTGACATTCTTTCAAAAAATCTACAATAGCATTTAGTTTTTAATATGTCATACCTGTGGATAATATTGTTATTTTCTTAATTCTTCTTGAGAGGAAGGAAATTAATCTTACAGACAAAGTGGCCTGAGCCAGACTTTGCATCTCTTTCTACTTTGACATTCATTATTTCCTTTCTTTATTTCCTAGCTATTGTTAAATGGTTTACAAAATACTGACACCTTTTGAAGTTTGAATATCATATTTCTTGATTCATTAGGTCTGTAAAGTTATTTGCATTGACTACCTTTCCAGTTCCTTGCATTAACCAACACTGACAATTGAGTTGTTGTTCAGTATTCCATTATAGTATAAGTATTAACTATTTATGTCTTTGGAAAATATCAGTTATCTTAAATGTAAAACAATACTGGTTACACTTCTAGTGTAGCTTTCAGTAATTACAAGGTGGTCTCCAACCATACAAACCTGTAGCACACCACCAATAAACTAGACAGTTTGAGTTAAGGTCATATGTTGATGGTTATTTTCTCAATGAACCTACTATCTAGATGTTCTGTTATCATATTTCCTCCTTTTTCATGTTTTGTCAACATTGTTTTCCTACATACAATACAAGATGTAATATGTGGTTTTTTCCTTACTTCCAATCATGACTTCCCAAAATAGTTACAGACAGCAGCTCAGTATTTACTGCAAATCATTTCAACACCAGGTTTCATTAGGAACATTCAACAAAACCAAAGACCTCAAATGGAGCAGTGCTACAACTACCTAAGATGGGCACTGTTTTCTCTTAAACAGTGTGTTTCTTAAAAAGTATTGGAAAAAATGATATAATGAAATAAAACAAACCACCTATAAGTTTATGCCTGGAAATGAGCACTGTTGAGATTTGGGTCACTTTACTTTTGAATGTAGTGCAAACTGTACTGTTGTTGAAGCCCATTACTCACTTTTTATTGACTATGATTATGCCTGTACACAGTCAATTGATTGTAGCACTGGTGACAATCAAAGCAGTTTTGTGTGAAACATTTAAGAAGCTTGCATGTTGGTTGAAGTACCGGACTTACAAGTGGAAGGGTGGGATTTCAAAGCCACATAAAATGATCGACCTTTGTGTTTTCCATGGTTTCTGTACTTTCATTAAAATGAATAATTGGACGGGTGTTCAAAAAGGACTTCCTTCCACAATCATCTTATCTGAGCTTGTGCTCTGCCTCTAATGACCTCATCCTAGACAGAATGTTAAACCAACATTTGTTTCCAAAATCATGTCTTTTCTTACCGTAAATAGATTGTACCTGTATAAAAAAAGGTTAACAATTTCATAAAACACCTAAAGAATTTTAACATTAAAAAGAAATCTTATTATTCTGTTTAAAAATGTGTACGGTATTCTGATATGGTTTATTAGCCAGTGGCGTTATTCGATACATCCATGATGCATGTGCTGACTGACAATGACCTTACTATATTCCATTTGAAGAAACTGTTCAGCATATTATTTTCATGACTTGGTGACTTGGGATAGTTCAAAATAAGGGCAAGGGTGGCACCTGGGGCTTGAAAAGTTTCAACAGTTAATGATGTATGAGTATTATGATAAACAAGAAAGAAGTGTATAAAGAATTGCAACTTTCCAAAAACATTAAAATGCTACTAAATCAAAATTTTGCATGAGAAATGACTTTATTCACAACAGTTAAAATGTGCACGAGCTCTAAGACCACACAACCACCACACCAGATTACAATTTCACTAATAGCTCCTAAGACAGGGTGGTGGTGATTCACAGATCAGAGAGCATATTTTACTTATGGAATCAAACAAACTAAAATAATAAAACAATGGAAAATCCAGGATGGAATACAACAGTATAATGAAAAGCATATTTGCTACTCATCATATAGTGGAGATGTTGGGTCGTAGAAAGGCACAGAAAAGAGACTGTCAGAAAGTTAGCTTTTGACCAACAAGGTCTTTTTCAAAACTAGACAACATACAGACATGCGCTCACATATGACCACAATCTCTGACAGCTGGAGCCAGACAGCGAGCAGCAGAGCATTTTGAGAGAAGCAAATGGATGGGGTTAAGGAGGTGGCTGAGGTGGGGAGGGGACGGGATAGTAGGGTAAGGGTGGGGGTCAGTAAAGTGCTGTTGGGAGAGTACAGGGATGAAGTGGAGAGTGGGGCACCTAGGTGTAGTTAGGAGGTTAGAGGGAGGGTGGGGGGTTAACAGGAAAGCAAAGAAGTAAAGACACTGGGTGTGTTGGCGAAATAAAGTGCTGTGTAGTGCTGGAATGGGAACAGGGATAGATTTAGATGGGTAAGGACAATTATTAACAAAGGTTAAGGACAGGAAGATTAGGGGACTACAGGATATGTTGCAAGGAGAGATCCCACCTGCGCAATTCAGAAAAGCTGGCTTTGGTGGTAAAGCAGTCATTGAAATAAAGGAAGTTGTGTTGGGCAGTATGCTCAGTAATGGGGTGGACCAGTTGTTTCTTGGGCACAGTTTGTCAGTGGCCATTCATACGGACAGACAGCTTGTTAGTTGCCATGCCCAAGTAGAATGCAGCACAGCGGTTGCAGCTTAGCTTGTAGTCACATGATTGGTTTCACAGGTAGCCCTGTCTTTGATGGGATGGGTGGTGTTTGTGACAGGACTGGAGTAGGTGGTGGTGGTCATGGTGGTGGTGGGGGGAGTATGTATGGGACAGGTCTTGCATCCAGGTCTATTGCAGGGATATGAGACATGAGGCATGGGGTTGGGAGCAAGTGTTATGCCATCTTTGAGTAGGAGGTCAACATTGAGAAAGGTGGCTTGATGGGTTGAGAAGGAACAGGTGAAGGAAATGAGACAGAACGTGTTGAGGTTCTGGAGGAATGTGGATAGGGTGTCCTCATCCTTGATCCAGATCACAAAGATGTCAGCAATGAATCTGAACCAGGTGAGTGGATAGGGATTCTGGGTGCTTAGGAAGGGCTGCCTTAGATGGCCCATGAATAGGTTGGCATAGGATGGTGCCCATAGCCATATCCCAGATCTGTTCTAGATCATGCCTTCAAAGGAGAAGTAATTGTGGGTGAGGATACAGTTGGTCATGGCGACTAGGAAGGAGGTGGTTGGTTTGGAATCTGTCATGCACTGGGAAAGGTAGTGTTCAATACTGGTAAGGCCATGGGCATTAGGGATGTTAGTGTAAAGTGAGATGGTATCAACAGTGATGAGCAGGACACCATGTTGTAAACGAACAGGAACTGTGGAGAGTCGGTGGAGGAAATGGTTGGTATCTTTTATGTAGGAGGGTAGCTTGTGGGTAAGAGGATGAAGGTGGTTCATCTACAAGAGCAGACCACAATGGGGTGTCCTGAGTGGTTGAGTTTATGGACTTTAGAAAGCATGGAGAAGATAAGAGTGTGGAGAGTGGTAGGGGTGAGCAGAGACATGGACTCTGGGAAGAGGTTCTGGGATTGGCATAAGGATTTCAGGACAGACTACAGATCCTCCTGGATTTCTGGAATGGTGTCACTATGGCAGGGTTTGTAGGTGGATGAATCTGACAGCTGGTGGGGTTTGCCATGTAATTCTTGTGCCAAAACAACAGTCGTGGAGCCTTTGTCAACAGGTGTGATTATAATGCCAGGACCAGTTTTTAGATGGTGGATTGCAGATCTTTCTGCAGATGTAAGGTTAGTTTGCATGTTGAGGGATTTGGAGAATGATGGTGAGGAAAGGTTCGAGATTAAGAAATTCTGGAATGTTGACAGCGGGTTATTTGGGGGGACAGTGGGGGTGGACCACGATTGGATGGAGGAGTGAACTGAATCAGGCAGGGTTCAGCATTGGTTCTTTGCTGAGTCCGATTGGTAGGCTTGGTGGTGAAAAAGTGTTTCCACAATAAGGACCTGGAAAAGGTGAGAAGGTCTTTACCAAGTCCTCCATGGTTGAATTTAGGGGTGAGGCAAGAGGTGGGGCTTTTGGAAAGGACTGGTATTTCTGCGGAGCTAAGGCTTTTGGAGGAAAGGTTCACGACTGTTTCGGATCTGATTAGGTTCCAGATTCTGTGTGGTAATGGAATGGAATTTTGGAGGGTGGGGTAAGTGTAGTAGGTCTGTGAGATAGGATGAGGGGGTGTGGGGGAGGTTTGGAGGTTGTTATAAAGGTGGTCAAAAGTGGTAGTCCAAGATGGTAGTAGGAAGCAAGCAGATTGGGGAGTTTTTGGAGGTGGTGTTGTGCATGTTGCTCTAGTTCTTGGAGGGCAGAAGTTTCAATGTGTGTCATAGAATCCAGGCTTTTGGGATTACATAGCAGGAGAATTTTACAGATGGAGAGAAGGTATTGTAAGGAAGTTTGGCCTGATTGATTCGGTTTTGCAGGACTATGTTGGTGAGGACTAAGGATTGGCAGAATCTGAATAGATGTTGGTCATTGTGGAAGGAAGGGTGGCAGCCGGAGATGGGTAATTTGATGGTAAGGCCATTTGGGGGATTCCCACAAGCCAAGAAACAATGCAGGAACAGTATGTGGGACTGTGTTCTGGCTGGGGATAAGGAAACTTTTCTGTATTGATGCAGATGGAAGGAGCAGAGATCCATAGTGGTGGAAAGAATGCATAAAAATACATAAATAACATAGAATCTTCACAAAAATACACTCAAACTCATCTGAAAAAATACAAAAAGGAAGAAGAGGCTGAATATGAGGAAACAAGATGAAATCTGAGGCAGTAGACCAATGGTGAATGTCGAGAACCAACTGAAATTGGTGTGAAGTCACAATGTGATCAAATGAAAAATAAAAGTATTTGTAAAGAGGTTTGCAGGTCTGTTGGTGGATAACTACCAAAAGGGGGATGGTAGAAGTGACTACAATACGTGAAATTAATAGGTGTGAAGTGGAACAGAGAGGGGAAGGAGTGGGAGGTGGAGAGGGGTTGGTAGGATGAGATACAAGCTCGTGTGGCACAAGAAATGTGTGGGAAATAACACATGAAAATACACAAGGGTGATGCAGGGAGAATGATCAACATGTAGATATAGGATTAATAATATCGGCAGATGTAGTGTGGGACATAAGATGTTGCACCAACAGTCATCGTTGTCCTGTATCAGTCTGTTGGTGCCGCCAAGACGGTTGATACAGTGTGGCTCGCAGGTAGAGCATGGCATGCACTTTGTAAGGTGAAAGAACACAGGAATGAAGAGAAAGGAAGATGGACACTAAGGGACACTGAGTATAGTAATGCATTAGAAAACAGTAAAAAAAAAAAAAAAAAACAGCATTGGGTTACGATGGAAGAAAACCCCTCAGGCAAAATCGAAAAATGTGTGAATATAATGAAAAGGACAGCTGCTACTTGCCATATAGCGGAGATGCTCAGTCACAGAAAGGCACAGCAAAAAGACTGCTGGAAAGTTAGCTTTCAATCAACAAGACCTTTGTCAGAAGTAGACAACATACACACACGCACACGCTCATGCAAATGCAACTCACACACACATGACCACAGTCTCTGGCACACTGAAGCCAGACTGCGAGCAGCAGGATTTATGGAAGAGACATCCAGGTAGGGGTATGGAGGAGGCTGAGGTGGGGAGGAGAAGGGATAACAGGGTAGGGGTGGGAGACAGTAAAGTGTTGCTGGGAGTGTTTAGGGATGAGGTGAAGAGTGGGGCAGTTAGGTGCAGTTGTAAGGTTAGAGAGAGGGTGGGGAGAAGAGGAGGGGGGGGGGGGGGTAGCAGAAAAAGAGAGAAGTGAAAAGAATGGGTGCATTGGGGAATAGAGGGCTGTGTAGTGCTGGTATGGGAACAGGGAAGGGGTTAGATGGGTAAGGACAATGACTAACGCAGCTTGAGGCCAGGAGGGTTGCAGGAATGCGGATTCATGTGGCACAGGCTGTGAAGCTGTCACTGAAATGAAGGATGCCATGTTGAGCAGCATGCTGAACATCAGGGTGGTCCACTGGTTTCTTGATCACAGTTTGTTAGTGGCCATTCATACGGACAGACAGCTTATTGCTTGTCATGCCCACATAGAATGCAGCACAGTGGTTGCAGCTTAGCTTGTTGATCACATCCCTTTACACCAACATTCCTAATGCCCATGGCCTTACTGCTATTGAGTACTATCCTTCCAAAGCCCAATGGATTCCAAACCAACCACCTCCTTCCAAGCTGCCATGACCAGCTATATCCTAACCCACAATTACTTCTCCTTTGAAGGCATTACCTACAAACAAATCAGGGGTACAATTATCGGCATCTGTGTAGCACCATCCTATGCCAACCTATTCGTAGGCCATCTATACAAATCCTTACTAAACACCCAGAATCCCAAACCCCTCACCTAGTTCATATTCACTGATGACAGTCTTCATAATCTGGATCAAGGTTGAGGATGTCCTGTCAATATTCCTCCAGAACCTCAACACCTTCTGTCCTATTCGCTTCACCTTGTCCTACACAACCTGTCAAGCCACCTACCTCAATGTGGACCTCCAACTCAAAGATGGCTACATGTCAAATCTACCAACCATGAGCAATTCCTCCACTTCGACAGCTGCCACTCATTCCATATCAAGAAAGCCTTCCATACAGCTTAGTCATCCACTGCCATTGCATCTGTAGTGACAAGCAATCCCTCTCGACGTACACCAAGAGTCTCACTGAGGCCTTTACATATTGTAATTCCCCCATCCCTCCTAAACCTCGTACAAAAAGAGATCTCCCCGGTCTTAACTTTCCAGTCACCCCAACACCTCCCAAAGCCCCACTATCTGGCCATAGAGAAGCATTCACCTCATGATTCAGTACCCTCCCCCCCCCCCCCTCCCCAGGACTGGAGCAACTGAGTTACATTCTCTGCCAGGGTTTCAATTACCTCTCGTCATGCCCTGAAATGACTATCCCTCCAACTCCTCCCACAGTGGTATTCCGCCGCTCACCGAACCTACACAGTATCCTTGTGCATCCCTACATCACACTCGCTCCCAACCTCTTACCTTATGGCCCATATATCTGCAATGGACCTAGATGCAAGACCTGTCATATACATCCTCCCACCACCATCACCACCTACTCCAGTCCTGTCACAATCATCACCTATCCCATCAACGGCAGGGCTACCTGTGAAATCAGTTGTGTGATCTACAAGTTAAGCTGAAACCACTATGCTACATTCTACTTGGGCATGACAACCAACAAGCTGCCTATCCATATGAATGGCCACTGACAAAATGTGGCTAAGAAACAACTGGACCACCCTGTTGCTGAGCCATGCCACCCAACACAATGTCCTTTATTTCAATGACTGCTTCACAGCTTGTGCCATCTGGATCTTTCCCACTAACACCAGCTTTTCTGAATTGCACTGATGGGAACTCTCCTTGCAACATATTCTACACTCCCATAACTCTCCTGTCCTTAACCTTTGTTAGTCATTGTCCTTACTCATCTAGCCCCATCCCTGTTCCCATTCCAGCACTATACAGCCCTTTATTCTACCAATGAACCCAGTCTCTTTACTTCTCCACTTTCCCACTAATCCCCTCCCCAGTCCTCCATCTAACCGCCTGACTGCAACTTTCTGCCTCACTCTCCACCTCTTCCTTGCACGCTCCCAGCAGCACTTTACCATCCACCACCCCGTACCCTGCTATCCCTTCCCCTCCCCACCTCAGCCACCTCCTTATCCCCACTTGGCTGCTTCTCCCATAATTCCCTGCTGCTCGCTGTCTGGCTCCATCTGCCAGAGACTGTGGTCATGTGTCTGTGAATTGCGCCTGGATGAGTGTGTGCATGTGTGTATGTTGTCTACTTTTGGCAGAGGCCTTGTTGGCCGAAAGCTAACTTACTGGCAGTCTTTTTGCTGTGCCTTTCCTCAACTCAACATTTTCACTATATGGTGAGTAGCAACTATCCTTTTCATTATGTTAAAACTAAACAAATAAATTTTCACAATAATGATGTGTGGGAGGATCTAAATCCTCCCCAGCAAACGTGGAAGCAATGTATGAAGCTCACTACAGTAACAATGCACAGACAGCCATTACAGGAGGTGGACACAAAGGACATGAACATATTACAGGACAAAATGAAAGGTGCCATCTATCAATAATTTTGTGACAAATTATCCATACTATTCAGAATAACCCCCCCCCCCCCCCCCCCCATGAACCACGGACCTTGGCGTTGGTGGGGAGGCTTGCGTGCCTCAATGATACAGATAGTCGTACCATAGCTGCAACCACAACGGAGGGGTATCTGTTGAGAGGCCAGACATACATGTGGTTCCTGAAGAGGGGCAGCAGCCTTTTCAGTAGTTGCAGGGGCAACAGTCTGGATGATTGACTGATCTGGCCTTGTAACACTAACCAAAATAGCCTTGCTGTTCTGGTACTGCGAACGGCTGAAAGCAAGGGGAAACTATAGCCTATCAGGAGAAAGAAAACTGGCGTTCTACGGATCGGAGCGTGGAATGTCAGATCCCTTAATCGGGCAGGTAGGCTAGAAAATTTACTACAGTAGTACAAGTTTATATGCCAACTAGCTCTGCAGATGACGAAGAAATTGATGAAATGTATAAGGAGATAAAAGATATTATTCAAATACTGAAGGGAGACGAAAATTTAATAGTCATAGGTGACTGGAATTCAAGTGTAGGAAAACGGAGAGAAGCAAACATAGTAGGTGAATATGGATTGGGGCTAAGAAATGAAAGAGGAAGCCGTCTGGTAGAATTTTGCGCAGAGCATAACTTAATCATAGCTAACACTTGGTTTAAGAATCATGAAAGAAGGTTGTATACATGGAAGAACCCTGGAGATACTAAAAGGTATCAGATAGATCATATAATGGTAAGACAGAGATTTAGGAACCAGGTCTTAAACTGTAAGACATTTCCAGGGGCAGATGTGGACTCTGACCACAATCTATTGGTTATGAACTGTAGATTAAAACTGAAGAAACTGCAAAAAGTGGGAATTTAAGGAGATGGGACCTGGATAAATGGACTAAACCAGAGGTTGTACAGAGTTTCAGGAAGAGCATAAGGGAACAATTGACAACAATGGGGGAAAGAAATACAGTAGAAGAAGAATGGGTAGCTTTGAGGGATGAAGTAGTGAAGGCAGCTGAGGATCAAGTAGGTAAAAAGACGAGGTCTAGTAGAAATCCTTGGGTGACAGATGAAATACTGAATTTAATTGACGAAAGGAGAAAATATAAAAATGCAGTAAATGAAGCAGGCAAAAAGGAATACAAACGTCTCAAAAATGAGATCGACAGGAAGTGCAAAATGGCTAAGCAGGGATGGCTAAAGGACAAATGTAAGGATGTAGAGGCTTATCTCACTAGGGGTAAGATAGATACTGCGTATAGGAAAATTAAAGAGACCTTTGGAAAAAGGAGAACCACTTGCATGAATATCAAGAGCTTTGATGGAAGCCCAGTTCTAAGCAAAGAATGGAAAGTAGAAAGGTGGAAGGAGTATATAGAGGGTATATACAAGGGGGACGTACTTGACGACAATATTATGGAAATGGAAGAGAATGTAGATGAAGATGAAATGGGAGATTTGATACTGTGTGAAGAGTTTGACAGAGCTCTGAAAGACCTGAGTCGAAACAAGGCCCCCGGAGTAGACAACATTCCATTAGAACTACTGACACCCTTGGGAGAGCCAGTCCTCACAAAACTCTACCGTCTGGTGAGCAAGATGTATGAGACAGGCGAAATACCCTCAGACTTCAAGAAGAATATAATAATTCCAATCCCAAAGAAAGCAGGTGTTGACAGATGTGAAAATTACCGAACTATCAGCTTAATAAGTCACAGCTGCAAAATACTAACGCGAATTCTTTACAGACGACTGGAAAAACTGATAGAAGCCGACCTCGGGGAAGATCAGTTTGGATTCCGTAAAAATGTTGGAACACGTGAGGCAATACTGACCCTACGACTTATCTTAGAAGAAAGATTAAGGAAAGGCAAACCTACATTTCTAGCATTTCTAGACTTAGAGAAAGCTTTTGACAATGTTTATTGGAATACTCTCTTTCAAATTCTGAAGGTGTCAGGGGTAAAATACAGGGAGCGAAAGTCTATTTACAATTTGTACAGAAAGCAGATGGCAGTTATGACAGTTATAAGAGTCGAGGGGCATGAAAGGGAAGCAGTGGTTGGGAAGGGAGTGAGACAGGGTTGTAGCCTATCCCTGATGTTATTCAATTTGTATATTGAGCAAGCAATAAAGGAAACAAAAGTTCAGAGTAGGAATTAAAATCCATGGAGAAGAAATAAAAACTTTGAGGTTCGCCGATGACATTGTAATTCTGTCACAGATAGCAAAGGACTTGGAAGAGCAGTTGAAAGGAATGGACAGTGTCTTGAAAGGAGGGTATAAGATGAACATCAACAAAAGCAAAACTAGGATAATGAAATGTAGTCGAATTAAGTCGGGCGATGCTGAGGGAATTAGATTAGGAAATGAGACACTTAAAGTAGTAAAGGAGTTTTGCTATTTGGGGAACAAAATAACTGATGATGGTCAAAGTAGAGAGGATATAAAATGTAGACTGACAATGGCAAGGAAAGCGTTTCTGAAGAAGAAAAATTTGTTAACATCGATTATAGATTTAAGCGTCAGGAAGTCGTTTCTGAAAGTATTTGTATGGAGTGTTGCCATGTAGGGAAGTGAAACGTGGACGATAAATAGTTTAGACAAGAAGAGAATAGAAGCTTTCGAAATGTGGTGCACAGAAGAATGCTGAAGATTAGATGGATAGATCACATAACTAATGAGGAGGTATTGAATAGAATTGGGGAGAAGAGGAGCTTGTGGCAAAACTTGACTAGAAGAAGGGATCGGTTGGTAGGCCATGTTCTGAGACATCGAGGGATCACCAATTTAGTATTGGAGGGCTGCGTGGAGGGTAAAAATCGTAGAGGGAGACCAAGAGATGAATACACTAAGCAGATTCAGAAGGATGTAGGCTGCAGTAGGCACTGGGTGATGAAGAAGCTTGCACAGGATAGAGTAGCATGGAGAGCTGCATCAAACCGGTCCCAGGACTGAAGACCACAACAACAACAACAACAACATTCAGAATAATCTCCTTCCAGAAAGACAAAGGATCTGGTCTAAGGATGATGGGGTGCCACTTCACCTTCCATATCTTATATGACAATACCTGACCCAAATTTTTAATGAATGATGTATTGGTCAAAGAGATTTCATTAGCCTGGCCTAGTGATCATCTGAATTAATTCTTGAATTTCATGGGATTGTAGTACAGCTCTCCCATTGACAACATGCATGTGACTACAGAGAATGGCTGCCAAATGTGTTTGCAGGAATTAATGAGTCTTTGAGGGGACCTGAAGGATGTGTTTAACCTGTTGTGTCAATGGACAGATGACTCCTGTATGCCATAGTGGCCCACATTTCAACACATTTTTGTTTCCAGACTCATAATCACTAGATTTTTTTTCTTTTTTTGAGCTTTATGAATATGGGAGACTTGTTTAAACACCATCTTTGCACTTACTATGGAAGATTAAGTTTGCTGAGATGGTTAGATGCAGTTGACTCAAGTAGACTGTGTGTCGCACTAATCTACAATGGTTGACCGTGGCAAAGGGTGGTAAGGTCTTTTGATGTGACTTCATTGTCATCCACAACTGTTAATAACACTGGTTTGTATTCAAGACTTTCCTAAACTTTTTGTAGCTATCACTGCTGTTTACAGGTAAGTATTTGGGCTGTACAACAACAATGTTATTAGCATGGCATTGATATTTATTATAGGTGCAATTATTTAGAACTTTAAAGTACTATTGTGTAAAAATTTTTAGAAGCAAGAAGAGTTTTACTAAAAGTGAGTGCTCAGAATTATTTAAATGAAATTTTTTAAAAGCCTATTCATATATACTTTCCAGTACATACCCTATCCAGTTACGTCACATGTGAGAATATATTTAAAAAAAAGCATTTTGGCTATGGACTGACACAATAGACATATAAAAAAGTATCCCAAATGAGGAACGAAATGCAGGTCGTGGTATCACGACAAATGTGTTAAAGTGAATCTAAAATATATAAAAGACGAACATGACTGGACATGCCGTCAGTGCGTTGTGAGTGTCACGAAAAACGAGGCAATGGACACGATAAAATCAAAAGAAAAAATAATAAGTGTGCTTACAGAGGATTTAATGACTATAAATACGAAATATGAAGAACTTCGGCAGAAATATCAAGAACTGGAAACGAAATACAAAGAGATAGAGCGAGATCATCGTCTAGCACAAGACAGTGTTGTTAACCGTCGTTCTGCGCAAAAAACGTGGCGTTTGCCGAAAAAAACAAACAAACAGACAGTGAGTACAGTTCCGGCGATACCGCCAGCAAATAAATTCGCAACACTAGACGAAGACTGTGATAAGACAAAGAACAATGACGAACAAAAATCAGTGACGAAACTTCCAATCGAGTGCGCAGCCAAGAAAACATCTAATACGAAAAATAAACCAGTAAACCTCAAACGACGAGTTGTTGTACTTGGTGATAGCCACGCCAAGAAAATTGCCGAAAAAATAAATGAGTACAGTACGTTATTCACGGCAACAGGTATGACGAAACCCAGTGCACCTTTGACTGAGATAATTAAGAGCAGCAACTCACTTAATGAGCTATCTAAGACTGATGCCGTCATAATCATGGGTGGAAGTAATGATGTATACAGAAATGAGAGTAAACATGCGACCCAGTGTTTAAAAACTACATTACTTGATCTGAAAGTTCCGAACATCATAGTTACTAGTTTGCCTCACAGATACGACCTGCAAGACAATTCCATCGTAAATCTGGAGCTTGCAAAAGTAAACAGACAATTCTACAAAATATGCAAGTCCCAACAAAATGCAACATTTCTTGATCTTCCAGATGCAAGAGATTTGTTTACGAAACATGGACTACATTATAATAACGCTGGCAAGTCATACATTGGCAAAATGCTAGCGAAATTAATACAAAAAGACGACGACGTTGCAAGAAAACCAATTGCAGTTTCGACCAAGGAAATGGATAAACGAGAAAACAATTTCAAGATCGCAGCCACAGCGCCAGCTCAAACAGGAACATCACGTCCAGAAGATGAGAAGGTGCCAGAACCAGCCTCAGAACATACAGCAAAGACTGAAATTATCGTCAAGAAAACTGTACCTACTCATCATCCAGATGCTCACACACAGGGAAACTGATGAAGGGGGCCAGTTCAATCCGAATTTGGCCCAATACAACGAATCCAGAACAAGTAGTCAACACTCAGGTGGACGTTCCGTTACTTTATAGTCAAATTAGTTTTAAAGACCCTCTACCTAATAATATATGCAGTAGTAATTTCGTTATGCACTTGAACATAAGAGGTCTGTCTGAAGGTAGGATCAGGAAGCTTTATGATATAGAAATTTTGCTAGAAAGTGTGAAACAATCTGTGAAAGTAATATGCCTTAATGAACATTGGCTAAAATCTGAAAATATCAGTCTCCTAAATAAACTTACAGGTTATAAACTGGCTACCAGCTTTTGTAGGACCAATGGGTATGGAGGCTCTTGCATATTAGTTCATTCCACGGTAGACTATGATATCAGACAGAATTTTAGCCATCTGAATGAAGAAGGCACATTTGAAAGTTGTTGTATAGAACTTAAAGAATATAACACACTAATTATCAGCACATATCGCACCCCTGGGTACCATATAAGCTCTGTATTCTTAGATAAGTTTGATACATTGCTACATAAATTAAAATGTGAGAAACTGTACAAGAAAGTGGTTATATGTGCTGACTTCAACATAGATGTAAGGACTGATGACAAATTTTCTTCACACTTAAAGAACCTGGTAGCCACAAATGGGCTAAATCTCAATTTCGATCAGTATACAAGAATTACAGCAAGCTCTGCAACATGTATTGACAATATTGTAAGTAGTTATAATTATTATGTAAAAGAAAAATTTCTTCTAGATTTAGGAGTATCAGACCATAAAGCACTATTTGTATCACTACCGAAGAAAATTCAGTCTGCACAACAAAAAGATGTAGGAATTTCAGTCAAGAAAATGTGGAAGTATTTTGCAAAAAACTAAGCCAAACCAAGTGGACAGTCAGCAAACACACTTCCACAAGTGACAATTACAATAACTTTTTAACTGAATTCTTGGGTGTATTCAATGAATGCTTCCCTTTTGTAACAGTGAGGACCAGGTCCCAAAAAAGTAGATCCTGGGTAACAAAAGGAATTAGAGTGTCTAGTGCTACTAAGAGGAAACTGCATATGGAGGCAAAAGTAAATCGAAGCCCTCAATTTCTTAAGTATGTAAGCACATACAAAAAAACATTTGACAAAATAGTTAAACTAGCAAAACGTACTGCAAATAACGACTTCATTTCAAATGCAAAAAACAAATCAAAAGCTGTTTGGTCTGTTATAAGAAGTGAAGTTGGCAGTGAGGCAGAGAGGAAATGCCCTTCTAAAATAGTGATTAATGGTAGAGCTGTTACAGAACCCAGTGCCATTTGTGAATCATTCAATGACTTTTTCATAAATTGTAACAAATTTGGTGACTGTTCACCACCAAATACAAAGCCCAATATGACAGATAGCAATTGCACATGTTTTAAGTTTTCTCATGTTTCCATCTCAGATGTCATCAAAATCATAATGTCCCTAAAAAATTCAAAATCTGCAGGGTGGGATGAGGTCCCCACTGAAATAATAAAAATAGTCCGTCACAGTATTGCATATCCACTCTCTTTCATAATCAACCAATCATTTGATGAGGGATGTTTCCCAGATTGATTAAAATATGCAGAAGTTCGGCCCATACACAAAAAAGGCAAACAAGATGAATTGGGCAACTATAGGCCAATCTCACTGTTACCAATTTTCTCAAAAATATTTGAAAGAGCTGCATGTGATCAGATTGAAAATCACAATTCATCTAACAGCATTATCTTAGGCAATCAATATGGTTTCAGAAAAGGCTGCAGCACAATCCATGCAATACATGAATTAGTCACAAAAGTCAGCAGATGTCTTGATGATAGAATGTGTGTGTCAGGCATCTTTTGTGACCTGTCCAAAGCCTTCGACACAGTAAATCATGACCTGCTTCTCCAAAAATTGGCACGCTATGGTTTAGCTGTATGTCATCATACTTGTCAAACAGAAAACAAAGAGTACTTATTAACATCAACGGCAAGAAATTTCTCTCTGGCTGGAAAAACACTCAATTAGGTGTTCCACAAGGCTCAATATTAGGGCCACTGCTTTTTCTATATTATATTAATGATATGCCATGTCAGGTCCAGTCTGATACTATCCTCTATGCAGATGACTCAACAGCTGTAGTCTGTTGTAAAAATGAGGTAGACCTAATTCGTCATATTGAACAAACACTTGGGGAAGTGGAGGCATGGGTCAAAAACAATAACTTGACATTAAATTTTACGAAAACAGAAATTGTTCATTTTACCACAAAACAATCTGCACAGTCTATAAGTGAAATAAGGTATATGGACAAAAAATTAGAGACTGCAGACTGTGTCAAATTCCTTGGCGTGTTAGTCAATAAAAACCTGTTATGGAGTCGCCATGTGGATAACATACTGGGTCGACTGAATAGCCTTGTATATATTATGAATATCTTGTATAGTATCACTGATTTAGCTGTAAGAAAAACTGTATATAATGCATATTTTGTTTCAGTCATTAGGTATCGTATAATTTTCTGGGGGTCTGAAAAAACAAATTTACTTAGAGCTTTTAGACTACAAAAAAGAATCATCTGAGCAATGGTGGGAGCAAAACCAAAGCAACACTGCAAACCTTTATTTGTAAAACTGGATCTAATGAGCATTCCAAGCATATACATCTATGAAACTCTCACTTTCACGAAAATAAACGCACAACTTTTTGAAGGCAACTTCTTCTTGCATCAATATGATACAAGACATAGAACGAGCTACATGTTACCTACCCACCGTTTAAAATGATATGAAAAAACCCCATACTATATGGGCATGAAATTTGTAAATAAAATATGGAAAGATATGGATGACCCAAATATAAAAGGCACCAAAAGAGACCTGGAAAAATATCTGAAAGATAAATGTTACTATAGTGTAGAAGATTTCATGAATGGTAACAATGCATTATAATTGTAATTAAAATACCACTTTGAAGATGTTACACCATGTATATTATTAGTTTATTGTCTATTTTTAGTATTGTTATATATAGTGTAAAAACTGACAAGTCACCTATGTCACAATCTTTGATTGTATAAGGCATTTTATGTGATAATAAAAATTGAATTGAATTGAATTGAATTGGTTTAATACTGGATGGTCTAAATTTCATTCTCTGTAACTGTTAAATAGGAATGAAGTCTAATGTCAAACCATATGTCTGAATGAAACAACAGAAATACTATTTATTAATACTGACCTTTACAGAAGCAGTAGCTACATTTCAATAAAAACTTCTACATATTCCACAAAGCAGTCCTGTCTTTACACATACTTTTATATGAGCAGATGCTTCATCAGTCCTCAAAAATATTTCCCAACCTATTGTAGCCACATCAAAATCCTGTAAATTCCTCACTGGCACAACAGCAGTGCAACGCTATTTTGCTTTGTGTCCCTTAACCAATTTCTCTACTACGACTGTGTTTTTTGAAATTGTGTTCCAAAATGAGATTTATTCTGACCACTCTACCTATCCCATCCAAAGTAGCTTTCCCCACATGTCCAAGTCTCTACCATACCATCTTTACTCACTTTGTTGTCACAGAATTCTGTTGTTAGTATATCATTTGCACAATTTTTCCACAGCAGCTAGCTATCAACATCTACCCAGCCCCA
This sequence comes from Schistocerca americana, assembly GCF_021461395.2. NCBI lineage: Eukaryota > Metazoa > Arthropoda > Insecta > Orthoptera > Acrididae > Schistocerca > Schistocerca americana. The sequence continues at coordinate 724,350,693 of NC_060121.1, read as the reverse complement.
TTACCAATGAAACAAATATCATCAAATGAAATTTTAACTATGGTAATGCTGTTTCATTCTTCAGTGCATGTGAAAGGACTTTTCTGCCGTCTACACTAGCAATAACAAAAGTAACAATCTCAGAAGAGACAGATGAGGTTCAATATTCGACTTGTATCCTATTTCAGTAATGGAATTATAACACATTTCAATGAAAATTATACAACACACAATGTAAAAGCTTTGGATAACAGCTATGTTTGCTCTAGATATTTAGTTCAAGTATCAAAACTTCAGAATTTTACAGAGGGAAGCTATTTTTACAAGATACAGATGGCTCCACCACCTAGCTTAAGCTAATCCTCCACTATGTTGTATACTCTCCAATTCTCTCTAATTATACACTGACTGAAAAAAATTCACAACACCAAAAAATAATTAAGGTATAGTAATGAAATTTCAGGAATACATTTGCCTAGGTAACATATGTAAGTGACTAACGTTGCAAGCTCACAGGTTAATGTAAGTGCGATATAAGCCATTCCAAATGGGAAATGCTGGTACAGTAATAACCATTGTAACTGCCAAAATGTTGAATGAAAGCACGTAAGTATGCATGCAAGTGTTGTACAGGCACTGGATGTCAGTTTGTGAGATGGAGTTCCATGCCTGTTGCACTTGGTTGATCAATACAGGGATGGTCAGTGCTGTTTGTGGATGATGCTGCAGTTGTCATCCAATAATGTCCATATGATCTGGTAATCATGAAGGGCAGAGCAACACGTCAACAATCTGTAGAGCATGTTGGGTCACAACATCAGTGTGACCAAGTAAGGTGGCCCAGTGGTTAGCACACTGGACTCGCACTTGGGAGGACGTCCAGCCATCCTGATTTAGGTTTTCCACAATTTCCCTAAATCACTACAGGCAAATAACAGGATGGTTCCTTCGAAAGGGCATAGCCAACTTCCTTCCCCATCCTTCCCTAATCTGATGGGGTCAATGACCTAGCTGTTTGGTCCCCTACCCCAGATCAAACAACCAACCAACAGCGGTATGTGGGTGAGTGTTACCCTGCTGGAAAACACTCCATGGAACACTGTTCATGAATGGCAGCACAACAAGTCGGATCAACAAATCAACACATAAATTTGCAGTCACTGTGCATGGGATAATCATGAGAGTGCTCCTGCTGTCATATGAAAATGCACTCTGGACCACATCTCCAGGTGTAGGTCCAGTGTGTCTAACACACAGTCATGTTGGTTGCAGGCCCTCAACTGGCCTCCTTCTAACCAACATGGCCATCACTGACACCGAGGCTGAATCAGCTTTCAGCAAAAAATACAACAGGTCTACAACCTATCCTCTCTCTCACTTGACACAACTGAAGTCAGAAATGGGAGTGGTGTGGGTTCAGTGGAATGCACACTACACAGCATCTAGCTTGGAGCTATTCTTGAAGTGACCAATTTGTAAGAGTTTGTTGGTCTCTATGGTGCCAACTACTGCTCAAATTGCTCATGCAGTTGCATTACGATGCAACTTGATGGTCTTATTTTGTGGTAATGCCATGTAGTCATCTGGAGCCCGATCTTCCTGTGTCCACACATCCTTGTGACCACTGCTTCCAGCAATCATGTACAGTGGCTATATTCCTGCCATGTCGTCTTGCAATATTGCAGAAGGAACATCCAGTTTCTCATAGTCCTATTACATGACCTTGTTCAAACTCAGTAAGGTGTTGATAAAGGCATCCTTGATGCCTTAAAGGCATTCTTCACTCACATCAAATTGACACATCCAGTCTCAAAGGTAGCTAACACTCACGTCCATTACAGTGTTTATTTAAACAAACCTGATTTGTATCTTCATAGTGGCACTCTTAGCACCACTCTTATGCAACTGGTGCAAAATTTAAATATACATCATCTTTCAGATGTATAAACACACCTACCAATTTTCATTTACGTCGCACCATTCCTTCTTGGTGTTGTGATTTTTTGTTTTCCACCAGTGTATATCAGCTGTTACCCTATATTGATGATCAAACTGGTCTGGTGGCAGTTCAAGTAGGAAACACAGAGGTCACTGCTTTGAGCAACTGAAGAATGTAACCATTTTATTAACCAAAACCTTGTGTACAACAACATATCATCAGCTTGGCTGGAGACACTAAAACACACCAACAATCAATCACACTGATAATACCTCAGTCAACATATATTTTATTTGTGTGTGTTACAATAAGTATTGCTGCTAAAATAAGCAGATGCTTTCATTGTTGCCTGAATACTTTGAAATATTCTCCATTCTCACTGAACTATGAGTTTATATTTGTATGTTTGTTCCACCACAATCTTTGTTCATGCTCCCATCACTACCAGTTTACAGCTATTATCATCCTTGTAAGAACTTGAACATCTACTGGTTATTTTCCCTGCAGTACCAGATGTAATTTAAAAAACCCAATTCTTGTGTGTTGCTCAGAATAGTCTACTTCTTGGTTTAATCCATCCTGAGCTAAATATTCAGTCTATCATACAATATCTTGAATTTTACTGAACACATGTCTCAATTTACTACCCTGTATTCCCCTTTAGTGCTTTATCTCTGAAGAAGGAATGTCTTATTGATAAATACAACTATACAGCCGTAACTCTTTAGCTGTGACTGGAATGTTAAAATTCTGCAACTTTAAGTATTCTAGTTTAATACAGTAGAATCCTTAAGAAACCGTACATAACTAAGACTATTTAACGTAAGTAAAAACAATAAAAATGCATTCATAGTTAACATACTACTTTTGTAAATATACAGTCTTGAGAGAAATTAAGATACAATAACTTAAGATATGGAAATCGACCTCCTCTCCCCCACACATAAACACAAGTAAAGATTGGATTTAAAGGAAAAGTAACATATTTTTCATGTGTGATCTTGCATAATTCTGAACATTTTATGTTTAATGCTCCTATTTGAGTTTTCAGCCAAAAGGCCTCCCTCTAAAATAGAAAAAACACACATTTAAGAAAGCACAACTCACACACACATGGCCACTGTTTCTAGCCACTGAGGCCAGACTGTTTGCAAATGCACTTGATAGGAGAAGCAAGTCATGGGTGGTTGGGCTAAGGAGGAGGCTGGGGTTGGGGGGGGGGGGGGGGGGGAGAGGGATAGCAGGGTAGGGGTGGGAATAGTGTGTAGTGATGCTTTTGGGAGCATGCAGGGACATGGTGGGCACAGGGTACTAGGGCTGCTAGATGCTGCCGAAAGGTTTGAGGGTGGGGAGTGGAGAGTGTAGCAGCAGAAAAGGAGAGAAATAGAAAGGGTAAAAAAGATTAGTGGGTACATAGATGAAATACAAGGCTGTGTAGTGCTGGAGTGACACTAAGCACCAGAGAAGAAGATAAGTGGGTGAAAGGATGAAGAACAGCGACTGGCAAAGGTTGAGGCCAGGAGTAGGAGTGTTATGGGAACATAGGATTATAGGAAGAGGGCCCACCTGCACACTTCCACAATGCTGTGTTGGTAGGATGGATCTAGATGGTGCAGGATGTGAAGCTGTCACCAAAGTAAAGCACGTTCTGTTGGGCAGCATTTTCAGCAACCGGGTAGTCCAGTTGTCTCATGAACACAGTTTGTTGGTGGCCATATACATGGAGAGGCATCTTGTTCATTGTCATGCCCACATAGAAAGCAGCACAAAGGTTGCAGGTTAGTTGGTACATCAGATGACTCCTTTCACAGATAGCTCTCAGAAACTTCCTCCCACCACTAAATGAAATAAAGAATTTAAACAGGCCAAACACACAGTCATGAACCTTTCCTCCAAAAGCTTTATTTCCACACAAATATCAGTCCTTTCCAAAGGTCTTACCTTTTGCCCCACTCCCAAACTCAATCATGCTGGACTAATTAAAAACCTTCTGTCCTTCTCCCGTACCATACAGTGGAAACATGTTTTTGCCACCAACCCTACTGTCAGGCTCAATCCAAACCCAATGGTGAAACCCTCATGACTCAGTTCACTCCTCCATCCAATTATGATCCTCCCCACTGTCCCCAAATCACCCCTGTTAGCATTACAGAATTTCTGAACTTCACACCCCGCCTCACCGTTCCCCAAATCCCACAAAATGCAATCTAACCTTGCATCTGCACAAAGAACTGCAATCCAGCACCTAAAATCTGATCCTGACCTTATAATCACCCACCTCCTGACAAAGGTTCCACCGTTCCACCACTGTGATTTGAACCACAGGGATTATCTGACAGAAGGACTCTGACAGCTGTCAGATTTGTCCACTTACAAACCCTCCCACAATGACTCCATTCCAGAAACCCAACTAGATCTCTAGTTGCTCCTCAATTACCTTGATACACACCAGAACCTTTTGCCTGAGTCTCTCTCTCTCTCTCTCTCTCTCTCTCTCCCTCTCTCTCAATCTCTTCCCCCCCCCCCCCCCCCCCCCACCCACCACTTTCTACAGGTTTCCTGAAGTTCATAAACCCAACCAACCAGGAAACCCCTTTGTGAGTGGTTACTGTGCATCCACTGAGAGACTCTCTACTCTCGTGGAATAACACCTTCAGCCTATTACCTGTAACCTGTACTCCTATATAAAAGACACCAACCTGTAACTTGTACTCCTATATAAAAGACACCAACCAATTTCCACACTGGCTCTCAATAGTTGCTGTATCTTTACCAAACAGTACTGTGTCATCACTAATGATGCCACCTCCATCTACAGTACCATCTCTACTGCCCAAGGCATTGCCACTATTGAACACTACCTTTCCTAATGTTCAACTGACTACAAACTTGAAGCCTTCTTCCTGGTCAGCATGACCAACTACATCCTCACCTGCAAGTACTTCACCTTTCAAGTCTTCATCTATAAATGAATCTGTGGTACAGTTATGGCCACCTAAATGGCACCATCCTATTCTAACCTATTAATGAGCCTAAGCACCCAAAATTGCAAATCCCTCACTTGGTTCAGATACATTGATATTTTCATGATCTGGATGTACGGTTCCTCCAGAACCTCAACACTTTCTCCCCCATTTGCTTCACCTGTTCCTCCTCAACCAAACAAGCTACCTTCCTCAATGAGGGCTACATCAGTATCTCCATGCATATCAAACATAGCAATTACCAGCAATACATACAGTTCATCAGCTGCCAACTGTTCCACACAAAGAAGTCCCTCACATACAGCCTAGCCACCCATGGCCATTGCATCCGTAGTGATGAGCAGTCCCTCTAGATGTATACCAAGGATCTCACTGAGGCCTTCGCAGACTGAAATTACCCTTCCTACCTGAGTACAGAAACAGTTCTCCCATGCCTTGTCTCTCCAGTAACCTACCACCTCACACATTCCCACCATCTGGCCCCAAAGTAGCACTCCCCTCATGACTTATTACCACTCAGGACTAAAGCAACTGAACCACATTCTCCACCAGGGTTTTGACTACCTCTTGTCGTGCCCTGAAATGTGGAGTATCCTATTCAACTATCTTTCCCACCCCTCCCATGGCGGTATTCTGCCACCCACTGAACCTCCACACCTGCTCCAGGTCCCTCACCTCATGGCTCAAATCTCTGCAATAGACCCAGACTCCCAAAACCACCTACTTCAGTCCAGTCACAGGTATCACCTATCCCATCAAAGGCAGGGTTACATGTGAAAACTGTCATGTGATCTACAAACTAAGCTATAACCATTGTGCTGCTTTCTATGTGGCCATGACAACCATCAGCTGCCTGTTCATATGAATGGCCACCAACAAAATGTGGCCAACAGACAGCTGAATCACCTAGTTGCTGAATATGTTGCCTAACACACTAAGCTGCACTCCAATGACTGCTTCACAGCCTGCACCATCTGGATCCTTCCTATCAAAACCAGCTTTCAAGAATTGCACAGGTGGGAATTCTTCCTGGAGCATATACCATATTCCTGTACCTTAACATTTGCTAGTCCCTGTCCTTCACTCACTTATCTCCTTCCCTGCTGCCACTCCAGCACTACACAGTCCCCTGTTCCAGCAATGCACCCACTAGTCTTTTTTCCCTCCTCTACTTCTCTACTTCTCTCCTCCCCCCCCCCCCCCCCCCAAAACCTTCTGACCGCACCTAGCAGCCCTACTACCCTATCCCCACTAGATCCCCGCATGCTCCCACAAGCATCAATACACTCTCTTCCCACCCCTACCCTGCTGTCCCTCCCACTCTGCACCCCAGCCTCCTCATTACACCCACCACCCACAGATTGTTCCTTCCATTAGGCACAGTTGCCCACAGTCTGGCCTCAGTGGCCAGAAATAGTGGTCATGTGTGTACAAGTTGTGCTTGCATGAATGTGTGTGTTTTCCATGTTAGAAGAGGGTGTTTTGGCCAAAATCTCAAATATATATCAGTCTTTTTGTCCCATCTCCTGTATATCATGAGAAGCAGTCTATTCTTTTCATAACACTGGTGAATAATTCCATTGCAGTAGCTTGGAAAATGCCATTGTTGTGACAGAGATATCTTTCACTTCATATTACAGGAACTAACAAATACTTAGTTGCTACAAATGGCGAACTTAGATGCAGTGCTGAGTTGAACAACTCCATTACACATGGTGATAGTAAGTTATGAGAGCCTATGTTATATGGGATTCCTGGTGTTTGGTGAAGGATTTCTGAATTCTCCTTTTTTTTATTTGTGCATGTTTCAGACAGTAAGAAGTAAACTGTTCATGTTCTGAAAATAATAGCAGAAATCTGTTGCCAACAATTTAAAAATATTAGTGAGAATAATTAAAACTGTCAAATACACTTCTCTCAATTTCATACAGAACATCTGGATCTGAGGATGAAGCATATTACCACAAGTTCATTACTTACACATAATTTTCTTGCAAGCATTGAAACCACAGGTGCAACCAATACATGCTTCCTATTCCAATAGGAGACAAAAACACACAATGCCACAGACATACTGCTAAAAGGATATCACAATAAAACAAAAATGTGTGCATGTAAAATGAAGGATCATTACACATTGAAGGATACATGCAACACTACTCACAGCTACATGTCCAGTAATCCCAATGGCATATTGTGTTGATTTTACATTCAAATAACTGTTTTTTTTAGTTGAAAATTCATTGCTTTTATTTTACGAGCAATGTTTGTAATTATATGAAACCTCTACTTTCATGATGATTTGTCATAAGGTTTTAGATCATTTCTTAGTATAGATGAAATAAAAATACCTTTGAAATACATAAAAACATGTAATGGGGAGTAACAACCGACTTACTTTCAAATCAATAATGTCATCTACCTCAGACACATACATGTTATGAATTGAGACTTGAAATTTATATCTTCATTAGAAACTGCAGATAATAAAAGAGTAAAACCCTTAGCTCATCAACTAAAACTATAACTACATAGGTGATGCTGAAGAAGCGCTAATTAGTGCAAAGATTGTAAAGAAATACACTAAAACATATTAGCACATTAGCAATGAGACAACTGTAAGCCCTGTAGTTGGAGCATGAGAATAAACTGCTGAGACAGGAGTACAGGATGGGGTGTCAAATAACCCAAAGAATTTGTTCCAGTTCCCCAAAACATACAGTACTTGTAAATATCAGACAATGGAAACTCCAGGTAGGAATACCAACAATGTAAGAAAAGACAGACTGATACTTACCGTAAAGAAGATATGTCAAGTTGCAGACAGGCACAATTAAAAGACACTCACATAAAGATTACAGCTGCAGCCTTTGTCAGTAAAATTGACACACACACACACACACACACACACACACACACACGAGCAAGCAGATTGCCAACTACAGCATTCTGGCACAAGATGCTGGAGTTGGTAGTCTTGTGAGCTTGAGGTGTTACTTCCTTTGTGTGTGTGTGTGTATGTGTGAATGGTGTGTGTGCATGGGAGAGAGAGAGAGAGAGAGAGAGAGAGAGAGAGAGAGAGAGAGAGTCTTTTATTTTTCACTGAAGGCTGTAGCTGAAAACTTTATGTGAGTGTCTTTTAATTGTGCCTATCTGCAGCCTGACATTTCTTCTTTATGGTAATTAGCAATCTGTTTTTTCCTACATTGTTGCTAGTACTTATAAATATTAGCATACAAAAGACAGAAAAGCACAAAATATTATGTTAAGTTTGCACACACCATAGTAATCAGATGCTAAGTATGGTAAGTCTAATTTAGTTTTTAAGGTACAGTAAGTGCATCAGCCAGGTTGTCAAGCAATCAGAGATATGAACATTGACATACATCTTTGCATCCAGTTAATTTGGCCATTCCATTACACAGCAGTAAGTCCAAACCCCAAGAAGAGTGCATACCAATGGCTATACACTATTACAATATGACAGCCAAATATGAAATATTAAAGTTAAGCAGATAATAAAATGGACTTGTCACTTTAAGTAGAATTTGCAGTGTCAGTAGCTTGATAATCGGCAGCTGATGTCATTGAAATTTCAATAGACACTAGTAGTATCCACCTGATCGTCAGTCTATTTAGTCCTTTAAATAGTTTACAAATATTGAACATACCATTCAAGATACCTATTATGTCACAGAATACAGCTGGCAGTTTGTACGGGTTGGCATAGACAAATTACAGATAAACTGACAGATCATGATTCTCTGACTAGAAGATGAGTAGAGTATTGGATGAGTATTACAAAAAGGAGGAGCTCAATTGACAAATGTACACAGATTGTGAGTTCCAGTAAAGTGCAGGTTTGCTGACTAGGAATGTGGGAGGGAAGGGTGGCACTCGCACAGGCTGAACATGTGTGCATATGTGTCAAAGCTGGTGGAGATTAGTGCATGCTGAATATGATGTGGGGATGCAAAATGGGAGGGGGTTGACAGGATAGAGGTGAAAGAAACTGTTGGGTGAAGGGTTTGGGGACAACGGGTCACCGGAGACTGAGGCCACATCGGTTATGGGAGAAGAAGGTGTATTGCAAGGATAATTCCCATCTACACAGTTCAGAGAAGCTGGTGATGGATGGAAGGATCCAGATGGCATGGGTTGTGAAGCAGCTATGAAGTTGAGCAGATTATGCTCATCCGTATATTGTGTCACTGGTTTGTCAACTTTGTTGTTGGCAACAGTTCGGTGGATTCATCCTGATCGACAGCTGGTTGGTAGCCATACAAACATAAAAAGAAAAGATGTGTAAAGTCTGAGGCAGAGTAGTATATGGCATGGCTGCTTTCACAGGTGGCCCAGTCTCTTGCTGCAGAAATCATATCACTGTGGGAAACCCAGGTGCAAGACTTGCCCTATTTACCCCACTCAACAATTCCTACTGCAGACCTTTCACAGGCTTATCCTACCCCATCAGAGGCTGGGTCACTTGTGGAAGCAACCAAGTCTTACACCAATCCCACTGAAAACACTGCACAGCTCTCTAGTTGGTACAATTACCAATCAGCTGTCCACCGAGATGAATGGCCATTGCCAAACTGTCGCCAAGAACAACTGAGCATAGCATGCTTAAACTCAATGGCTGCTTCACACCTCAGGCTCTCTGGGTCCTTCCCTCCACCATCAGTTTCTTAGAACTAAGCTGATGGCAGTTATCCTTGCAGTACACCCTCCACTCTTGCCGCCATCCTGGCTTCAGTCTCCAGCAAACCATTGTCCCCACACTCTCCATCCAACAGTTTCTCCCTCCTCCATCCTATGAAAACCTCCCAATTCACATCCCCTTGTCACCTTCTGTGTGTGTGTGCCACTCCCCACAGGCTCTAATGCCTGTGCAAACATGCCCATCCCGTGTACCTGTCACCACTCCCCCAGCAAATCAGCTACCACCCTCTGACCCACTAGCCACCTGCCCCAAACTCCTCGCCCCAATTATCAACCCTCTAACCACCATCCAACACAAACACCCAACCAATCTTCTATAGCAGTCAATCCAAGGATTGGTTTGCAACAGCTACAATGGCAGCTTGTCTCCATTTGGTGCATCTTTGAGCTTTTCTCAGCTTTTATCATCATTTCTTTATATATGTTACATCCCACATTTTTCACGATTTGATCCATGCACCTCAGCTGAGGTCTTCCTCTTGGTCTTTTTCCCTCGACATGTCCCTCTATGTCCAGAACCACTTCTTTTGTGACACATTTTATTTTGAGCATGCGTCTATAGCACCACATTTCAAAAGAATTTAGCTTCTCGTCTTCCTCTGTCCCGAGAGTCCATGTTGCACACCCACAGCATGCCACACTCCACACATATGATTTCAAAAATCTTTTCCTGATTTCAAGACTGATGCTCTTAGATGTAAAGATGTTTTTCTTCTTGTTAAAAGCAGCCTTTGCTTGAGCAATTCTACTTCTCACTTCTGCCTTGCTCCTTCCATCCCTGGCAATATTGCTGCCCAGATAAGTAAATTTATCAACTTGTTCAAGCAGTTCATTGCCTACATGAACTTGGACTTTCACTTGATCTTTTTTGTTGCATGCCATTACTTTTGTTTTTGCTTTGCTTTATTAATTCTCATATTATATTCTTCCCCCATAACTTTATCCATTCTATTCAGTAGGACTAAAAATCTTCACTTTCATCTAGGACAGCTGTATCATCGACATATCTTATCACATCTATTCAATGGCCATGAATTACTACACCTGTCTGTAAATTTTCCCTTACTTTTTCAGCACTTCTTCAATGTATAGGTTAAAGATAACAGGGGATAGTGCGCAACCTTGTCGGGCACCTTCCCGTATCTGCACCTCTTCTTGTTTTGTCTGTCCACAGATAACTGCTGTCTCATTTTTGTACAGGTTCCATATCATTTTTCTATCTTTATGGTCTATTCCTACTTTTTTGAGTACCTCAAACATCTTATCCCATTTAACATTGTTAAAGGCTTTCTCTACATCTACAAAAGCTATGTATGTTGTCTAGTCGTTTCTCTATTATTAGTTTTAGAGCAAATATTGCTTCTCTGGTTCCTCTATCTTACTGGAATCCAAACTGGTCTTCAGAGAGGGAAGCTTTGACTTTTTGTTCTATGCATTTTAGGATAATTGAGGTTACTATTTTAGAGGCGTGATTAACTAGGCTGAGCGTCCTATAATTCTCACATCTTGTAGCATTTGCTTTCTTTGGAATGGGGATCATTCTCAAAGTCTGTAGGAATTTTACCCTGCACGTACATGTCTCCGCAATATCCTTTCTTTCAGGAGTGCTAGTTCTGCAAGGTTCGCAGGAGAGCTTCTGTAAAGTTTGGAAGGTAGGAGACGAGGTACTGGCAGAAGTAAAGCTGTGAGTACCGGGCATGAGTCGTGCTTCGGTAGCTCAGTTGGTAGAGCACTTGCCCGCGAAAGGCAAAGGTCCCGAGTTCGAGTCTCGGTCGGGCACACAGTTTTAATCTGCCAGGAAGTTTCATATCAGCGCACACTCCGCTGCAGAGTGAAAATCTCATTCTGGAAACATCCCCCAGGCTGTGGCTAAGCCATGTCTCCGCAATATCCTTTCTTTCAGGAGTGCTAGTTCTGCAAGGTTCGCAGGAGAGCTTCTGTAAAGTTTGGAAGGTAGGAGACGAGGTACTGGCAGAAGTAAAGCTGTGAGTACCGGGCGTGAGTCGTGCTTCGGTAGCTCAGTTGGTAGAGCACTTGCCCGCGAAAGGCAAAGGTCCCGAGTTCGAGTCTCGGTCGGGCACACAGTTTTAATCTGCCAGGAAGTTTCATATCAGCGCACACTCCGCTGCAGAGTGAAAATCTCATTCTGGAAACATCCCCCAGGCTGTGGCTAAGCCATGTCTCCGCAATATCCTTTCTTTCAGGAGTGCTAGTTCTGCAAGGTTCGCAGGAGAGCTTCTGTAAAGTTTGGAAGGTAGGAGACGAGGTACTGGCAGAAGTAAAGCTGTGAGTACCGGGCGTGAGTCGTGCTTCGGTAGCTCAGTTGGTAGAGCACTTGCCCGCGAAAGGCAAAGGTCCCGAGTTCGAGTCTCGGTCGGGCACACAGTTTTAATCTGCCAGGAAGTTTCATATCAGCGCACACTCCGCTGCAGAGTGAAAATCTCATTCTGGAAACATCCCCCAGGCTGTGGCTAAGCCATGTCTCTGCAATATCCTTTCTTTCAGGAGTGCTAGTTCTGCAAGGTTCGCAGGAGAGCTTCTGTAAAGTTTGGAAGGTAGGAGACGAGGTACTGGCAGAAGTAAAGCTGTGAGTACCGGGCGTGAGTCGTGCTTCGGTAGCTCAGTTGGTAGAGCACTTGCCCGCGAAAGGCAAAGGTCCCGAGTTCGAGTCTCGGTCGGGCACACAGTTTTAATCTGCCAGGAAGTTTCATATCAGCGCACACTCCGCTGCAGAGTGAAAATCTCATTCTGGAAACATCCCCCAGGCTGTGGCTAAGCCATGTCTCCGCAATATCCTTTCTTTCAGGAGTGCTAGTTCTGCAAGGTTCGCAGGAGAGCTTCTGTAAAGTTTGGAAGGTAGGAGACGAGGTACTGGCAGAAGTAAAGCTGTGAGTACCGGGCGTGAGTCGTGCTTCGGTAGCTCAGTTGGTAGAGCACTTGCCCGCGAAAGGCAAAGGTCCCGAGTTCGAGTCTCGGTCGGGCACACAGTTTTAATCTGCCAGGAAGTTTCATATCAGCGCACACTCCGCTGCAGAGTGAAAATCTCATTATGTTGAAAACAAGATTATACAACTCCTGATTCAGTTTTGCGCCTCCAGATTTCAGAAGTTCAGCTGGGATATTGACTATACCAGGCAATTTGTTGTTTTTCAATTTTTTCAGAGCTAGTTCAAACTCTTCCTTTAATATAGGTTCACCTATGTTGTGTGCATCTACTTCTGTTTCTTCTTCCATGATGTTTTCAGACAGTTCTGGTCCACTGTACAGTTTTCCTAAATATTGTTTCCATCTTCTTTCAACTTCATCATCGTCATAAAACATATTGCCATTTTCATCCACCACAGCCCTACAGCCGGTCAAAGTGGCTGTGCGGTTCTAGGCGCTACAGTCTGGAGCCGAGCGACCGCTACGGTCGCAGGTTCGAATCCTGCCTTGGGCATGGATGTGTTTGATGTCCTTAGGTTAGTTAGGTTACATTAGTTCTAAGTTCTAGGCGACTGATGACCTCAGAAGTTAAGTCGCATAGTGCTCAGAGCCATCTGAACAGCCCTACACTTGTTTCTCTGTCTCCAAAGAAATGTCTCACACATTTATAGGCCTTGTCAATATTTCCCATTCTCATGCTGTTCTCAACTGAAATACAGAGATCATCAAGGTATTTTTATCTTGCTTGTTTTGCCTCTCTGTTGATTCTGTTTTCCAGACTCTTGTATTTCTCTTGGTCTTCCCTCCTCACAGATTTTTTTTTAATTTCCTTCTTTCTTCCATCAGATTTAGTAGGTCATTGGTGATCCATTCCTTCCTTTTCTCTGTCCTTTCTTTTCCTATTACTTCTTCTGCTGCTTCGAAAATACCAGTTTTTATTTTTTCCCAGCTGCTTTGGATGTCATTGCAGCCCTCTGTATTTGTTTTCTTGTCTGTTTCTAGTTGATAGTGCTTCAGTGTATTTTCATTTTTCAGGTTTGTCAAATCCCATTTACATGTACTTCTTTTTTTAATGTTCTTGAATTTTAGTTCAGTTGTCATCATAACAAGTATGTGGTCACTTTCCACATCACATCCTGGATATGATCTGCTGTCCTTAACTTTGTTTTTAAATCTTTGCTTCACTAATATGAAGTCAATTTGATATCTGTTACCGTCACCAGGCATTTTCCAAGTATATATTCTTCTTGGATGATGATTAAATAAGGTATTTGTAATGCAAAGTTTATTTCTTTGGCAGAATTCTACCAGTTTATCCCCTCTTTCATTTCTTAATCCTAATCCAAAATTCCCTGCCACACCCTCTTCTTCACCTTCCCCAATAACGGCATTCATATCTCCTCTTTATTGAGGATAATTCCCACTCCTGCAATCCTGGGATTGTCTTGTGCTGTTCCAGTGTGCATGATTCTGTAATCCCCTGACCAAAAGTCACCAGCGTTTGGCCATCTCATTTCTGAGACTCCCTGTACATCAATATCCATTTGTTTCATTTCCATTTTCAAGTTTTCCAGTTTACCACATTTAAGAAGTGAGTTGACGTTCCATGTTGCTATCCTTCTTACATTAATGCTTTTGGATTTCAGTATCTCTTTAGTTGTCCCCGCCCGGAGATCCTAATGGGGCACTATTTTACCCCCGGAGAATTTAACCAAAGAGCTTTTCATCATAAGCTATTGATACTTGGGATACCCACTGGGTCTTTAATGGAGTGGTTTCCCGTTCCATTCTCCATTCTACGCCGTTGGCCATCTTGTGGCTCCTCCACCTTTAGGAGCAGTTTCCCACCCCAAGGGCAAGAGAGTGCCCTTCCTTCTAGCTGCTCATCCGCCCTCCTAGAAGGCCGTTGGCACTTGATAGAAGGTAATCTCCTTATCCCGGGAGATATTTGGCTCAGTAAAAGTATAGGTTGGAAATGAAAGACCCCTAGCCCTCGAAACCTAATAGCGTCAGAGCCGGAAAAGAACAAGAGTTGGCTGAGGGTGACCAAATAAGAAAGATAAAAGTGAGGAGCCTGGCATAAGTAAGTGGAAGCAATGCCAGGACCCTGTTCGGGACCCCGTGGTCACCAGCCACATACTCACTAGGTGTGAGTCCTACCCCCAATCAAGCCTATCTACCAAAACACAACACTGGTACTGTACACCCAGCCACCACCATGTAGTGGTAAAGGAGAGGAAGGGAGGGATGGGGACCAGGAGAGGGTGGGGGGTGGGTAGGTGTGTGTGAGATAGATAGATAGATAGATAGATAGAGAGAGAGAGAGAGAGAGAGAGAGAGAGAGAGAGAGAGAAGGGGAGGGGGGAGAACTGTGTAATCTAGTTCAAAAAAGGATTACCCTTAGGGGGTCATTAAACTGATTAGTGACAGTCCCGATGACATTTAATGCATAGAGGTGGAGGTGACAGATAAAGCAAATTCTACATTGTCTGGAGCAATCTTAACCAAAACTGATAAACAGACGACATATTACGGAGGGAAAAAATAAGACGAGACAGAGCAAGTAATCTCAGCCATTAGGTTCACTTGGAAGCTCACTGCTGCCTTGATATATACTAGCAGCCATCAAGCTCAGTACAAGGTGCAATGGGACAAGAGCCAATGACTGACATCTGACATAATGAGCCTGTGAGCTACCACTGTGCTTGTGGAGCTCAAAGACTTACTGACACTTGACTGTCATTTGTCACAGTCCTGTGAAAACAAATGAGAATCTTCTACAAATGTTAGTGCAAGAATGTACATCCTTCTGAATGGATCCGGAATAAGCCATAATAATTCCAGCAAGGATCATTTCAAGCTAATAGCTGTTCAGTTGTATTAGGAATTTGTGTCAGTTCCCCCCCCCCCCCCCCCCCCAAATAAGAGTGTCTAATTTGATGTTTCCACCTCTTACAGTTCATTAACAGTGTCGTGCTAAAATTATAAAAACTGATGCTTTTCTTTCATCATCATTTTACTTGAGTAAGTAATCTCCATTCCACACAAAGCTAGAAGAGTCACTTAAGGACAAAAGTTCGGGAGCATCACAAGATGCCACATTACAATAAAGTTAAAATGACAGGTATAACATAAAGTAAATATTGCTGAAAGATTCAGATAAAGTATTCCTTTGTTGTCATAAAAAATTCAATAATGTTTCTTATTTTCTGTCTTCCAATTTTCAGCTTGAGATCATTATCACAAGAATCATCATAATTTTTACCTCTTCACTTTCTTCCTTGCTTTCTAGTTCTGAAAAAAATTACTTCATTATGTTAAGTAGATAAAAGGAAGTAGTAAGATCAGTATCTGACATAAAAATGTTTATTAACACTATTTTTAACCTCCCATAGCAGCTGAAGGGGATTCATGGGGTTCTGTGCATTATGTTCAGTGCCAAAGAGTCACATCTTAATGAATATTCATTGAAATCAAAATCATGAACTAACTCCATAAATTAAGTATGACTGTAGCGGACAAAACTTTTTTTCCACCTAGAACACGCTCAATGAATGAAAACTATGGCTAATTTCTGATACTATGATAATACAATGTTTGTAAACAAGTTTAAAAAATGAATATGTTACTATGATGAAATAATGAATTCATTAAATGTCTGCTTGTCACACCTGCAGTTTTCATTGCAGTCCATTCATTACCATACTTCACCACTTTCCCTTCCACTACGGGTATATCGTCTCGCCTCGCTCATGAGGGCTTGTGCTCCAGCCAAAGTTACTTGCTACTCCACTCCCAACCAGGTGTCAATATTGGATAAATGTTCTGAGAATTTCTACTTTGAGACTAGACCACCTACTGCAGTTCTAGCAATGAGGTTGAGGTAAGGGAGGGTAGAGGATGACATGTTGCATACCTTGGGACATGTAAAGAAATTTCAATCAAACTTAATACACATAAACTTGTTATCTAGAAAAAAAAAGTATTTTGAGGATACATCTAGCAACCCTATCTATGAGGAATGGGGTGAACACTTGTAATTTTATAACTCTGGAACAAATGATCTCTTACTTTGAGGATCGTAATTGGTAAGTAAAGAGGGGAGAGATTTGGGGACAGAGGTGTAAAGGGAGGAGTGATTCCTGTTAGTTTCATAGTGAATGACTAAACAGTTCTGGTATTTGTGATAAACAGCTCTGAGTACACTTGCTACTAGCCAGTATCCATTGTATGTTCTAGCATTCTTCAAATTGATTTATCTGTCTGTTTAGTGGGGAAGAATGCAAGTTTGGCTTGAGATTATTTTCCCTAGGGAGAGGGAGTGAGTGTAGCAACCTTCCCCTACCCCTTGCTGGGTACACCCTTGATTTTGGATATGCCACTGTAGCATCAATGAGTATGACTTAACTACCTGGAAAAAAATAAAATTGCTGCAGATACAGGACATCCCTAGTCACAAGGGTAGGAAGAGGATGGAAGAGGGTGACTTGTAACCATAACTCTAACATTCATGGAAAATTTTTAATGATGCTTAGTACACATAATATCAATGTGGTGCAAGACACGTCTATCACCACTAGGAGTGGGGGTGGGTGTGAGAAGGAAGTGGTTTGTAAAAACAAATATAAAAGAACTGATAAGTAAATAACTGACTAATGACTGGTAATCAGCAAGTTACATAATAACAATCAAGTAGATGTTATTTGACTTTCACTGTTATTTATTTTTAAATTCATGCTTACAGTATCACATAATGAATATTTATTTTCACTCTGAATTTGTCTGCCCAGTACATTAATCACTGTTTTTTCAATAAATATATATACTGGCATAGAATAGCACAGACCACTGTTGTTCTCAAGATTATCATTCTACAGTTACAGAATTCATTCTTGCCCAATCAGTCGCTTACTACCGAGTGAGGGGGCGCAGTGGTTAGCACACTGGACTTCCATTCGGGAGGACGATGGTTCAAACCCACATCCGGCCATCCTGATTTAGGTTTCCTGTGATTTCCCTAAATCATTTTTGGCAAATGCTAGAATGGTTCCTTTGAAAGGGCACTGCCGACTTTCTTTCCCATCCTTCCCTTATTGATGGGACCAATGACCTCTCTGTTTAGTCACCTTCCCCAAATCAATCATTCAGTTGATCAGTTGCTTACTGTGATATTTCACATCTCCTTCTATTATGTTTAATTGATGATCCATACCATTCAAGAGTATAAGGCTATGAAATTCTGATTTTTACTCTTGTTACTCTGTTATTTGAGGATTTATCCTCAAAATTAGCTTTTTAACTGTCTTTTTTATGCACAATGCTCTGAAATTGCTGCTCTAAACTTACCTACATTCTTTGGGTTTGAGCTTTGTGCAGCTACCTCATTCTGCAAATCCATGAATCATTCATAAACCATCACAAACAACATTACAACAGACATTAGCCAGTACACTTAATAAATGAAATTAAGAAGCACTTTTTTCAAACTACTGTAACTAAATCTGCTACTTACATTTGTGAGCATCTAGTTAAAAATTTCATGCTACCAATCAGTTAGTGTAAGAAAATTTGGATAGACATGCATGCGTCTGAGGTACTAGACAAGTAAGTTGGTTTGAACCCACCACAGAAATACACATACTACCACAGCGCCACCACAGTGAAGCAGGCTGGAGGGAGGGAGCAGACTTACTTGAGGCTGCTGCTTGTTGCACTAGGTGTGCTCTCACGACTCCCTCTCCCCCCCTGCTCCCTGTAATTGCGGTAGTAGTTTTGTATGCAAACAGCAGCTTCCTGACTTTTCTTAAAACGCTTGTGCTCGCAATATGATCGAAACCCATTCTGTATCACCATTGCGGCATGAGTCATCTGCTTGAAGTATGCATACTGCAAAAAAGAAGGTAACAAATTACTAAATGATAAAAATTAAGCTCAAAATCTGCATAATTAATTTAGTCAAAAGTGGCAACAGGCATATTTGTTAACACATTCATTTTCATAAGTTTTCTGCTAGTTCACAATGCACAATCAATTCACAATTACGAGAGTTCCATATTGTGGCTATCTAGTAATACTTCCTCAATAAATGAAAACCCTATGAACAACTCAGTGATGTCCAGCTGCATAAAAAGCTAAAATGGAATCTACACAACCCAGAAGCTTAGTTTGAAACTTTTTGTTTTGGGATATGTACACCAAATAAATTTGTAAGAGATGGTACTGATCCCCTTGGTACACAAAACAGTACAGAACACTGTTGCAGAAGCAATAAAAAATGTCAAATTTAAAAGAACACAAAATCACCAAGAATGATGATGTTTTACTGAAGTTTGAACTTGAGTGCAGACTTCAATGTGAGATTCTTTTAATAGTTTCCACAACAAAAGTCGAGCTCAAAATTTGGCAGAAAATCCAGAGATTCTGGGTTTATATCAAGTACACCAATGGTAAGACACAATCAGTACCTACACTGTGTGATAGCAATGATAATGCTACTGATAACAGTGCCACTAAAACTGAATTACTGAACAAGGTTTTCTGCAATTCCTTCACCAAAGAAGATGAAGTAAATATTATAGACTTCGAGTCAAGAACAACTGCCAACACGAGTACCTTAGAAGTAGATACCCTCGGTGTAGCAAAGCACTTTCTTAAATCACTTAATAAAGGCAAGGCCTCTGCTCCAGACTGTATACAAGATAGGTTTCTTTCAGGGTACACTGATACAATAGCTCCATACTTCGCAGTAATATACAGCTATTTGCTCAACAAAAGATCTGACTTAAAGAATGGAAAGTTGCACAGATCATGCCGATACTCAAAACAAAAATAGGAGTAATCTGCTTCATTGCAGACCTGTCTTATCATGGATTTGAAGTAGAATTTTGAAACATATACTGCGTTCAAACTTTATGAATTTCCTCAGAGAAAATGATTTATTAACAAGTAGTCAATACAGCTTCAGAAAATAACATTAATGTCAAATGTAACTCGCTCTTTATTCACATAAGTAATGAGTGTTACTGACGGGGGATTTCAAACTGATTCAGTTTTTCTAGATTTTCAGAAGGCTTTTGACACTGCTCCCTTCTGATCAAACTGCATGCTTACAGAGCTTAGTTGTACAACTGGATTTGTGATTTCTTGTCAGAAAGGTCACAATTGAAAATATAAGTAACAAGCAGTCATAGAGTAAACCAGAAGTGATATCCAGCATTCCCCAAGGAAGTGTTATAGGCCCTCTGCTGTTCCTAATCTATGTAAATTAATTAGGAGATGGTCATCTTAGATTGTTTGCAGATGGGGCTGTCATTTCCCATCTCACAGTCATCAGATGATCAAAAGCAACTGCAAAATGATTTAAACAAGGTACTTTTTAGTCTTGTCTTCTTCTGAACTACATATCAGAGTATCCAGCATCTTCATCCTTCACTGTGCTGACCTAAAGACAACATTGTAAGCTATTTTGCACATTTTAACTTCCTGTTGTCTTACAGAATTATGTTCTGGGGCAATATACCTTAAGTAAATAAAATATTCACTGAGCACAAGTTACGAACATTGGTGCAAAGTCTCTAATACTATCACATCTCCCATTAAAAAAAAGTGAGAATCCCTCTATATTCTACAAATTATCTGATGATAGGTAGTAAAGGAATGAAATTCTTGTTAGCAACATGA
Organism: Schistocerca americana; assembly: GCF_021461395.2. Classification (NCBI taxonomy): domain Eukaryota; kingdom Metazoa; phylum Arthropoda; class Insecta; order Orthoptera; family Acrididae; genus Schistocerca; species Schistocerca americana. Next base: position 724,330,464 of record NC_060121.1, on the reverse strand, counting down.
CAAGCTCACGTGAAAAGTGTAGGATAACATGGGGCAGAAAAGGAATGTTAGAAAACAATGACCTAAAAACCAAGTTTCAGACTGCATGATATGCAATTCGATATCGAACACATACGTAGGTTCAAGGTGAGAATACATTGGCAAGCAACTGTATACAAATGTAAACATATGCCACAGAAATGTAATGAAAGCAGAAAAGTAAAATAAATGAGAGAAAAAGTTGTAGGAAAGCAACAAAGAGAATCTGACAAAAATAAAAACAGGCTACCGTATTTACTCGAATCTAAGCCGCACTTTTTTTCCTGTTTTTGTAATCCAAAAAACTGCCTGCGGCTTAGAATCGAGTGCAAAGCAAGCGGAAGTTCTGAAAAATGTTGGTAGGTGCCGCCACTAACTTCTGCCGTCGAATACATGTAGCGCTACACAGGCATGCTTTGTAGGCACAAAGATAAATACTGGCGCCAAAACCTCTGCATCAGTAAATAAATTTTAAAAAAAAGTGGTAAACGAGCTTTTCTTTCTGCGCTCCGAGTTTCGACCACTACATTTTCGTACATTATCCAACGAAGTAAATACAAACTCCGTATTGTTCATCTTCAGATGTTGCAGAAATTCAATGTACTACGAAAATCCGACTGGCAAGACTGTTTGGGATGTTTGTCAATATGGCTAACTCTACGTTCTGAATTTTTTCCTACCTGTGAGACGAGATGGTTGCTAATAGGAACCTGATGAAATGTGAATCACATGCAGTATTCTCTTTACCATAAGAATAATACGAATATAAACATTTTGCCATGTATTCTTTCGTGTTTGCTGCTATCTCATTTAAATCCTATCTGCCTAATAAACTACGAAACTAGAGTGAGACAACAGAAAACGCAGAAAAATATACGTATCGTGTCATGTTTATATTTGTATTATTCTTTTGCCTAGTAGTGATACAGTCAGAAATGAAGCACGGCAACTGACTAGATTTTTAAATCTAAGATTACTCTAATTTCTGTGTAGAATTTGATGTACTAAAGAAGCGGCCGCAAAGATTTTCAAACGGAGAAAAATTTTCACCTAACTCTCGTTCAGAACATGTTCTATCATACGCGGTCTATTATTTGGTTCTTGTTGATCATTATCAAAGAAAGCAGCAGTGTAAGTAACAACAAATAGCAGTCTCTTGCCATTGTTTCGCTAATGAGACAATTCCGCTCTTTTTTTTTCTTAATTGTAAGCAGCTTTAGCGTGCACAAAAGCAAGCCATGCCGTGAGCGGCGACAGGCCGTAAACACGCACTATCAGAATGCGGCAAACAATGCATGACACAGTACAGTAATGCATTTTCAGCGTAGAGTGACGTAAACACCTATTACAAAGAAAATGGCACTTATCAGATCAAAGCAAAATAAGCAGTCGATTCAAACCAGACGAAGCACGTGAAAAAGAAAGGGTATGCTTATAAATACAAACGGAGCGCCTGATGCATAGCAATGGCTACCTGGTAAAGCTTAACTGCTAAGCTTACGACTCGAACCAAACTACTGTAGGTGTATTGTCATTCATTCGAACTAAATTGTGTCTCATATTACAATGGACCAACTTTGTTTCGATTTGGAGGTGTGGCCTAAAACTTCTCTCTCCCCTTGAATTTCGAGTCTCAAATTTCAGGTACGGCTTAGATTCGGGAAATTTTTTTTTTCCTTTATTTCGGGTCTCATTTTTCAGGTGCGGCTTAGATTTGAGTGCTGCTTAGATTCGAATAAATACGGTAAGTGAAAAACAATGTGTGCACAAAAAAGGAAATTTGAGGAAGGAGATTGGAGGCTAGTTCAGATTAAAGGAGGAATTAATCTAACACACACAAATTATAACAGACAATGACAACATCCAAACGCGTGCTGAAGGGGCAACTCATGTCACTGAAACTGGGAAACAGCAGAGTTGGGAACATAGATCCCAAACTCTCTGGCTTATGACACAGTGTTCACCACTGTATTTTGTAACATATAGGTAACAGAATACGAATGTTAAAGGAGTAGGAACTTTGTAGCCATGATGCAACAAAAGCTTCAGATCACATGGTAAGTCTGTGTGCTCTCACACGTAACCCTCTTCTTGATTACAAGGGCATTAACCAAGTTGGCAATGAAGTATATGATCTCATATCCTTACTGAAGAAGCCTTTTAATGGGTTCCAGTTCAGAGCAGTATTTATTTTTCTGCAGTATCATTCAACTTAGGCTGAGCCACCATGATCAGACACGCCAAACTGCACACTAGCTCATCTTGGTAGTTTTTGAATGCAAAAGCACTCACAAAAGTGATAGTACATTTAATTAAGAATCCTCCATCGCAAAATATTTGCTTCCTACATAGCCCAAGACTGTAAGATAGATAATTCTTAAAATATAGAACAAAGTGTTTCAGAGTGAATGCATATCATTGGAAATAATCAATTTTTGAAAGTATAACGTAATTGATAGATAAAAACATGGACTCACTAACTACACTCCTGGAAATGGAAAAAAGAACACATTGACACCGGTGTGTCAGACCCACCATACTTGCTCCGGACACTGCGAGAGGGCTGTACAAGCAAAGATCACACGCACGGCACAGCGGACACACCAGGAACCGCGGTGTTGGCCGTCGAATGGCGCTAGCTGCGCAGCATTTGTGCACCGCCGCCGTCAGTGTCAGCCAGTTTGCCGTGGCATACGGAGCTCCATCGCAGTCTTTAACACTGGTAGCATGCCGCGACAGCGTGGACGTGAACCGTATGTGCAGTTGACGGACTTTGAGCGAGGGCGTATAGTGGGCATGCAGGAGGCCGGGTGGACGTACCGCCGAATTGCTCAACACGTGGGGCGTGAGGTCTCCACAGTACATCGATGTTGTCGCCAGTGGTCGGCGGAAGGTGCACGTGCCCGTCGACCTGGGACCTGACCGCAGCGACGCACGGATGCACGCCAAGACCGTAGGATTCTACGCAGTGCCGTAGGGGACCGCACCGCCACTTCCCAGCAAATTAGGGACACTGTTGCTCCTGGGGTATCGGCGAGGACCATTCGCAACCGTCTCCATGAAGCTGGGCTATGGTCCCGCACACCGTTAGGCCGTCTTCCGCTCACGCCCCAACATCGTGCAGCCCGCCTCCAGTGGTGTCGCGACAGGTGTGAATGGAGGGACGAATGGAGACGTGTCGTCTTCAGCGATGAGAGTCGCTTCTGCCTTGGTGCCAATGATGGTCGTATGCGCGTTTGGCGCCGTGCAGGTGAGCGCCACAATCAGGACTGCATACGACCGAGGCACACAGGGCCAACACCCGGCATCATGGTGTGGGGAGCGATCTCCTACACTGGCCGTACACCACTGGTGATCGTCGAGGGGACACTGAATAGTGCACGGTACATCCAAACTGTCATCGAACCCATCGTTCTACCATTCCTAGACCGGCAAGGGAACTTGCTGTTCCAACAGGACAATGCACGTCCGCATGTATCCCGTGCCACCCAACGTGCTCTAGAAGGTGTAAGTCAACTACCCTGGCCAGCAAGATCTCCGGATCTGTCCCCCATTGAGCATGTTTGGGACTGGATGAAGCGTCGTCTCACGCAGTCTGCACGTCCAGCACGAACGCTGGTCCAACTGAGGCGCCAGGTGGAAATGGCATGGCAAGCCGTTCCACAGGACTACATCCAGCATCTCTACGATCGTCTCCATGGGAGAATAGCAGCCTGCATTGCTGCGAAAGGTGGATATACACTGTACTAGTGCCGACATTGTGCATGCTCTGTTGCCTGTGTCTATGTGCCTGTGGTTCTGTCAGTGTGATCATGTGATGTATCTGACCCCAGGAATATGTCAATAAAGTTTCCCCTTCCTGGGACAATGAATTCACGGTGTTCTTATTTCAATTTCCAGGAGTGTATTATCAGGAGAACACACATATAAAGGTGTTTAAATCTGCAAGTTTTTGAAGCCAGTGGCTCCCCCCCTTGCCAGATGAGGGTTGAAGGGGAAGTAAGAGAGGAGGACTGGAGAGGTTGAGGAATTGAGGAGAGTTTGGAAAAGCTGCCCAGAATCCCAGATCAAGGGATCCTTAGCAGACGGAAGGAGAAGGTAAGAATGTATGAATTTTTTGGAGGTCTTATAGTGAATAAAAATGCAGAAAAGACAAGATGATGCTTATATCAGAAAAGTAATTAAAGTACTGAAAAAACTAAACTACACTTTGACAAATTTACTAAATATTTCATACAGGATCCCTTCCCCACATAATTCTGCCAATTCTGAGATGCCAAGTGCTCTCAAAGTACTTCCTGAAAAATTCACATACAAACAGATCAGCAGTGCATCCATGGGAAGCAGAATAATTTCACTCTCAACAACAATTTTGCATGTTGGTTATACTCAGTCTTCTTGTAGTTTAGGGCTTTTGAATCTCTTCTATGATGAATATTTACAGCATCTTTCCAATGGGTAATCTAGACTTCTGAGTTTCAAGCTGTGCAATTCATCAGTGCCTTAAATAATCTAGATTTCTCGGGCCATCTTAACACACTTTGACCTCTGAACCCAACTACAAAGAGTGTGAATGCAAACTTCCCTTCTCCCAATACATTGATTACATAACCAACTTATCCACTAGGGATATCAATTCCTCAAGTTGTCCTTCAACCTGTGGCTAGAATTCCCTCTGTGTCATCTACAATAGCTCTTTGTGTTTTTCAATCCTTGGTGACCAGGTCCCTAGAGGGGCAGTATGGATCCTTTCTATCACTGCTACTATTCCAGAACTTGAAAGATGGGAACTTGTTTTATAACCTATACCATTTTCTTTGTCCCCAGATAGCCTCAATTAGCATTAATTACTCCTGCTTTAGTCTCATCTGTTTAGCTTAGCTTACTTCACTTGTCACTTCCATACTGTTACACAATTATTTATTTGCTTTCTTTTTTTTCTTCTAGCCCTCTTTCTAATTCCAAAGATTCTCTTGTTACCTTATCTTTATATTGTTTCTTTACCCTTCACCATAATCTCTATGGCACTTCTGTGTGTTGTTTCTATGGAAAATCTGTGGCTCTTAAGAAGAGTATTAATTTCATCCTTGTTCTCTGCATTTGTTACCTGGACTCCAGTTGCTTTAAGATCTATTGAATTTTGGATGTCCTTTGTTATGTTACTACAATTTCCCACCACAATTTGTTGTAAAACCCAGTTTCCTTGCATTAGTAAGATGTGAAAGAAATAAGAGATTCTTTTCTTCTACATTGAGCTTGTGACTAGGTCACTCTCTTGATAGACAGTTTCATTGGTGTCACTTTGACCTGACATTCTTTATTTATGCAAGTTCTCATGGTTATTCTTTCAGTTTTGAGGAGATGATCAGTTCTTCTTTCTTGGAACAGAGTTTCACAAGCATAAGCGACTCCTGGTAGAGTTGTGGTTACGTAGTGTTGGAGCTTAGTACCTATTGACAAGCATTTATTATTATATGTTGACAAATTTAGATTTTTTTTTTCATTTTCCAGTTCTATTTTTCCAAGTTTCTTTCTCATACAGGTTGTTCTTGATGATTTCTCCAAGGTATTTGAACTGAAGAACTATGTTAATTTTTGATTGTTTATGGGGACTTATACATAGGAGTTCCATGTGCATGATCTCAGTTTCTTGAAGGGTACTTGTAAATCTAATTTAAAGACAATTTTTTGGAGACTGATAATCTGGGCCTGAAGTAATTCCATGTCAAGAGCTAATAGAGTTAAACCATAAACCCAAAATCTCACAAAATTTGTTCTTATTGAGCATTTTGTTCCACTTTTGATTTTAGGTGGGTTTGCTTTTTGCCAAATCTTCATAATGTAAGCAAGAGCTACATTGAAAAGCAGTGGGGATAATCCACCACTTACCGGCAGTCTAAGACTGGTTTTTCTTGTGAAAGATTTCACAATTTCCTTGAACCTTGGGATTTTTATTGGTTACAGTTAGTTCAATGATTTTTATTAATTTTGGGTGAAGACTGTATAATACGAGTATTTTTAGAAGAATGTGCTGAAACATAATAGGTAGCAGATTCTCACTCACTTTAAATTAAAAGTATATTTTGAGTCTTGTTATGATAATTCCAAATTGAGAAGTATAATCCATAGGTTATGTGAAATACTGTATCTGCGAAATATGGTACATCTATTTCATCTATATGGTACATTTATTTCAAGTTTAAGTTGACCTGATACCTGGCGGAGCTATATTTTGCGACTGACACTGCCTAAATCAAATGTATTTTGTTAACTTGCTGTGTCAAAAAGAAAAATAAATGACATTATTGCAAAACATGTATATACAGACCCTGTGAGATCACTGACTTAAGCCAGTTTCTCGAGACATTTCAAAGTGGCCACCATGTAAATGAGTTTAGTAAAAATAAGAGATGCTCTCTTTTGGATGGAGATCTTTGAAGGTGGCATAGGAAGACTTGGTTCATTGTTTAGGGGTGGAGGTATAACAGCTGCACAGTGGTGTGATGGGTTTTCTTTATTCCATTGTAACAATCTCAAGATATGAATAAAAAATCTTGGAAACTATAAAAACAGTATGTGTAGCACAAATTAATGGCATACAACTGACTGCCTGGCCAGAGGTTGTACCACCAGGAAATCAATTACCTTTTTCACAGCAATGGAAGCAGGTCGACTCATAGTGCCAATGATTCTGAAAATGGAGAGGAACTTTTCATCTGGAGGAGGAGCTGGGATTGACATAAAACTCTGGCCAAAAAAGTGCTCACATAGGTTTAAGTTACACGTGTATTCTGACAAACCGAAAGGAAATACATTGAGACTGGTATGAAATTTGGGCAAAAGAAGATTGTGAATAAAGATGCAAAGACGAACAATTGTTTTGGACAAATTCGATGCAGAATTTGACTGTGAGTACAGCAGCCTTTATCATCTTGTGACTGAGTTGCATTATCATCTATGCCAAGGTGTCTCAACAATTTTTTTTTACTGGTGTGTAAAGTGTTTGGAGGGTAGAATGACATCATTATTTTTTGATTTTATGTTGAGTGACTAATTAGATCTCATTTTGTAGTTTGAAAAAGAGTAAATGCAGAAAATGTTGTCCACAGTAGAGGAGGAGGAGGAGGACAAGGTGGTACCAGTGATACAGCAATTAATTAACGGTGTCCATAGTATTCATGTCGACCATGTTAGCGATAATGAGTCAAAAGAGGAAGCTGATTAAGACAAAAACAGTAGCACTTGATCAATTTGAGGGCTGGATGAATGTGAGACAATAAGCAGTAAAGGTGGAAGCATATTTGATAGACTTGCCAATTTAATCAGACCCACTTCGTGACAACAATGTAGAGGAATAATTAAATTAAATAAAAATCAAATAACTGAAAATCCAGGATGAAATGTAACAATATTATGAAAGGAAAGCTGATACTAACCATATAGTGGAGATGCTGAATTGCAGATAGGCACAACAAAAAGAAGAAAACTTATTTGTGACAGTTTTTTGTTGTGCCTATTAGTGACTCAGCATCTCTGCTATATGGTGAGTAGCAACTTTCCTTTTATAATATTGTTAAATTACATAAAAAAACTGGATAAACAAGGGCAAAAGCTAGATCAATTAGAAAAGAATGTACACGAGCAAGAGAAAGCCCTAAAACTTGTTCATAAAGATGCTGTCCAAATTCAGATAACTGTCGACAGCACTGTAGAGGAAACCAAAATTATTGTAAATGAGGTTACTAATTTGTACACAGATCACAAAGAGTTCAATATGAGGTTAGATAAAGTTGAAAATACAGATCCAGACATTTGAAATAGCTTACTAGATGAGATTAATAAAAAATAAAAAGTCAATAATACACTGCATACTGTTATTAAAAACAAGAGCTCGGCTTTAAACCAAAGGGTAGATGAAGTAACTGAAACAGTTAACAAAAATTTTTCAGAAGTCACAAGCAAAGTAGATGCATTTTTCAGTAATATTTCCAATTTATGATCGAAGGTTTCCGAAATAGGTGAAAATTTAATCACTAAGAACTTTTGCACTAGTGTTGGTAGTAAACACAGGAAATAATAGGCATAATGAAGACAGAGGTCATGAGTGAAGGAATAGCCAGTATAACAGTAATCATGACAGGAATTTTAGTAATTGGAGCCCTGAAAATAGAAGGTACAACCTGGAAAACTATGTTTGCATCAAGGGGGAGTGGTCAGCTTGAGGCAAGGAGAAGTAAGTATCGAAATTAGGTTAACAGCAATTTCAGAAGAAGCAGAGATAATTTCAACCAGACAGGTCGGAATGGACATACAAGCACATCACATACAATGAATAAAATAGAATTTGGTGAAGAATTTTGTGAAGGTAATCTGGGTGAAATGAAAGAAGAAGAGAAAAGTAAGAAGAAATCAGAATTAGAGCTTAGTAGCTATATTTTGCAAATTTGTTTGTTCAGTGTATTAACAGTAATGAAGTGATGTGTAATGATACTAATGATGTGAATTCTGATTAATATTGTTTAGTGAGATTAAGGGATAATTCTGATGTAGGTATGCTGAATGAACCTACTGGTGCTGAAGTTGAAGATGCACAAAGAGTGATGCACTTGGGAGGGAAGAAGAGAGTACAGGGGATTACCTGAATGACGATGATGTTGATGATGATATTTGTGCAGAGGATAATAATGGATATGCTGAGTATGTATGAGATTATGATGCTAATAATAATTTTGTGACGTTGATAGTACTTCACCGTGTGACAAATTAGATGGAGAGATTTATGTCAAGATTAAAAGTGAAAGTTTGATGGAAAATGACGATAGGAGTTCAATTGTGGGTTTAGATGATGGTGTTATGGTAGATGGGGAAGTACATGATAGTTTGTTCTTGCCAGTAGATTTCAGTCATTTTGTGTCCACTTGCTTTAGTAGAAATAAGAGAAAGAACTTAATTAGTGACAAAATATTGAAGGTAGCTAGTGATCACTATGATAATGTTAGCAACAATAGTCAAATGCAAGTAGTTTTAAGGCAGATTTGGCAAAATATGTATTCAGGTAACAAGGTGAATATTGCTTCTAGTAAAAAGTCATATAGATGTAATGTAGTCTGGAAAGTCTGCAATCAGGAGGAGGTCATTAAGTTTCAAAATGACTCAAATGGCTCTGAGCACTATGCAACTTAACTTCTGAGGTCATCAGTCACCTAGAACTTAGAACTAATTAAACCTAACTAACCTAAGGACATAACACACATCCATGCCCGAGGCAGGATTCGAACCTGCGACCGTAGCGGTCGCTCGACTCCAGACTGTAGTGCCTAGAACTGCACGGCCACTCCAGTCGGCCATTAAGTTTCAGATAGAGAGGAAGGAATGAGTTTAAGGGAAATTGAGGAAGCTCTTTTATGCGAGAATGAAAAAGATGAAGAACAGGATGAACCAGATAGCCCTTATATTACTATACATATTGATAATCGGAGAGGTAACTGTCTTCTAGACACTGAGAGTCCCATCACCGCCATCTCGAAGAAATTGAGAGGTAGAATAAAGAATAGTGAAAACTTTACTGAATTTCCCGTGACAACAACATTACATTGCTGTAAGAATAAAAGGAGCCACTGGTAAGAGGAGCAAATTACTCACCAGACATGTTTTATCAGAGTTCAAGATCAATAATATTAACTTTGTTCAGGGATGCTTGGTAGTTGAGGGGTTAAACGAAAATCCGATACTCACGATGAATTGGATACTAAAGGCAAAAGTGTATTTTATTTGGAGTGAGATGAAAATAACTTTTACTGACCCAAAAAGTGGGCTAGTATTTTAATGTTAAACAACGGCCACAGTAAACAGATCGGGGGGAGGGGGGGGGGGGGGGGGGGGGTAGAAGAATCTGAGGAAGCTGACGAATGTAGTAATGATGAAATAAGTAGCAATTCTTATGAAGAACTTAAAACTCACAAATTGTCTAAATCAGAAACTTTAAGCCCAGAAAACAGAGAAGAACTAGGAGATTTTCTGTGGGAATATAAAGATATTTTTTACTGTTAAACCAGGAAGAGTTAAAGTGTTAAAGGTTATCACTGTAAACCCAAATTAAAAGCTCATAAGCCATTTTTTAAGCCTTATGTCATCCCAAGTTGTGAAAGGAAATAAGTATAAAGGGATTTGGAACAAATGCAAAGATGGAAAATAGTAGAAAGAACCAGCAGCCAGTACGTAGTAGAGGAATTGTACTTGACTCTAGGCATTTAAATAAATATCTCAAAGGGGAGACTGACCATCTAGAGAACATTGACGAGTTAGTCAATAAGTTTGAAAATGTGAAGTTTGTAACCAGTTTAGATCTGACATCTGGGTTTCACCAGATAGAGTTAGAAAAGGAATCGAGAAAATACAAAGGATTTTTATATAATGGAAAAAGCTTTCAGTACTGTGTTGTACCATTTGGCCCAAGCGTTTCTGTATCAGAGTTCATCAGGGGTTTGGATTATGTATTAGGGAGGGAACTTTTGGTGAAATTAACTACATATGTAGATGACATTTGACATCTTATTATCAAGGAAAAGTTGGGAAGAACACGTTAACACTTTAATGGAAATTGGAAGAAAAATGAAATTGGAGGTATGACATTAAAACTTGAAAAGTGCACGTTCTCGAGGAGACAGTTGAAATTTTTGGGCCACAGCATTAGTGAAGAGGGGAATTTTGGCTGATTCCAAAAAGCTGAAGGCATAGCAAAGTTTCCAAAACCAAGAAATAAAAAAGAAGTTAAGTCATTCTGTGGGCTAGTGGGATTCTATAGAAACTACATAAGAACACAAGCATTGAATGCACCCAGTTTGAATAATTTATAAAAGAAAAGCACAGTATGGGAACTGACTAGTGAATGCCAGTTAGCCTTTGATGAAATAAAAAAGCCGTTTTTCGTGCATTGATATGCGAAAATTTCAATACAGAAACTCTGTGAACACCATAATCTGAAAACTTTACCTAGTTTTAGGTTATTTGAAGAGTGATTCTGATGAAATATTTCATACACATTTGGCAGTTTGCTTGAAAGGTTTTATTTGTTATCTGTACTATGTGTACAATCTGATGTCTTATAATGATGGTACTATTCACATCCGACACATATTTGACTAAAACATGTCACTGCACGTAAACAGGTCTAATTGCACCCAGAGAGTGTTTAATACTTTAAAGAGACAGCAATGTTTAGTTTGATTTATGTGTGCATATTGTTGGAAATAGTAATTATGTTGATTAATATACTGAGTTTACTGACCAAAATATTACTCATAACCAAGATAAAAACAGACATGTAGTTCTGAAGTTTCCTTTTTGCCCACGATACGAGAAATCTGCCTATAATGAAACAAACCATGCAACTACATCACTTTTGACAAAAGAGACAGAGTGACATGAAGTCGAGAGGACTTAGTCCATAATGTTATAAATATGTTATTTAAGTGAACACAAATAAGAGTAACGTAATCATGAAGTATTTATGAACTTGAAATGTATGACTGGCAGCCACATCATGTAAATATGTAGGTTAACTTATTCAACACTGATAAGCCAGAGACTGATTTACTATGAGGTAGGAAAGAGAGCTGATTTTAAAGTTTAAATTTTTCTCTTAGTTATGAGACTGTACAATGTAACATTGACATGTTCAGTGAAACTTAGAAAATTGCAAAATGTAAATTAAGGGATTCATATTTGGATATTTGTTATAACCAGAGACTGTTTACAGACATACATCATACATCATGCATCATGAACTTACGAGAGAAAGACTGACTCAGTAAGTGAAATGATGGTAAAACGAAGGACTTACACAATGAAATAAAATGTGAGAGCACATAGAGACTGGAAGTCAGTATTAGTTTGCCTCCTCAGGCTTTTGATAATAAGAGATGTAAAACTAACTTTACTATGAGTCATTAATCAACCAGCAGTATGTCGACTGCACTATGAGAAGAAACATGTTTTTACAGCATTTGAGCTGCAATCATCCCTTATATGTAATGTAAACTGTGGCACTAGGACTGCCATTGTAATTGTAGATCATCTGAATAGCAGTGTGTGAACAGCATCACTTTGAAATTTGTTTTGGGTACGTCATGTAAAGATTTATTAAACATTTCAAAACTTATTTTTTGCATTTCTATGAAAAATTTATTTTACACTTGTGTTTTGTACTTTTTAGAATACTGAAATGTTTTTTCACCTGAATGTCAGTAACAGATGCTACTTCTGTCCCACCCAGCAGCTGAGGGACTGCACATGTAAATACTTTGAGAAACAACTGCATCCTCTTGTTTGAAAATATGTATGCACAAACAGTACATGTAACCCCATTTAATTTATTTCTGTCTCTCAAATATTGTACTTATTTGTTTCAGCCTTGATTCATATTTGTTTACTAAAACTGCAAAAAATTTACTTATCTTTGTCTCGAAATATCAAGATTTTCACCTGTTGACAGGAATTCGTTAAGAACAGGTAATACAAGTGATAAAATATCTACTGTTATGTACACCTGTTCACATTGGAATTCTGTAAAAATTAAGGAACTTGCAATCCATCTTTGACTTACAGACAAGTTTTACAGAAACTATTTGTGTCATTGGTAAACTGATTATGTAATTTTGGAATGCACACACAACAGAAAATTTGTATTGCCACGTTCACTGCCATAATGTAGAATTGTACCCACTGTTACTCGAACAAGCTTCAAAAGTTTTGTCCAGTCTTTGGCTGTATAAGTCTTTTGGGTGTGTGCAAAATGTAATAGCTAGCACATTCTCATTCACTTTAAATTAAAAGTATAATTTGAGTCTATTTATGATAATTCCAAACAGAGAAGTATAATCAGTAGGTCATGTGAAATATTGTATCTGTGAAATATGATAAAGTATATTTTGTGAATTTACTGTGAGGAAGGCTATTTCAAGTTTAAGTTGATCTGCTAGTGGCAGCACTATATTTTGCCGCTGACACTACCTAAATGAAATGTATTTCATTAATTTTCTACATCAAAAAGAAAAATGAATGACGTTATTACAAAATATGTATATATAGACCCTGTGAGGTCACTGCTTAATGCCAGTTTTTCAAAAGATTTCAAAGTGGTCACCATGTCAATGAGTTTAGTAAAAATAAGAGAACACACTTTTTTGGATAGAGATCTTTGGAGGAGGCAGAGGAAGACTTGGTTCTTTGTTTAGAGGTGGAGGTATAATGGCTGCGCAGTAGTGTGATTGCTTTTCTTTCTTTCCTCAATCTCAAGACACGAAAAAAACTTTTGGGAAACTATAAAAACAATATGTGTAGCACAAATTAATGACATATAACTGACTGCCTGGCCAGTGGTTGTTTCACCAGGAAATCAATTATCTTTTACACAGCAGCAGAAGCAGACCAACTCACAGCTCCAATGATTCTGAAAGTGGAGAGGAACTTCTCAGTGTGTATGGTTATTAACATATGTTTATTTGAAACCCATGAATGAAATAAAGAACTGTTTATTTCTGTACATGCAATATTCCATTACTAGTCTCATGCTGAGGATGTGTTCTGGACAGCTTCTGCAGGGGGCAAAATTCTTCCTGGTATTGTCCAATTTGTGCTTCAAAGTGGTTTTGATCATGTATTAAATTATATGGGAAAAAATTTGTATGTGCAGTCCAGAATGGTTACTTCTCTGTAATTACATGGGTTGGTTTTATCTCTCTATTTTTTTTTTTTTTTTTTTTTTTAATGTATGGATTATTCCTGTGGTCCAGTGCTCTGGAATTTTCTCTGTGATCCACAATTTTACTAGATGTTGGTGGAGATTTATGATTTCAGGTTTTCCTGCATTCTTCAAATTTCTGCATAGATTAGGTCTTCGCCACATGCCCTGTGATCTTTGGTTCTCTGATTGTGAGTTCTGCCTCACTGATCATTGGACAGTCTATTAGATCAGGGGTGGTTTAAATGAATGCTTCCATATTTACTTGAAATGTTTTTTAAAAGTTTTCTGAAAATCTCTGCAAGGATTTCTGCATTTTCTTGGTTACTATATGTGCTAACTAAGTTGGACATATTTTTTAACTGCCAAATGTTTTGTAATAATACTACCATTTCTTTTTCTTGAAATTTTCTTCCATCATTTCTGGAGTGTTTTTAAGATGTTTAAATTTCATTTGTCTCATGATTTTATGAGTGTAATGTCTTCATTTTATTATTCTTAATTTGATTCTTCTGGCATTTTGGGCCTGATGATTTATCCAACCTTGCTGTCTTTTCTCTTCCAATCTCCACCAATCTTTTTTCTTCCCAGAATTTTTTGTTGCTAATTCTCCAGCTATCACTTTTAATTTGATAATCAATTCTTGTAGTGCTCTGGCATCGACAGAGTCTTCTGCAGATTTCTGTAGCACTCCACATTTTGTATTAATTCTCTTATTTTTTTTTGGAGGTTTGTTCTTTATCATAGAGGTTAATTTAATTTTGATCTTTACAATATAGTGGCCACAACCTGCGTATTTAATGTTGCAGATTGCACAATGGTGAAATTTATGAAAGCAGGTAAGGCCTTGTAGCAATCACAACTAGCAGTGTAGTGCAGTGCAATGCAGAGCAGTTCGGTTCACAAGTGCATCACTCGTGTGTCACATCAGAAGTATTTTATTTGGTGTGGATAAATTAGTTCTGTGCCAGCCACCAGGGGCACCTGTGTTGTGTCCATTCCTCTGTGCCGTTTATTCTTAGTATATAGTTTTTTATGTGTTCTTGTTTTCTCCATATTAATTCTTAAGTACCTTTTTTTCTCCATGTTAGTTCTTTAGTAACCAGTCAACAAGACACTTATTCATTTTCACGCGAGTCTTGCCTTGTCATGTGCTGCGTCTAAAAGACGTCCTGTATTAACTGCCAAATAAACAAATAAAAATCTTGTCATCTCAGCATTGGAGATATCATTGTGGGTTACATATTGCAAACTAGCAGGCTAACTGGTCGGACGGACCAGAACCTAGCCCTGCAATCAAACTGGTGACCCTGACATGATTTATCACCTGCCTGACGCACAAAATAAAGTGATACTCTAAGATGACGGAAAACCTGACTGCAAATGACCCTGTTGTATCCAGACTTGCCATTAGACTACCACCCTTTTGGCCTCACAATCCAGTGCTATGGTTTGCACAAGTTAAAGCTAGTTTCTTTTACTCTGGAATAAATGCCAACGCTACCGATTTTTCACTGGTCGTGAGCCAGCTCTATCATCAGTATGCAGCTGAAGTGCAAGACATGATTACTGCGCTGCCAGAGAGTAATGCCTACGACCGGCTCAAGGCAGAACTTATCCACAGAATGCTGGTACTGTGCCAGATAGCCTGCTGAGAACCATCTGGAGCCTGCCATCAAAACAATAATAGCATTGCAGTTGGAAATGCCTTTAGACATGGTGGCAAAGCTACCAGACAAGGTACAAGACAGTATCTCATCTGTGCCTATTAACGTAGCAAATGTGCAATGCGCGAGCATGTCAGCCACAGTTCCATTCACCAATTACAATGCTCTGATGGCAAAGGTCGATATGTTGACGCAACACATTAGCCAATTGATGTCTCAGTGTAACACCAACAGTGATTGTGGCTGACCAAGATACCGGAAGCACTCCCACAGCAGATCATCAACTGCCTCATCTGTGCCTGCGACTGAAACACAGCAGGGGATATGCTGGTATCACAGAAGATTTGGTGATCAAGCTCACTGCTGTACCAAACCATGCACATACCCAAATGCCAACGGCGATCGGGTGTAGACGCTTCATCCGACTGCCAGTCTGTGTTACAGCTTCTGTTTGTGAGTGACCAGCACACAGGCAAGAAATATGTGATTGACACTGGCTCTGACCTGTGTATTCTCCTGCAAACAATGTTACACTGGTGTAGGCTGCATATGTCGTTCTCTCTAGCTGCTGCAAACAATTCATCTATTGTGATGTATGGTACACATTGTTTTGGACTAGATTTAGGCCTATGCTGAGTGTTTGTGTGGGATTTCATGATCACAGGCATCACCAAGGCAACAATAGGAGCGATCTTCCTTGCACATTACAAACTTCTGCCTGACATCTCCCCAACACATGCCTTGTCAAGCAAACCACTGGACTGATGGCTGCAGGATTCTGGCGTCCCACAACCATCCAATCCGCCAAGCTGACTGAAACAACATACAGCGAGTACACCACTTTACTTTGGGATTTTCCAGCACTGACAAAACCTCCAGGTATGCCTAAGGAAGTGAAACATAGCACAGTGCACCATATGAAGACCACTGAGGGGCCGCCATTATCCTGCAGACCTCTAAGGTTAGCCTCGGATCAGTTAGCTACTGTCAAGCACAAGTTTGATAGTATGATTCAAGAGGGTATCACACAACCATCCAGAAGCCCTTGGTCATTGCCATTATATCTCATGCCTAAGAAGTGAAGTGCTTGGCATCCGAGCAGGGACTATACAGCACTTAACGCCCATACAGTGCCCCATTGCTACCCAGCTCTGTTGTTCTGTAATTATAACTATACACTGAGTGGTGCCCACCTGTACAGTGTGTTGGACTGCGCCAAGGCATACACGCAGATATTTGTTGCCAAAGAAGACATCCTGAATACGGCCATAATTAAGCACCTGTTTGAAAGTAAATTCATGACTTTTGGCCTCAGAAACACTGCGCAGACTTGGCATAGATTTATCAACTCAGTGTTGTGAGGTCTGCCATTCTGTTTTGCATACCTTAACAACAAACTGGTATTTTCAGTCTTGCCAGAAGAACATCGCCAGCATCTCATACAAGTTTTTAAATGGCTAGACGAATATGGCATCATTCTCAACACAGCAAAATGTATTTTTGGTCAACCACTAGTAGATTTCCTTGGCCACCGAATCTCTCTTTCTGGCTCACTACCATTACCTGACAAAGTGGAAACCATCCTACAGATCTCACGGCTGTTCACAGTTAAGGAGCTGCAATGATTTTTGGGGATGCGGAATTTTTACCGCTGACATTTACCTCATGCAGCAGATATTTAGGAACCATTACCAGCAGGTGCGAAATGCAAAGGGAACACAACTACACAGTGGACAGACTGCAGGACAGCTGTGTTTGAATGGGCTAAACAAGCAATAGCAGATGCTGCATTGTTGACACATCCTGAGCCAAGTGCACCATTGGCAAGCCAGATAGCTGCGGGTGCAGCATTGCAACAATACAACAATGACGCATGGCAACCTCTAGCCTTCTTTTCACAAAAACTGTCACTGTCTCAGTGTAAGTGGAGCACCTATGACCGAGAACTCTTAGTGATATACAAGGCAATCAAATACTTCCATCCTCAGCTGGAGGCCCATGAGTTCACCACATTCACAGATCATAAGCCGCTGACATATGCCTTTCGACAGAACAATATTAACTGTTCACCACGGCAGCACAACCACTTGCTGTATATTGCGCAGTTCAGCACAAACATCTAGCATACATCTGGGATCGAGAATGTAGTAGCGAATTGTCTCCCGTGTCAGCAGCGTCTCCACCATGGACAACATGGAACTCGCAGAAGCAAAACTTACTGACCCAGAACTACAAGAGCTGTTGCAGGAAAACAAATCTGCATTGGATCCGCAGTTAGTCAACGTTCCTGGCAAAGGCATCAAGTTGTACTTGTCTGCAGCCAAACCATGATCGTTTTTACCCGCAAGATTCAGGAAAAATGTGTTTACATCTTTGCATAACCTGTTCCATCCTGGAGCACACCCTACAATACACCTAATCTCAGATTGCTTGATGTGGCCAGGGATGAAGAAAGACTGCCATGAGTGGACCCGATGTTGTACGAGGGGGGACCCAAAAGAAACTGGACTCCAAGGGCGATGTCACTTGTAGATGTAGTGCAGGGTTCTCACACTAGATGGTGTTAGTAGAGACCTTCATGAAACAGCTGTGCAGACAGCGTCAGTGTAGAGCTGAACGTGCAAGTGTGGTATTGTGGTTCTCTGACTGTTGGTGGGTTACCTCTGTGAAGTCGTTATGGCAACTGTAAAAGAACAAAGAGTGTGTGTGAAATTTTGTTTCCCGCTTTAAAAAAACTGCAACGGAGACACACCAAATGCTTCAGGAAGCTTTCCAGGAGGACACTATGAGCCGAACACAGGTTTTTGGGTGGTTTGGGTGCTTTAAACGTGGTGAGATGTGTGTTGAAGATCAAGCTCGTTTTGGACGCCCGTCAACATCGTGAAATGAGGAGAACATTGAAAAGGTCCGCCAAAAGATCAACGAGGATCGTCGCCAAACGATCGACCAAATTTCAGCAGAGACAGGAATCAGTTGGGGCTCATACCAGCAGATTTTGAGTGAGGATTTGCACATGAGATGTGTTGCTGCTAAATTTTTTCCGCACCTTCTCACACAGGAGCAAAAAACCATTTGCATGAATGTGTGTCAGGACTTAAAAACAGAGACTGCATGTGATCCAAACTTCTTGAACAAATTCATTATAGGGGATGAGAGTTATGGGTATGACCCAGAAACCAAGCAAGCATCAAGCCAGTGGAGGACTCCCAACTCTCCCAGACCAAAAAAAGCAAGGCAAGCGAGGTCAAATGTGAAGACGATGATCATTGTCTTTTTGGATGTTCGTGGAATTGTGCATCGGGAATTCATACCCCCTAGCCAAACTGTTAACCAGCACTTTTACTTGGATATTTTAAGGCATCTGCGAGAGGATGTGAGGAGGAAACGCCCAGAACTTTGGCGATCAGGTTACTGGTTTCTGCATCACGACAACGCTCCAGCACACACAGCCTTACGAGTGACCCACTATTTGGCATCTCAGAGGTGGTCTGTCGTTCCCCAAGCTCCGTATTCGCCGGACCTAGCCCCGTGCGACTTTTTCCTATTTCCACGAATGAAAAAAAAGCTAAAAGGGGAGTGTTATGACGATGTGGAGGTGGTAAAAACAGCTTTGCAAAGGGCACTGGACAATATCAAACTTGAAGAGTTCCAAACATGCTTCCAACAGTGGGAAAAGAGACTTGACAAGTGCATCGTATGTAATGGAGAGTATTTTGAAGGTGACTGAAGTAATTTTGTAAAATGGTTCATCAATAAATTTTTTATGATAACAATCCGGTTTGTTTTGGGTCCCCCCTCGTATACAGTGTCAGTGCAGTAAGGTCGGCTGGCATGCACAAGCACCTACTGGAAACTTTCCTATAACCACCACCCATTTTACGCACGTACACATTGACATTGTGGGACCGTTACCACCTTCAAATGGTCATCAATATTTGCTGATGATGATCAACCGATTCACACGTTGGCCAGAAGCAGCTCCAGAGGACAATGTCTCGGCAGAAACCTTGGCATATGCCTTCATATTAAACTGGGTGTCATGATTTGGCTGTCCTTTGCACATCACCACAGTTCGTGGAAAACAATTTCACTCTGAGTTATTCACAAAGCTAACAGTGTTCTGTGGGATGAGCCACCACAACACAACCAGCTACAACCCAGCCAGTAACAGCATGATAGAGCATTGTCACCGCACTTTGAAAGCAGCCCTGATGTGCCACAATGCTGGGTGGACAGTAGCTCTCTGACCCTCCAGCACCTTACACAGGTGACATCAAATCACCAGTAGGGGAGGTCGCACAGTAGATATTCTTGTGGATGGAAAACAAGCCACTGTTACAACTGACATGGTCAAACCAGCCTACATCTTCATCGAGCCACCCCCAACCGAGACTCGGTGAACACAGCTTCACCCAGAACTTGGTCCGGAACAGCAGCTCCAGTACCACCACCGACCAGGAAATCAGTTCCAGGGGACCAGCACACCGCAAGGTCTGGTCAGCATGTCCACTTCCTGGTGCGCTTCCCGGATGGCGCTCCGCTCCCACTGAGGAGGCTGTTGTAGTGACCACAATTAGTAGCGCAGCGCAGTGCAATGCAGTGCAGTTCGGTTCACAAGCGCATCATCCGTGTGTCACACCGCAAGTATTTTATTTTGCACAGATAAATTAGTTCCACACTGGCCACCAGAAGTGCTGTGTTGTGTCCATTACTATGTGCCATTCATTCTTAGTATAAAGTTTTTTCCATGTTCTTGATTTTTCAATGTTAATTCTTAAGAATCTTTTTTTCTCCATGTTAGTCCTTTAGTAACCAGTCAAGAAGTCACTTATTCGTTTTTCTGCGAGTCTTGCCTTGACATACGCTGCGTCTTAAAGACGTCCTGTATTCATTGCCAAATAAACGAATAAAGATCTTGTTATCTCAGCATTGGAGATATCATTGTGCATTATTTATCGCAAACTAGTAGGCTAACTGGTCGGAATGGCCAGAAATTAACCCTCCGGCCTAAATACCGTTTGCCTTTTCTACAGTCTGCATGTTCCTTGGCTTTTAAATTATGGGGTTTCCTTCTGTTAACTTTGAGATAAGTTAGAGGTTCCTGCAAATTTCAATCTATCTTTGACCATTTCTATTGGTTTGCTTATGAGCTGGCAATTTTCCAATGATATGTCAGTATCTTCTTTCTTGTCCCATTTCTCCATTACATCACGAAGGAGAATTTTAATGCCTGATGGCGAAATGTTTATCAAGATTTGCTCCAGAATATTCCAGTTTTCCAGTTTCTCTGTGTCCTTTAAGGTATTATTTTTCTGATTTATGGGAGTGTGTGTGTTGATAACTGTGTATGGCTTACTTGTAGATTTCAAAGTTAAGGCTGGAAGTCTGGATGATTAAGATATAAATTCTATGATTAAGTCAATGACTGTGAGATTTATTAGAAACTATTTCCACATTGTAGGCAACTATTCATGAATTGTTTTCCTGGTATTCCTTTATGAATTCGGTGTCCTTATCCATTGGGTCTTGATCACTGTTCCTAATTTTTTTTAATAGCCATGATTAGAATTTTGTGTTTGTTCATTATGCCAGTAACGAGCTTTAATTTCCCAGTTTTACCCAGAAAGTTAACATTGTGTCAAGAAGAATGAGATCTGCTTAGATTTAATGTTTCTGAAGGTTTCGTGTACTTGGTGCCTGTTGGAAGTTTAAATGCCTTTTCTGCCTTCTGAATGATATCCCACTGAATCCGAATCCTGTCTTGGAGCTCTTCTGCTAAGGATTTTCCACAGTCGATTACTTAATTACAATTATGAATGTACTTCATAAGAGATTGAGGGTAATGCTATCCAATTGCGAAGAAGACTAGAAACTCAAAGATACCTTCCATCCTTGATAACTAATACCATTGGAATTGACAAAAAACGAGAGTTGGCCAAGGGAGGCCGATAGGAAGGAAGAAAGAAGGAGTTTGACACAAGTAGGTAGAAGCAATGCCAGACTTAGCCTGGGGCCCCACAATTGCCATCCATGTAAATTATTGCACAACTTTAAGAATGGGATTTTTGAAAACTGAGAGCACAGAGGGAATGTTAACTGGATGAAAGAAATTCACTGTGCAGAATAATTTTGAAAATACTCTATATAAAATACAGTCAATAAAAAATAGTAAATGTATATCTACGAATGCATGATCTTAGCTCTTCAAAGTGAGTAAAATATATATTGTACCAGTCACAAGTGTACTGAAAGTGAAATACAATAATTTATACTAATATTTTTATCACAGTTAAAATGTATAAGGTGATTACCTGTTTATACCGACGATAGTAGTTTTGAATAAGTACTGCAGCAGCTCTTTCTTTATCCTGTTCCTCCAACTTCTTTCGGCCTTTATATGAACGGTATGCCTTTTGAATGATTTTTGCTGCTTCGTACAGTTCTCGTTGTTCCCTATCTTTGAAAGTAAAAAATAAATTTTCAGGAGCCAATAATGAAAATTGTAAACATAATCAAAAATTTTATGAAATTATTGCCACAACAATCACTGAATGTCCAATGTTTAATGCCTTTCAGGACCACTATACTTACACCTCTAATTCCACCATATATGCACTCATTCACCTCATTTGACATTTGTTATTTAGGATATGAAGGAATCAAGGAAAATTATTTACTGAGGTACATCATGTGAACTCCTACATTTATATTTGTATACCATGTTTTTGTTCTATGATTAACATTTACAAACTGATACTATTTTGAAATAGAGATACACAAATTTAAAATCTGCATTAGATTCTCTCATGAAGTGTCATATTTTCCTTTACATGATACTGTTTAAAACAATCTTGAGGCCAACATCTTTCACACCACCTTCTGCTGCACCCAGTTGTTCTGACTCATTTCCTGAGTAATCAGTACAGTTGGGAGTATTTACTTGCAATTGTATATTTTATAAAGCAGCAGCCAGAAAACATTCAGGTTTTAGTAAGAATGAACCAGGATCAGACAAGCAAAGTAAAGAACAAATACCTGAAAGTGTGAGGTTTGAGAAATCCTTCTCAAAAACATTTCCAGATGCCTGAAAAAATTCACAGAAGTCAGCTGTAGTTGGCGGTGGAGATGGCGAATCAAGTGTGAATGAGCAAGGAGACTGTAGACAGCTGGAGGAGGCTGGGCTCATGGAGGAGCCTGGCGTGCTCACATCATAGTACCTGCACAGATTTACACACACTCATGTAGTGACCATTTAGTGGAAATATTCACAAGACTTCCAACATTGGAAATTTAACACATACTTAATTTGTTACATACAATGTCTTATGCATCCATAATGAATTAACAATGAAACCTCCTCAAATTTTAATGGATTTCCTGGTATTGAAAAGAGCCCATTTGATATTCAGGCAAAATGTCTTACTTCTTAAAATACTCTGGGCTATTGTGCTGTAGTTGAAAGCATTTCTTGCAGAAACCAAATGTTTTGTTCGTATCTGCTGATGACATGTTGAAGAGGAAGGGAGGGGTATGTTCTATGCATGTCTGATTCACACCCCACGCTTTCTGCAGACTGCTGTAAAAGTTTGTTTCTACATCTGATGTCATATGTTTCCAAAACTCAAGTGCAACTGGC
This sequence comes from Schistocerca americana, assembly GCF_021461395.2. Taxonomy (NCBI): domain Eukaryota; kingdom Metazoa; phylum Arthropoda; class Insecta; order Orthoptera; family Acrididae; genus Schistocerca; species Schistocerca americana. The sequence goes on along the minus strand of NC_060121.1, from coordinate 724,307,402 downwards.
CATTGTTGGTTGCTGTTGTCCACTATTGCTCCACTGTGGGGCAACAGAAGTAACAAAAGGCATGAAAGTTTACATTTTAGAATTAGGGAAATGTTTCAGACCCCAAATGAAAGACATTTTTAAATTTTACAAAAGTCTGCCTTTTTTGTCCAGTGCCTTCCCACTTATGCAACAAAAGTAAAGCAATTTATGCTGGAGAAAGATGAATCGCCATCAGCAAAGTCACTCTGCCAACCAAATCAAGCTGCAGGATCATCTGACTTATGGCTCTCTTGAGCTGCACTTGCAAAACAGAGCTCTCTTCTGTTCTGAGTCACCATCAGAGTAGACGCTAAATGGCTTTACCTTTCCTTATCTTTTCAATTCCCTTATTCTCCGAGACAGCTCTCAGGCTACTGAAGTTATCTGTTACTGCACCCCCTTCCTCCTGCCCATGGTAATCCTCACTACGTAATCTCCATAAGAAAATAAACTGATGTGGTTTCTTTTTTCTGAACATGAGTACACTATTTCCAAGCCCATATCACTTTTAAATTGTGACTACAACTCTGCCCTCTGAGGGGGTGTACACAGGGTTACAATTATACACTCCTGGAAATGGAAAGAAGAACACATTGACACCGGTGTGTCAGACCCACCATACTTGCTCCGGACACTGCGAGAGGGCTCTACAAGCAATGATCACACGCACGGCACAGCGGACACACCAGGAACCGCGGTGTTGGCCGCCGAATGGCGCTAGCTGCGCAGCATTTGTGCACCGCCGCCGTCAGTGTCAGCCAGTTTGCTGTGGCATACGGAGCTCCATCGCAGTCTTTAACACTGGTAGCATGCCGCGACAGCGTGGACATGAACCGTATGTGCAGTTGACGGACTTTGAGCGAGGGCGTATAGTGGGCATGCAGGAGGCCGGGTGGACGTACCGCCGAATCGCTCAACACGTGGGGCGTGAGGTCTCCACAGTACATCGATGTTGCCGCCAGTGGTCGGCGGAAGGTGCACGTGCCAGTCGACCTGGGACCGGACCGCAGCGACGCACGGATGCACGCCAAGACCGTAGGATCCTACGCAGTGCCGTAGGGGACCGCACTGCCACTTCCCAGCAAATTAGGGACACTTGCTCCTGGGATATCGGCGAGGACCATTCGCAACCGTCTCCATGAAGCTGGGCTACAGTCCCGCACACCGTTAGGCCGTCTTCCGCTCACGCCCCAACATCGTGCAGCCCGCCTCCAGTGGTGTCGCGACAGGCGTGAATGGAGGGACGAATGGAGACGTGTCGTCTTCAGCGATGAGAGTCGCTTCTGCCTTGGTGCCAATGATGGTCGTATGCGTGTTTGGCGCCGTGCAGGTGAGCGCCACAATCAGGACTGCATACGACCGAGGCACACAGGGCCAACACCCGGCATCATGGTGTGGGGAGCGATCTCCTACACTGGCCGTACACCACTGGTGATCGTCGAGGGGACACTGAATAGTGCACGGTACATCCAAACCGTCATCGAACCCATCGTTCTACCATTCCTAGACCGGCAAGGGAACTTGCTGTTCCAACAGGACAATGCACGTCCGCATGTATCCCGTGCCACCCAACGTGCTCTAGAAGGTGTAAGTCAACTACCCTGGCCAGCAAGATCTCCGGATCTGTCCCCCATTGAGCATGTTTGGGACTGGATGAAGCGTCGTCTCACGCGGTCTGCACGTCCAGCACGAACGCTGGTCCAACTGAGGCGCCAGGTGGAAATGGCATGGCAAGCCGTTCCACAGGACTACATCCAGCATCTCTACAATCGTCTCCATGGGAGAATAGCAGCCTGCATTGCTGCGAAAGGTGGATATACACTGTACTAGTGCCGACATTGTGCATGCTCTGTTGCCTGTGTCTATGTGCCTGTGGTTCTGTCAGTGTGATCATGTGATGTATCTGACCCCAGGAATGTGTCAATAAAGTTTCCCCTTCCTGGGACAATGAATTCACGGTGTTCTTATTTCAATTTCCAGGAGTGTATTTTAATTATGACGTTTTTAATTTTTTCTTACAACATGCTTTGAAGTATATGGGGCAGTGGACAAAGCACAGAGAGTGTATGGTGTGACAAGTGAAGATTGTGTTTTGTAAGTAACTCAACTCCACGTATTATCAAAAAATAAGAATAATCATTCCAAATAATAATAAGAATTATTCTATATTTTTTCAGCCAATGTAGAGATCTTAGGAAAATATGGCTTCCAACATGTAGCACAATGAATTTTCAAAGACATTTCAAGGACATGCACTTAGTTGCTTCTTTGTGGTGATCATGTAAATAATGTATTAACAACAAAAACACTCAATTTTGACATAATTATTTAATTGGATAGACAAAAAAATCTACTCACCAAGCGGCAGTAGAACACACACATAAAAGACTGTTGTAATTGGTAAGCTTTTGGAGCCAGTGGCTCCTTCTTCAGGCAGAAGCATTGAGGGGGAAGGAAGAGGGGTGAAGGAAAAGGACTGGAGAGGTCTAGGAAAAGGGGAAGATTTCAGGAAAGTTACCCACAACGATGGGTCAGGGGAGACTTACTGTATGGAATGAGAAGGAAAGACTGATTGTTGGGGACTGCATCTGACAAGATTTGAAAACCTGGAGATTATAGGTGGAAGACAGAGTAATAAGCAGACTTTCACTTTCTGTTTCCCCAGTTTTTAAAATTTTGTCTGTTTCATGACTTTCCCAATCAATTTTTTCCAATCTTTTTCTCGTATCATATAGATAACCCACTCATTACCTCTTAATGATTTTTGTATGAATTTTTCTAATTTTTCTGACATTTTTCCCTTGCTTTTCTTCCGTTTTTCTACCTTTTCCACTCCCTGCTTATTTATTTATTTATGCTACTTCCACAGTTTCTAACTCTCCAAACTGTCCTCCCTTGCCATGATGAATCCCATCCCATGTTACATCCCATATTTTCAAAAACCATGCCTTTGGACTATCACAACTAAGGTCCCAATTCTGTTTCTTGAAACCTGCTTGTCTCTTGGAGTTACTCCAAAAGGCCAAACACTGAAAGCCCCTGTTTCTGGATGAAATCCTACCCTACACCAGGCTCTTTTACAGCTTCAAATACAGCAATATATTGCTCTTATCTGGCTAATCTGTGACCTATATGCCTCATCAGTCAATTTTCACTCTACGAGACTTCTCTCCTTCTACAAAATCCTGCAGTTATCTGCCCTTCATGTTTCCTTGAATGGTATCATCAACCAGGCCATCTTGAAACTGCAACAACATGCCCGACTTCATATCAAAAAGCTATCCCACCTTCCCCTAAACAGTGGTGTGTCCCTTCCTGCCTACAGCTTCCTAAACAGCCATACCATCAACCACCACTCCTCTCCTACAAACCGAGCTTGGCTAACTTCCTTAACATCCCACAGCCTTCACCACTATCTTCCAGACCAAGAATAATCCATAATCCCTAGAATCAGTCACAACAGCACACTGTCCTTAACTGCTCATCTAAAGCATTCCCCCCTCCCCCCCCCCCCCCTGAACTATACGTATTAGTAAGGTTCTCACTTTCAGCCCTAAACCTGCATTTGATCATGCTGTCTTGGTGAAGGACCTCCTTTCCTTCACACATAATATCCGCTGGAAATATCACTTTTCAACCCAATCCCAAAACCTTTCACCAGAAAACCTGACCTTGAATTCTGCCATGGACAGTTCAGACCATGATCCCAACTTGATCCACCACCACTACCACAAAATCATCCCTTACAAGCCTTCTGAGAATTCCTCATATCCAGCATTGCTTCACAATCATTCCTCAGGTCTCTACATGACCCTAACCTATCCTCTGCTGAATTCCATGCTCTAAGTTCCTTAAAAGCTGATGACTCCATCATTATCTTTCCAGCAGACAAAGGATCTACCACTGTAGTACTAGACCGAAAGGAGTATGCTACTGATGGTCTACGCCAGCTGTCTGATACCTCTACATACAGTGTCTGCCATCAATATCCCGTCTCTGTAATTCAAACTGACCTCACAAGGACTAACACCTCAATCCATAGAACTTCTCATCCCACCCAAACCATGCACCCCGACCTTTTACCTTTTTCTTAAGATCCACAAATCCTATCATTCTGGCAGTCCTATAGTTGCTGGTTTCAAAGCACCCACCAAATGTGTATCTACCTTAGTTGATCAAGACCTGCAACCCATAGTACAAAGACTCCCCTCCTACATCAAAGATACCAACCATTTCCCAGATCATCTGAAATCCGTGCTCGTCCCACATTCACCACACACCTTGCTTGTCACCACTGATGCCACTTCCCTCTATACCAACATCCACCAGGTACATGGTCTGTCTGCTGCTGAACATTTCATCAGGCAGCACCCACCTGATTCAATACCTATGATATCCTCCCTACTCACTTTAATCAACTTTATACTTACCATCAACTACTTCACTTTTGAGAGGCAGACATACAGACAGATCAGGGGTACAGCCAAGGAAACCATGATGGCTCTTTCCTATGCCAACCTTTTCATGGGTTGCTTGGAGGGGGCTTTCCTGGGATCCATAAGTCTTCAGCCCCTGGTTTGGTTTAAATACATTGGTGACATCTTTACCACATGTACTCAAGGTGAGACTGACCTGCTAAAATTCCTGGAATCTCCCAATTAAATTTCAAATGGTCCTTTTCCAAATTCCATGCCACTTTCCTTGATGTTGATCTCACCCTCACTGAAGGCCAGCTATACACTTCTGCCCACATTAAACCTACCAACAAACAACAGTACTTACATTTTGACAGTTGCCATCTTTTCCAAGTCAAACATTCCCTCCAGTAGAGCCATGGCTTCCAAGGCAGACTTATTTATTCAGATGCAGGCTCTTTACAGTGATACACCACCATTCTCACCTCAGCCTTCACTGCACATAATTACCCCAACAGCCTAATTAAAAAGCAGATTTCCTGGGCTATCACATCCAGTCTTGGTACTGCTGATCCCTCCAAAAAACAACTTCAGAGCACACCATTGGTGACTCAGTATTATCCCGGTCTGAAATGTGGTAATCAGCTACTTTGATAGGGCCATGACTTTCTAAAATCATGCCCTGAAATGAGATCCATTCTGTCCAAAATTTTGCCCACCATCACCTAGAATAGCTTTCCGTTGCCCTCCCAATCTCTGCAGTATTCTTGTCAGACCTTATGCTCCTTCTTCACCATCTCCCTACCCTATGAGTCCTACCCCTTGACCGACCCTGCTGCAAGACTTGCCTTATGAAGCCTGCTACCACCACCTTATAACAGTCCTGTAACTGACAAAACATACACTATTAAAGGGAGAGCCACCTGTGGAACAACATGTCATATAGTAGCTGTTATGTAAACACTGTTCGCCCTTCAACATCGGTATGACTACCACCGCACCCTCCCATCTCTGTTATGTACAAGCATTTAGCTTTTCACTCTTATTAACTAATGCATGATGTTTAAGCAGTAAACTCTGTCTGCATATTACCCTGTCTTCCACCTTCAAGCTCCAGGTTTTCCAAACTGACACTATAGCTATTGCAAGGTGAGTTTCTGCAAATTATACTGTGTTTTGCCATAAGAAGCAAAACCAAACCTACCAAGTCTGAAATGTTAACTTTTCTCATTTGAAGAAGCAGCATCAGTTATGAGTAATGGTTACATCTCTCTTGTTGATAGGTTTCATTTTGTTTCACTTGCCGCAACACAGTATAACTTGCACAAACTCACATTACTCTGATGTCACACAAGCACGTTGCATCCTTCTCTATAGGTGGTGGTGGTTATACTTAGCACATATACACCAGTTATGGGTAATATCAGATATGCATTTTTTTCCTCATAATTCTTGTGGTATAAAGACATTTTATCACCACAGTCTAAATGATTATCTACTTTACTTTCCAAAACATGGCCCACTGTACATTTCATTTTCATCTTCTTCCAGTAATGTGTTAGTGTCCTACTACCTTTTCTACATGGGAGCCCATGTTCTATCGACATGTCCTAGAGCCTGACTCGGCTCCAGAACATTCCTTGTTTTCTGATGAGGGGTGCGAGAAAGTCCTGTTTGTTGATACATTTGGGCCTCTATGTCTCTTGTTGTTGTGGTTTAGTACTTGGCTCCTATTATGATTTTGATTGTACATACTATTATTATTCTGTTTCTTCACCTTACAGTATTTTGCTTCATTCCTTCACTGGAATGGGGTGGATAACGATACCATTACATTATTATTATTATTATTATTATTATTATTATTATTATTATTATTATTACTTTCTTTTCTCAGACGTTATGTCTGGTCAAAAATGGAAAGTGACGTGGACCTTGATCAAGCGTGACTTCCTTTTAACTGTACGGTATATGTTATATTGCATTTAGGAACTTTCGTGTAATTGAACATGTATCAATAATTACTGATTTCTGTAGTTGTATATATAAGTTTGGATGTAGCTGTATTGCGTTGATGTACTGGTGGATATTGTGTGGTATGACTCCTGTAGTTGATAGTACAATTGGTATAATGTCAACTTCATCCTGATGCCACATGTCCTTGACTTCCTCAGCCAGTTGCATGTATTTTTCAATTTTTTCTCCTGTTTTCATTTGTATATTTGTTGTATTGGGTATGGATATTTCGATTAGTTGTGTTAATTTTTTCTTTTTATTGGTGAGTATGATGTCAGGTTTGTTCTGTGGAGTTGGTTTATCTGTTATAATGGTTCTGTTCCAGTATAATTTGTATTCATCATTCTCCAGTACATTTTGTGGTGCATACTTGTATGTGGGAACATATTGTTTTATAAGTTTATGTTGTAAGGCAAGCTGTTGATGTATTATTTTTGCTACATTGTCATGTCTTCTGGGGTATTCTGTATTTGCTAGTATTGTACATCCACTTGTGTTGTGATCTACTGTTTCTATTTGTTGTTTGCAAAGTCTGCATTTATCTGTTGTCGTATTGGGATCTTTAATAATATGATTGCTGTAATATCTGGTGTTTATTGTTTGATCCTGTATTGCAATCATGAATCCTTCCGTCTCATTGTATATATTGCCTTTTCTTAGCCATGTGTTGGATGCGTCTTGATCGATGTGTGGCTGTGTTAGATGATACGGGTGCTTGCCATGTAGTGTTTTCTTTTTCCAATTTACTTTCTTCGTATCTGTTGATGTTTTGTGATCTAAAGGGTTGTAGAAGTGGTTATGAAATTGCAGTGGTGTAGCCGATATATTTATATGAGTGATTGCTTTGTGTATTTTGCTAGTTTCTGCTCGTTCTAGAAAGAATTTTCTTAAATTGTCTACCTGTCCATAATGTAGGTTTTTTATGTCGATAAATCCCCTTCCTCCTTCCTTCCTGTTTAATGTGAATCTTTCTGTTGCTGAATGTATGTGATGTATTCTATATTTGTGGCATTGTGATTGTGTAAGTGTATTGAGTGCTTCTAGGTCTGTGTTACTCCATTTCACTACTCCAAATGAGTAGGTCAATATTGGTATAGCGTAAGTATTTATAGCTTTTGTCTTGTTTCTTGCTGTCAATTCTGTTTTCAGTATTTTTGTTAGTCTTTGTCTATATTTTTCTTTACGTTCTTCTTTAATATTTGTATTATCTGTTCCTATTTTTTGTCTGTATCCTAGATATTTATAGGCATCTGTTTTTTCCATCGCTTCTATGCAGTCGCTGTGGTTATCCAATATGTAATCTTCTTGTTTAGTGTGTTTTCCCTTGACTATGCTATTTTTCTTACATTTGTCTTCCAAAAGCCATATTTAATCATTGCTGAATACTTCTGTTATCTTTAGTAATTGGTTGAGTTGTTGATTTGTTGCTGCCAGTAGTTTTAGATCATCCATGTATAGCAAATGTGTGATTTTGTGTGGGTATGTTCCAGTAATATTGTATCCATAATTTGTATTATTTAGCATGTTGGATAGTGGGTTCAGAGCAAGGCAGAACCAGAAAGGACTTAATGAGTCTCCTTGGTATATTCCAAGCTTAATCTGTATTGGCGGTGATGTGATATTATTTGAATTTGTTTGGACATTAAGTGTGGTTTTCCAATGTTTCATTACTATGGTTAGGAGCTGTATCAATTTAGGATCTACTTTGTATATTTCCAATATTTGTAGTAACCATGAGTGGGGTACACTATCAAAAGCTTTTTGGTAATCAATGTATGCGTAGTGTAGCGACCTTTGTTTAGTTTTAGCTTGATATGTCGCCTCTGCATCTATTATCAGTTGCTCTTTACATCCTCGTGCTCCTTTGCAACAGCCTTTTTGTTCTTCATTTATAATTTTGTTCTGTGTTGTATGTGTCATTAATTTCTGTGTAATGACTGAAGTTAATATTTTGTAGATTGTTGGTAGGCATGTTATGGGGCGATATTTAGCTGGGTTTGCTGTGTCTGCTTGATCTTTAGGTTTCAGATAGGTTATTCCATGTGCAAGTGTATCAGGGAATGTGTATGGGTCTGCAATGTAACTGTTAAATAATTTAGTTCGATGTGAATGTGTTGAGGTGAACTTCTTTAGCCAGTAATTTGCTATTTTTCCAGGGGATTTCCAATTGTGTGTAGAATTAATTGCTCAGGTGACTTCATGTTGCAAAATTATCACTTCAGGCATTTGTGGTATCATCTTGTATGTGTCTGTTTCTGCTTGTATCCACCGTGCATGCCTGTTATGTTGTACCGGGTTTGACCATATGTTGCTCCAGAAGTGTTCCATGTCTGTTATGTTTGGTGGATTGTCTGTTTTAATGTGTGTGTTATCTATTGTCTGGTACAATTTCTTTTGGTTTGTGTTAAATGTTTGGTTTTGTTTCCTTCTATTTTCACTTTTTTCGTATCTTCTAAGTCGTTTGGCCAATGCTTGTAATTTCTGCTTCTTTTCATCTAATTGCTCTATCACTTCTTGTTGTGAGATTTTACCTAACATTTTTCGTTTTTTTTGCTGACATTTCATTTCTTATAAATTGTGTTAGCTGTCCGATGTCTTTTCTCAGTTTTTCTATTCTGATCTGTAGCCTGTGTTGCCATGCTGGTTTTGTGGGTTTCTTCTGTGTGTTGGTTGGTTCTGATCTCTGCCTAGTGTGTAATTTAGTGTAGTGAGTGCTCCTATATAAACCAGTAGTTGCAACTCTTCCAAAATTGTGTTTTCATTTATTTTGTTGTGTACAATTGTGTTGATAGTTTTTATTGTTGTTTCGACTTGTGGGTTATTTGGTGGTCTATGCAAGAATGGTCTAATGTCTGTATTTGTGTCTTTGTATTCTATATATGTCAGCTGAAATTTTTCTTTTATATCTAACATGTGTGTCACTTGGTGTTCTATTTGTGCTTGATCTGGTGGCTGTCTTAAGATTTCGTTTTCCTCTGATTGTTTAACTGATGCGTGTTGTTCTTTGTTTGTTTGCTCTGGGATGTTTGAGTCCATAACTGTATTTTCTTCTTCTTCTGATTGCACATTATTTTGTTCCAGTATTTGTTGCACTTGTTGTTTGATGTTTTCTAATTCTGACTGGGGTATCCTGTTATTATTATTATTATTATTATTTATTAATTAATTAATCAATAAATAGCTCAAATGCTAACTTCTCTCGAGTACTGCATGATCAATACTTAGTTTAAAATTTATTCTGGATGTCACTCCAAGAGGTGAATTACTTAGTGTGTATGGTTACCCATTCTGCAGCATTCTCTTCTAGATAGCTAAAGATGAAATCAATCTTTTTTTAATTATCCCATGTTTGGGCAGTGATTGAGATAATATCCTTAAGAAACTCATGGAATGTACATCCCCTTCAGATGTGAACTCTGGCATTATTTCATTAAAATTTCCCCACTCTTCAAATGAAGTTCTTATGTTAATTCTGTTGACAACCCACAATTTTCATTAAATTTCCTTTAGTTAAACTAATCTTATGTTTTAACTAACTCCTTCCGCATCCTTTGGAATACCAAGTCTATAATTACTGTCTCAGCCGATGAATGGAGAGTACATATAGCTGATCCAACTTTTTCCTGAACCTACTATTCAACTAAATCAATAGCATGCTCTCCCAAGGCTGCAAGATTATATCCTGAGATTATAATTACATCTGACTCTTTGTTTTGCTCTAATACATTAATTCTGCTTATAGTGTCTGAGATTTGTTCATGTACCTTGGTAAATTCATTTTCCATAAAATGTTTAACCCACTTTTAATTCTTATTTATCTCATTAAATTGTTCATTCAGTTACATTTATTAATCAACTCAGTATGTACTCTTCTGTTAACTCTTTGAGCCCCAGAGGTTTCTATGTCAAACCACAATTTTATTCAAAAAACAAAGATGATGTAACTTACCAAACGAAAGTGTTGGTATGATGATAGAGACACAAACAAACACAAACACACACACAAAATTCAAGCTTTTGCAACCAACGGTTGCTTCATCAGGAAAGAGGGAAGGAGAGGGAAAGACGAAAGGATGTGGGTTTTAAGGGAGAGGGTAAGGAGTCATTCCAATCCCGGGAGCGGAAAGACTTACCTCAGGGGGAAAAAAGGACAGGTATACACTCGCACACGCACACACACACACACACACACACACACATATCCATCCGCACATATACAGACACAAGCAGACATATGTAAAGGCAAAGAGTTTGGGCAGAGATGTCAGTCGAGGCGGAAGTGCAGAGGCAAAGATGTTGTTGAATGACAGGTGAGGTATGAGCAGAGGCAACTTGAAATTAGTGGAGGTTGAGGCCTGGTGGGTAACGGGAAGAGAGGATATATTGAAGGGCAAGTTCCCATCTCCGGAGTTCTGATAGGTTGGTGTTAGTGGGAAGTATCCAGATAACCCGGACAGTTTAACACTGTGCCAAGATGTGCTGGCCGTGTACCAAGGCATGTTTAGCCACAGGGTGATCCTCATTACCAACAAACACTGTCTGCCTGTGTCCATTCATACGAATGGACAGTTTGTTGCTGGTCATTCCCACATAGAAAGCTTCACAGTGTAGGCAGGTCAGTTGGTAAATCACGTGGGTGCTTTCACACCTGGCTCTGCCTTTGATCGTGTACACCTTCCGGGTTACAGGATTGGAATAGGTGGTGGTGGGAGGATGCATGGGACAGGTTTTACACCGGGGGAAGTTACAAGGGTAAGAGCCAGAGGGTAGGGAAGGTGGTTTGGGGATTTCATAATGAACGCTTTCGCTTGGTAAGTTACATCATCTTTGTTTTTAGATATATTTTTCCCACGTGGAATGTTTCCCACAATTTTATTCATTTTGTTTTGAAGTACCAGTGCCTTTAGCATGAACCACCAATGCTACAAAAGCCCTGGTTCACAGCACTGGTACTTAAAAACAAAATAAATAATGCTGTGGTTTGAGGCAGAAACTACTAGGCCTCAAAGGATTAAATTAGAAATTATTGTTGTAATTTAGATATTTCCAATATACTCTTCCAGTTTTTGGACCTGCTTATTCATTTTCTCCTTTGTAACACTCATAGTATCTATTTCATCATTTCATTTAATAATCATCTGAACTTCTGCCTCAGTATGAGTTTTTTTCAATCTCACACCCTGAGGATCTGTATTTGCATTTAATTCAGATATGGTTTGACCTATCCTATCATTTGTAGTTGCTAGCTTCAGCTTTAACTGCACTTGACTTATCTAGCATATAATTTAAGCCAGTCTGAGCTTTTAAGTTTGCCATCATCTTCAATACCTCTTCCATCTTATGGGTCAGTATAGACAAACAGTTAACATAATATTTAATTGACAACTAATCATCTCTGGCAAACTACTGTTACAGTGGTGGAGATAACTTCCACAAGACAATTCTTCTGAACACAAATTCACATTAGGTATCCACAAAACACACTACAAAATATGTTAATTTGGCTTCCATTCAGCTCACCAAAGTTGTTCGCATAACTTGTAGCACTGTGTTGTCAACAGAGAATTGGATTGCTGGATTCAGTAAACCAGGCCTGCCACTGGGTCATGAGTGGCTGTCATAGACACCACCACCACCAATTGCTGTAACATAGACATCCCCCCCCCCCAACTGCCACCACCCCCACCACCACAACCACCACCACCACCACTTGCTGTTACATAGCTCTGGACCAGATTAAATCAATAGTAGCCATTTGTAGTTGTGGCTGCCAATCTTTCAACTCATGGACTTGATTAATACTTTGTAAATATAATGGTTGTCAATTAATTTGGAAATTATTCAAAAACAAATGATATCTGCTCAAATCTCTTTATTTTTTTTCTTCAATGTATTTACTTGTTTATTATAATAGAAGGAAACATTCCACGTGGGAAAAATTATATATAAAAACAAAGATGAGGTGACTTACCGAACGAAAGCGCTGGCAGGTCGATAGACACACAAACAAACACAAACATACACACAAAATTCAAGCTTTCGCAACAAACTGTTGCCTCATCAGGAAAGACGGAAGGAGAGGGGAAGACGAAAGGAAGTGGGTTTTAAGGGAGAGGGTAAGGAGTCATTCCAATCCCGGGAGCGGAAAGACTTACCTTAGGGGGAAAAAAGGACAGGTATACACTCGCACACATGCACATATCCATCCACACATACAGACACAAGCAGACATATTTAAAGACCACAATATAAATATGTCTGCTTGTGTGGATGGATATGTGCGTGTGTGCGAGTGTATACCTGTCCTTTTTTCCCCCTAAGGTAAGTCTTTCCGCTCCCGGGATTGGAATGACTCCTTACCCTCTCCCTTAAAACCCACTTCCTTTCGTCTTCCCCTCTCCTTCCCTCTTTCCTGATGAGGCAACAGTTTGTTGCGAAAGCTTGAATTTTGTGTGTATGTTTGTGTTTGTTTGTGTGTCTATCGACCTGCCAGCGCTTTCGTTCGGTAAGTCACCTCATCTTTGTTTTTATATATAATATTTACTTGTTTATTTCATCATAACATTCTGCTCTTGACAGGGTTACTAATGACCAAAGAAAATTACCCTCAATGCATCTCCTATTAAAATATCAGTTTTTATCATCTCTTCTTTCTCAAATTTTATTGATTTTCAGCACAAACTATTATGGATCCCTTCATGGTCAGAATGTTATGTTCCCCTTGAAATATATGTCAATATACTCTGTGTTCCAATTAAAATTCATCGCTTTCTTGAAACTCTAAACTGCTACACCTGTAATTAATTTTTTTTCAGGCTGTGCCAGTGCATGTTGATGGACCTCGTTACTGCTGCAGTTATGTTTGTTTTCAGATCTAAGAAACTTCACCAAATTTTGACTTTCTACAAGTGAATACTAAGTAATTCTTCACTTGAAAGCTCCATATATTATGTATGAATGTTCATCATCATCATCTTGTGTGGCACTACTACATAACAGAGTTCAATACCTGATGAACTTCTTGAGATTTTATATTTGAATGAACATAAAATCAGGCCAGTCAATTTATTCTGTTCTGCCATGATGTCACTCCATACTGTCATGGCATGTGATCATCTGTTATGCATCACACATTTCCAATCCATACACTGACTCATGGAGGTTTCACAAATCTCACACAGGTGCCACAACTCATGGTAATACTGCAATCACATCCCACTTTGAAGACATGTAGTATCTATTATATACACTTCACATGCACAACAGATAACCAAAAATCCACAAATGGTCACCTCTTTTTAAACACTAAATAATTATACAATTTAACAATCACAACCATAATTTGTCAATGAACTAGGTGTAGCTTTACATGTTACTCTACCAGAGTTATCAGCATTTGACCAAATTTTCATTCCTGTCACTTCTTAATGTAATCTGTGCTTTCCCCTTAATTCCGTAATCAGTGGCTTAATTCCACATCCCAGAAAGCTCTCCTTTATAGTCAGATTATGGAATGACTGATCAAGAAATACTTCAAGTTATGTTCTTTTCCCATACCTCAAGAAACTTAAAGGAGGCATACCTGAAGTTAAAGATATATCTACAACACTTCCAGATATCTCTCTGGGGACACACATAACTATTTTGAGGCAGTATAAAGAACACTGCTTCTCAATGATAAATTGAAATAAACTTTACAGGTGTGCAACAAACATTGTGAATAAATTCTCAGGAGATTAATGTAACTCAGAATGTAAGTCTTCATAAAAGATGTGTGAAACAAAATGCACATTTAAAAGAAATTATATTTTTAATGTTCAGAAGAATTTAAGACCTGCTTCTTCCTAAAGACACAAGAAATAATCTTGAAAGATGTTTTGAGTCAATGTTCTAGATTAGTTGTTATGCCTTCACTCATCCCTTGGGCCTTTCCCTCCAACTTATTTTCTCCACAACTCGTGTCCTGAAACCTAATAACTCAATATTCATCCCCGAGTGCCTGTAATGGACTTACCCTTTTTCATTTTCTGCAACTGATAATGTTTATCTTTGTTTCATAATGGCACTTTCTCTCTATTTTTACTATTCTCTTCTCCAGTGCTCATTTGGCATTAAAATTGTTTTATCTGTATTTGTTTATTTAGTTTACATTGCATTTGCATTTTCCCTTTCATCACAGAAAAGCTACACTTTGCGAAAAAAAAGTCTGTGCTCCTATGATGTCTCCATTTGTAAAAAACTGACCCAAATACTGACTGCAGCCACACATTATTTTTATTTTGTCATCTCAAAAAGGTCCTGTGTTTAGTAAAGTAAATGAGTTCCCTCATATATCTGTTTGCCTTACATTTTATACCTCGTACAGAGAGACAGAAGAAACTGTTCCATTACAGTTACAAAGGACCTTAAACTGAAAGAATATATTGTTGCATTTTGCTGTACCCTTCCCGTATTTTATACATAAAAATACAAGGAAGGATGAAAAAGTGATCTTATGCCATGTGGCTTTGATGCTGAACACAATAACGAAAACTAAAACAAAAATTAATACTCACCTATAATTGTGATCACTGAATTCAAAGTTAAATTCTACAGGCTCAAATGATGAAGACGTTTCATCAATCAAAAGAGGTTCCATGAAGACTTCTGGTAAGGTATCACTATTTCCAGCTGATGAGTCATTTCGTGAACTGTCCTGGTCCAACATTACATCTGCACTCTCATTCTGTAATTTTCAGAATAAATTTGCAGTGATAATGCTTCCATAAATATGAATCACGTAACAAGAGATTAAATAAATATGAAACAGAATATTTTGCATGATGTTATACAATTACCAACAAATACAGGACTGGAAAACATAAGTTTTCTTTATTCTACATGAAATCTGAGTTATTCACTGACATTGTGCCCATAGTATTTTGTACATCTTAAAATGGTTAGAATCACAATGATTGCTGTATTTCATAAAAAACTGTATTTGTCTTCTATGTATGGTACTTAAAAACAGTCAATATAAGTGTTTTTATTACTTTTTCTCAGTATACAGATAAAGACCGGTCAAGATAGAGAAAAATTGTTTTGGCATCAGCCAATTTCATTGTGTTTTATATATTTCTATCACACATTTACATAACAAAAGTTATTTATTCTTGAAATGAAATGTAATTGATAGAGACAAAACACTGTAAATATCAGACTAATGCTAGTAATATATCTGTATCACGGATTCATGAAATGTGATATACAACAAACAACTAATAAACTGTTATGTTGACACATAGAACACAACAGCTAACAAAATCCTTCACACAAACTACCTAAATGCTGAACTACTTTAAAAAGAACGCAGGTTTAGTAAATGGGGGGGGGGGGGGGGGGGGGGGGGGGGGGGCACAGTCATAGAGTGCCGTCATTTCCTCTCAGTCAGTGAGTACATGGCTCTGTAAAGTACTTCCTTCACATCCACTTGGTTACTTCATGTATGATTTATTTAATGGTGTAAGGTGAGTTTTATACAAGATGTTTAATTCACATATTCATTTACGGTACTTCTTACAGAATTTGTGTATATAATTTCAGGGTTGTTGACTTTCCCAAAATTTGTACTGCAACGTGCCATCATAGATACAATCAATCAGTAAATAAATAAATAAATTTCCAGTGTAATTAATGTGTTCATTGTAGTTTAAGTTGAAAGTTTCAATTCCCTGAAGATAGGAATTGGATTTTAATCCTTGAGCTGCAACCCTCATAAAACAGTAATATCCACAACCCTCATAAAACAGTAATATCACGTTACATTTGAAACATGCTCGATGATGTTATGAAGAAGTATCCCATAAACAAAACGTGCAGTGAAAATAATGATAAAAAGAACTGAAAATATACTTTTGATTAAGAACTGATGAACAAAGATGGGCGATAAATTTTCAAAAGATTCAAAAAGTTATTTGTTTGACTACTTCCATTTATCATTAACATATTACTTTCATTGTTTATTTGAAACATTCATTTTTGTTCCACTCTTTTATCCTGTCCCCTTCCCATTCACTTTTCTTATCTCTTGATTGCCTTTTCTAGAAGCCAAGAGCTATAAGTCTGTTTTTCAGTTAATACTGAGTCAGTTTATCATTTCTAACAATAAATCAACTATAGGTTGCTGATAAATTATAAATAGCAATACATTTTCTAAACGATTTTAATGGGAGCCCAACGTCATCTCAAGAGACAGCACCGTAACACAATTATTAACAGCATGTTGACAGCCTAGATACTTTATCTCCACTTCTACACAGGCTCAAACACAAAAAGGTAAACCAAAACACAGCATAAATGCACAGAAATGTCCTGTTGATATAAAGAGGTCACAACTATGATGACACATAGGGCAAGTGTAAAATAAATGATAACTGGGATAGCAAGTTGCATTTAACTGCTCACCTTTATTCTTTCAGGCATTGCAGCAATTATTTGTTCCGCTAAAGTTAAAACACGCACTTCTTGCTCCCCTGAAATATGAAAATTATGTTTCAGCTTGTTTCTAATTATTTCATTAAATTAGTATTAATAGAAAGATGTAGGTAATAATTAAATATGTATGCACTTTAATATTTTCTAATAAAAAATAAAAAAAAGCAACAACTTAATCTTCACATAGAAAATGCACACTACAGTATTTGGAGTAACAACTAATTTACATTCTCTTGATTACACAAAATTAAAAGACAATGTTCAGTTATCAAAGTAAATTTTGTGTGTTTGAGCTAATTGCTATAATTGGTAGATTTTCTGCAACTTAGCTTCAATATCATAACATCATTAAAATTATTTTTCAACAGTTCTTAATAAAGTGATATAGAGGAAACTATTATCAGTATACAAAAGAATAAAATAAATGATTATGCAATCTTCCCATACAGATACAGTTGGAACAAAACATAGAAAATATCTACGACTAATAAGAGAACTGTGATGGTCCAGTTCTGAGACAGACTACAGCTATAACTGACCTACAATGTTCTGCTTATTTTCCAGATCCTCATCAGATACTCCCTCCTCGTCAATCATTGGACTTTCACTTCTTGCTCCAGTAGCCACTTCGCCTGAACCAGAAGTCAAGCGTGTAATTCAATAATACCAAAGAACAAAAACAAGGAACAAAAAATCTAAAGCTGGAAAGAGGAATTATTTCAGCAGGAAAGGGACAAGCAATTTACAAAAAATAGTACTGTCATGAAAAAAATATATTTGGATCAAGCAAGAAAATAGCAGCACTAACTTTTTTCCACACACAACCATATGAACAGTTAAGTTTAAACTGGTCATCTGAAGATGTGCTAGTGAACACCTATAAACTTCTTTCAAGAAAAGGAAAGTGACATGATACACACTGATAAATTAAAACATTATGACCACTGCCAAATGTATGAATGCCACGTGGGGGTGTCGTGGAAACGTGTCACAGTAAGGGAAATATACCAGGTGTCTGTCTCTCCTATAGGTTGTCAGGCACATTTTCTCTAATGTTTCAGCAGATATTTGAAATTTCTTTTTTGTAATGTGAAGCTGGAGTTTGCCCAAACAAATACTGCTCACCACATCTTCCATACAATGTCAAGCGTTGGAAGGCATTGGTTTTGTTTCCAATTACAAACTGTACAAACTAAATGATTTTCAAAGTGGAATTTTTTTTGCCCAATTGATATAGTGGTCCGAAATTAGTCCAGTGTGTTATATGTTTTATTAACATGTAATAACAGGAACAGTAAAACATGCTGAACAATTTTACTATTTATGTTAATACACACCAATAAAAGGAATATTGCTAGATTAATTTCGGACTGCTCTGTAGAATGGGTACATGAAATTCCACTTAAAATCATTTGTTTGTGATGGGAAACAAACCAGTGCATTCTGTTTATGCCAGGCATTGTATAAGATATGTGATGAGCAGGATTTCTTATGTCTGACTTCAGCTACAGGTTGCAAAAAAGAAATTGCAAATATGTGCCAAAACACCAGAGAAAATTCGCCTGATTACTCTTAGGAAAGTTACCCTGTATGAGGAAAGCAGAGATGAAAAGTGAATCATACTAGTGATGGTACAGGCTGATGGTGACAACTGTCAACTACATGACCATTATCGTGGACCACTTGCATCCCTTCACGTTTGATGTCTTCCCGAATAGCAATGGTGTACTCTGTCAGGACAACTGTCCTAGTCACTAGGCCAGAATTGTGCTACAGTGGTTTAAGGAGTATCATAGTGAACACACTCTGATGCAGTGGGCACCAAATTCACCTGATACGAACCTGATCAAGCACATCTGGGACTTTTTACCAGGTAGCAGCTCTGCACCCACAAAGTATTGGCTGTAATTTATGTATTAGGTGATCTGTCATATGGCTCTGGAAACCCACAAAGGACTTGCGAAATCCATGCCACATATGGAATAACTGCTGTACTGCGTCCCAAAGGTGGAGCAATACGCTATTAAGTAGGTGGTCATAATGTTTGTGTTTTTAGGTACTATTATGACAGTGAGTCACAATGTTTTGATAATATCAAAACAAATTACACAATTAATCTTTAGTTTACTTTCTGTTGCATATCTGCAGTCTTGGTACACACTGAAATCTCTGTGCCTCAGTACCACAGCTCGTTGCTACAGGAATAAAATGACACAGCCCATTGGCAAAGCAGAGTATAGTGCACTACACAAGCACTTTGTTTATCCAGACTAGGTGACACCAGATGTAATCTGGATTTACAAAAACCCAGATAATCTGGAAGTATTCTACTAAATGCCAAAGTTCTAATATGTACTGCAATATACTAACTACTTATTTTGGCACTAATGAGAAACTCTGTAGTTACTATAGTTAACTAACATTTATTTACAGAAATAGTCTGCAAGTTTCTTTTGTTTCAAACTTGTGTGGTGTTTGAGAGCACCCACCATCATGTAGATGTTTCACTAACATCAGTTTGTTTGGAGTAGTTTTCAGCTGAATTTTTTGATAGTTTTTCCAGCTGTGCTGTTGTCTCCACACAAGGCAAAATTTCTTCCCCTGAAATGTCACGTTCGTAGTCTACTTCCATGTCACTGTTGTTCTCTGAGGTACAACACGCAGCACTGCTAGTCATGAAACCAGTTCTTAGAAATGCTGTTCACTATCCATGCATATTTTCTGATTTGTAAACAACTGGCAAACAGAAGCAATTAACATATTTCAAAGGACATAGATGGTTTGATTTTCCTATCAACAGGTGAAGAAATTTGTGTCTTCTCGATGCATTGCTGCAAGCCATAATTGTAACTTAATCTTCACACCTCTTATAACGCCTTGCAGTGTCACCTAACTTGGAAGCCAGTATCTTACTGGACAATATATTGGAATACCATGCTCTCTTTTCTCACTGAACCAAATGAATAATGCTTGATTTCATGCTTCAGTTCTTGCTTTCTTTATTGTACCGTGGTTCTGCAAACTGTCTTTAGTAATCATATTGAAGCAGAAGTCTCCAACTTCTTATTGATTCTTTGTCCAGTCTGAGACAGTTGATGTCCCTAAACAACATTTTGCAGCTATCAGGTTACCTTCCATTCGGAAAGTGGGTGCACTCAGTGACTGTTATGTGGCTTATTCAAAGAAATGTGACTAATGCCCGAACAACAGGGACTTATATGCATCGAGAACAGAAAATAGTGCATTGAGAATGGCTAGCCACTAGAAAAAAATCTGGATTTGCATAATAAAATCTATAAAAAGACAACTGATTGCTCCACTCTATAATTTATAATTCTACAGATATGTTTTTCAGCAGTTCTCCTTTGTCTACGAGGGCTATTCAGAAAGTACGGAACGTTTCCATCTGACACAGATAGTCGTGTGCTGATCACGTGTATTTTAGTATGTGCATGCTCAGCAGCTCAGTCAGCATCCACCCGTGACAGCGGGAAGGTCTCTGCACACACGGTTTTTTTTTTATATTTGAATCTGAAATGTGTGCTGCAATTGAAAATCCCGCCAGTTGTGAGGTGCAGTCTGTGATATGGTTTTTGTTGGCAAAAAACCTAAAACCTATAGAAATTTATCGTGAACTGTGTGAAGTGTACGGAAACAACGTAATTAGTGAATGTTCCATCTGGAAATGGTGCATTCGGTTTAAAAATGGCCAAACCAACATTCATGATGAAGAGAAGAGTGGATGCCCAAGCATTGTAGCTGATGATCTTGTCGCTAAAGTTGATAAAATTATTTGTGAAAACCGTCACTTCACAATAACGGAGCTTTCACTTTCTCTTTCACAAGTTTAATGGACTTTGTTGTTTGAAATTGTCACTCAGCAGTTACACTACCACAAATTTTTTGCACAATGGGTGCCCAAAATGCTTACAGAGAACCATAAAGAACGGCGTATGGGGGCAATAAAGAACGGCGTATGGGGGCAACATTGACATTTCTGGAGGCCTACCACAGACAGACATGGTGATTCATTACTGGATCGAATCATAACTGGGGATGGGACTTGGGTGAAACATGTCAATTGCAAGACAAAATTACAGTCCCCCCAAAAACCAAGAAAATGTTTGCAAACCTTGTCAGCTAGGACGTTGATGGCAACAGTGTTTTGGGATAGGCAAGGTGTGCTTCTTATTGATTTTCTCGAATGTGGAGCAACCATAAATTCTTCCCGGTACTGTCAAACTTTGCACAGCCTTAAAAGAGCAGTTCAAAACAAATGCCGAGGAAAGCTGGCATCCAAAATTTTGTTTTTGCATGACAATGGCCAACCTCACATGGCAAACCGCACTAAAGAACTCCTTAATTCATTCAAATGGGAAATTTTCCCTTGTCCTCCCTACAGCCCTGATCTTGCACCAAGCGACTTCCACTTGTTTCCCAAGATGAATACTGGCTTGCAATGCAGCGCTTTGATGATGATGCGGAACTCCAGGCAGGCGTGACTCAATGGCTGAAGTCTCAGGTGGCAGAATTTTATGACAAAGGTCTTTCAAAGCTTGTCCACCACTATGGAAAGAGCCTCAATGTGTTTGGTGACTCTGTGGAAAAGTAGTATGTCAGTCGCTCTTTCACATGTTTATAATAAAATGTATTTCTTGGACTTAGTTTTTTTTAATGCCAAAACGTTCCCTTCTTTCTGAATACCCCTCGTATTTTGCTTAGTGTCTCCCAACATTTTGTCCATCAAAACAACCTCTTTCATTCACTTTTAAGCCATTTCACTCACACATGCTCAAAACATTGCAACAAAACAACAATACTGGTACAGCTTCTTAACACTGGAAGGAACATATCCACACTGACTGTAGTAACAGTAGCTAGAAGCATGTGACCAGCAACCTATCTGCTACCTGCAGTACCAACATAACAACTGTATATGTAACATACTACACCATCTGTATATCACATATTTTCACATTAAAAAAGTTAAAAATAATGTATCTGTATAAACTGGACATCTGGATTAAAGAGGGCAGGAGGATTTTTGTGTGATTAATGCCATTACTCTCCAGTAGCAGTGAAAAGTTGCACTTGCGTCAGGGCAATCCACATTTGCTTTTTTGGCTGTGTGGATTGGCCTGACACACCAGCAACATTTCTGCAGCTGCTGAAAATGAACTGAAATATTATTCTCCAATGACTCTCTGTTACAGTAATGTGGAGCAGGGATTTCACTGTGTACCGGCCATGTATATGCAAAGAAACAAAAAGTTGCCTCATTGGTTCACGGGCATCACATCAGATAAAATTGTGGAAGCTGCACAATTTTCAGTGAGACATCTGCTTGTCATCTTCAGATGCTTACTGACATGTTGCAGCAGGGGCTCGCCAATATATACACTGACTTGCTGGAAAAGAACAGGCACCAAGGGGTGGGGCTCTAACGTAGTTGTAGATGAATTATAGAGCACATCCAGTGTCCTCTGTCTTCACATATCAAACACGAGAAAAGCGTGGCAGCACATCACAGACCAGCATGCACACGGGCAAAGTGTTGGCACCAAGTTTAAGTGTGCAGACTTTGATTCTCCATATGTGTTGACTTGGATTCAATAATCTGTGGCAATGATGCCTTAGTACCTCCAGTGTTGGTTCCCAAATCTTCCTGAGGTGAAATCCTATGTGTCTATTAACCAGGTCATTACTTACACATATTTTGACTGCTTCTTTAATGACTGAGTCCCAGTACAAGCAAGCGGATGAAAGGATCTTTGTCTCTCCATATTTCATGTTGTGTCCTGTGTCAAGATTATGTTCAGCCACAGCGGACTTTCTGGCTGACCCAATATGGTGTGATGCCTATTTTCAACATATCTATTCTTAACAGTGCAACATGTCTGGCCAATGTTTGATTTCTCACACTGGCACGAGATTTTATATATCCCTGGTCTCCTTAGATCCAGGTTGTCTTTAACGGAACCCAGCATAGTTACAATTGTGCTGGAAAGTGGAAGGCAAATTTTATTTGATGTTTCTCGAACACCCTGCCAATCTCATTAAAAGACATGCCACCAACATAGGGCAGAAAAACCACCTCCCAGAGTCCTTGAGGTGTTCTTGAGCATTATTGCATGCACACTGGCATGCTTTACAGATCAGTTTATCAGAGTACCTGTTTTGTACAAATACAGACTGAAGATGGCTAAGCTCTGCTGATAAGCTCCCTGCATCTGAGATAACTGTAGCCATATTAACAAGAGTCCATAATACGCCACTGCACTGAGGTGGGTCATGGCAGCTCGTAGCTCATAGATACAGATCAGCGAGAGTCGAATTGTGAAACACACTGTGACTCAAGGAACCATCTTTGTTTCTGCATACCAAGATATCTGAGAATGGGAGGCTCCATGGTGAAGCAAATGCTCACATGGAGGGAGTTAAGGTGTTCCAGAAATGCAGGAAGCATTGCTGCTCCTTGTGGCCAAACTACAAAGGTGTCATCCACATATCTCCACAAACATTTAGATTTCAACATCAATGACAAAAGTACTTTTTCCTGAAAGTCTTCCATAAAAGTCTCCCATAGTAGCTAACCTTTTTATGGAAGCATGAATGACTTTGGATCCTCCTCTATGACCCATTTGTCCAAAGCAATTTGAACTGCATCTGTACAATGCCTCTTGTGACTCAAGGTTACTAAATGACAGATAGCTCTTTGTTTACTCTTCCTATTAACTTATTTACACATGCCCAAAGAGGTAGATCACATATGTTTGGTTGATTTACAACAGCTACATTTGTGTTGCCTAATTTGAGTAGTATAGTTTCAAGAATTATGACATGTTTACTACTTTTATGCCTGACAACAACATTTATACTTGCACAAATTAGGGCACAGTCTTTTAAGCCAAGGTTTTCACATGGTTTTATCACTGTTTTTGTCACTTCTTCAATGCCTCTTCCTGGCCTGACGAAGACATGGATACTTCAGTTAGTTTTTTCATATCTGCCACCTGTCTTGCTTTTTGACATCCATGATTACTGGCAAGAATTAAAACTTTTCATTCTTTCTCATACACTTCAGACTGGTTGACTGATTTTTAAAATCATATTTCATTGTTTACTAAGTGAAACATGTAAAAAATTTACAGTGCACAGCTTCTGATGTTTGTAATTATTTTCTGAACTCATATGTTTCTGGGTGCCATTTTTTGTAGAATCACTTTTGTCATTATAGATATTTGATGCACTCACATTTATATTTCCAAGTTTTGTACTAGTTTCCACTGTGGTTCTTGCTTTTTTATGTCACTGGTAGCTGATATTTCTTTGAGTTTGAATCAATGCTCCCTTTGTTGAGTATTACAACCAAGATTTTACAGCTGTTTCCCAAATAAGGCTATCCTTTTGAGTTCATCAATTTCACTGGTTTCTGTAGGTAAACTGAGAAGAAAGTTGACACAATGGTTGCATACGCACGTCACTGTGCCACAGTTTTTCCACTTTATTTTGATCTTGTAATGATTGTGTCTTTTACTTTTACTTTGCAGCAATAACATTTTCCAAATCAAATGACAATCCCCCCCACTGAATACATGAAGACTCATTCCTCATTCACATTTTTCAGAGAACTGAATTTTTGCGTACCTTTTTCACAGCCATCTTTTACATATTTCATATTAGTAATCATAATAGTTGATACAAAATAACTTAGTTGTCTTTTATGTACTTTTTTTCCTGCTGTAAATCATACCAAAATGTGTTTGCAGAAGTAATGTCAGGCATTTACGATACAGATATAAGTTTTATAAAATTTTGTTGAAATTAAGGAAAATGAGTTTTCTTCACTGTTACAGTAATTAACAAAGAGCACATCATGTGTAGCGGAAGTCATCCACTGAGCAAATTCCTTTGACCTGCACAATTTAAGTATGCATTTTTAAGCATATCTCAAAAGTGTATCAAATAAGCAGTTTTACTATTGTGAAAACACTACAATGAACTTAATATAAAGTTGACTCAAACACAAGCAATTTACACCACCAATCAAGAATCATATTAAATACAAACTGTATGTCATGACAGGTTTCTGAAACCTTGCTCGTATGGAATAAAACATGTTTCGAATGATAGGGATCACTGGCTCCATGGAAAAGGTTTCAGTGTCCTAACCACTGTACTGTCACTTTTGTGTAACAACCCATGGAAATCCTTATTATAAAAAAATTAACACAAACTCAGCTTGTGTCTGGGTGTACCACATATGAAAAAAAATGCAAAAAGGGTGGAACATGAGCAGCAGTATTGTTATAAGACATGAATTTTGCCTGAATTGAAACCCTTGATGCTGTGTATCCAGTTCAACTTAGTGACAAAGTATTTCATTCTGCCCAGTTACAGAGAAAATTACTCAATGAATTTGTTTGGTATAAACTTATGTTTCATACACCATTTTCAGGAAGAGTAATAGTCTCACGCAAGTCAGTTTTCAGTATTTACATTATTCATTTTTATGTATAGCTACTGGCTTCTTATTTGCAAACTATTTGATTTAATGGCTAAAATTACTTATTTTAATAACAGCAGGAAGTATGTTACTTTTTCAATCTGTGAACACAGGTACATCAGATTAACAGGTAGTTTTTACTGCTGAGCAAGTGAGAGCATCACACTATTTTTAGGCCAGTTAGTTGAGCAATGAAAATTTCATCCTAGGTGGGTTACTCTAGAATTTGATTCAATCAAACATTAGTTGATGAAAATAGGCTGAATATGGCGAGTGATTGTTTTATCTGTATCTGACTGTTGCAATGATATGTAATACAGACTTATGAATAAGTTAGAAGTTGTAGCAATGTCTTTCTATCATGTAGAAATCTCTCTTCCATAGGTGCACTCAGTATTTTGAGACTAAATTCACCAAATTTGAAGCTTCTCAGTGTTTGGTGCATATTACCCATGGTGTCACACTGCTGTGCATTACCAAATATATTTTACTTTTTAATTAAATGAGAGACAAGCAAGAAACACCTAAACATACTATTTACCATTTCCTTTGATACTGTGTGGCTATTAACACTGATCATGCTACTGCTATCACATGTGTAAATGATAATTTGCATTTGTTGTAGAAAAAAGAGGACCATTTACAATATGCCAAACAGCAGTAAACTCAAGACTGAATTTGTTGGATGGTAAACTATTGATCTGAGTAGCTTTGAGCAAGACTGACTGATGACTGACCATCAATGAAGTTCTTTCAGAATACAGTAATATTGCACAGAGGAAATAGAATACCACAGTTGTTCACTTGTATTTCATTCTCTATTGTAATAAGTCACTGCATTCTTTCATTATATTAAAATGATTATTTGATACACATTTGAGATATGGTAAATATGCAGACTTCAGATTTTGCAGTTGAGGGGAAATTGTTTAGTGACTTGTTTCAGTTACAAAGGATGTGCTCTGTGTTGCTCGCAGGGACAATGAATGAACTTCACATGATACACATGACTGTGTGTGGACAGTATTACCAACTCAATTCTTGCTGTTGGTTGTAAACTCATTAGAAAGTAAAGAAATAGCCTGAAACAATATTTTCAAAATGCTCTGGTATGAGTGAAGCTGTAATAAAGCCAACAAGTATAGTTTAGCCAAAATGATAACTGTATTAGGATTGGTGCTGACAGCAATAATCTAATAACCTCAGATAGGTAAGTGAATGAAAAATATTAGCATAGAAAATAACTTACATGCACAAGTAATCAAACTTTTATGCCAAGAACTGAGTAATTTAAATTTGCCCATAAAAATAATTATACATTCAGTAAGTAATATTCCTTTTGACAAAAAATTGTATGGTACACTCTAGTTCTAAGTGAAACTTATAATATTTTAATACTGGTATGACTTTTAGCATGAGCAACTTCTTCATTTATATTCCAAAAACAGTGTAAATATTAGTAATGAACTACATAAAACAGCTCCTGAGAAAGAAAGCTATAAAAATGAAAAGCCAATATTGAAATATAAATCATTTTTAAAGCAATTACTATTTTAATGAGATATAAATTGTACATATATTTCAGTAACAAGCACTTGGTGCACTGGTGAAAGTTGAAAACTATAAAAATTATTCAAAAATGCAAATAATTAAAAAGCAGACAAATGTATTTAAAAGTTGGAGACATACAAATAAAAGAAAACCCTTGCTCACTTTTGACAGCAACAAAAACTACTATACACATCACAGGCAAACTGCAACATGTGGATGCCTGTCAAAGAAATCCTTTCTTAGTGCACTCCTGAAATGTTTATCATGTAACTGCAAGACTTAGCTTCTCCCAGTACAATTTGATTCTGTTATTTCGCTACCAAACACAAATAATATTTAGAGCCTCAATATGTGTTCTCTCTAATTTTAAGGGTGTGAACATCATGAAATGATTAGAAGTCTTCCCTGATTCTCTCTTCCACACAGGACCTAAAGATTATCGCATACGATGATGGTCATTTCTGTCGCTGAGGAGGTCTTGAAGAATTCCATAAATTTAAGGAATAATAAGGAATGTGCAAATAAGCCTGGAACTGTAACAGCTTCCCCAGAATGTCAGTACAAAAGTATCAATGCTATAGTTTTCAAAATGACATTTCCATACATAACTGAAGACTTTTTCCTTTAAGCAACTCTATTGTCAATCCACAAAGATGTCCTATCTTATAAAGTAATCCCCGTACAGACAAAAAATGTCTGCAAAAAAACATGGAAAGCACTTAAAGGTTGTAATCATTAAGTATTTTATGGATGACATAACCAAATCAGAAAATCTTAAGTTCAAGTTTTAAGACAATAAAAGATTATGTGCTGAACATCAAAGATCAGTTTAAACTCCTTCATAAAAAAAAACAGCAACACAATCACTAAATACAAATTAAAATCATATTCATGTAAAGATACAGCATGATGCATGTACAGAGTTGAATTCACGAAACATTGTTGTGAAACAAGAGTGTCCCACAAATATGAAAGATACAATTGGTCAAAACATTTGTTGCACCTTTTCATACAGCTGAAAGAAAGTGTGAGCACCAATTGTGCTAATTTTCATTTTGAAACAACATGTTAAAAAATTAGTCAACAGTCAGTCTTGTTGCTAGGCTAATCTGTTGAAAGCAGCTACATAAATCAGACAAGATTGAATGGTAAGAAACTGAACAGCAAAGGGAACTGTTTGCAAAAGTGACAAGGGCATGGGAATTAAAAGCAAGTTAGAAAATATGGTTCTAGAACAGAAATCGATACCAGAAAATGAAAAATAAATTACAAGGAGCAATGGGTGCCGTGATGATGTTTTTACACCACATCGGGCCAATTTGCAAATTGTTACACTACTAGCTGAAAACCCAGCATTGCCTGGATATGTATTTATTCCAATATTCTATTAGTCCATCTCTTCCTTTCCCCTCTCTATGTCCAGCTCCTACTCCCCAAACTGTATCCATCTCTTGCTCACCCTTTTCTCTGTCTACCTGCTCCCTGCCCCTCTGTTCATCTGCTCCATACCCCTTTGTTCATCTCCTCCTCCTCCTCCTCCTCTAAGTTAATCTTCTCCTCCCCCTCTATCTCCTCCTCACTCCCTCTAAGACCATCTCCTCCCCCTCTCATGTCTACCTCTCCCCCCTCTGTGTCCATCTTTTCCTCGTTATTTCTCTCTTCTTCTCTCCTCTTTCCTTTCACTGTCCATCTCCTCTCCCCTCTCTCTGCACATCTCATCCACTTTCCTTTCTCTGTCCATCTGCTCCTACCCTTCTGTCCATCTCCTTGCCCCCCCCCCCCCTTTCACTGTCCATCTGCTCCTACCCTTCTGTCCATCTCCTTGCCCCCCCCCCCCCTTCTCTGTCCATCTCCTCCTCTTTTCTTTATGTCCATTCCCCCCTCCCCCTTTCTCAGTCCATCTCCTCCTCACCCTATCTGTGTGTCTCCGCCTTCCCCTTCTCTATCTGACCACCACCTCCTACCCCTTTCTCTCTCCGCATTAGCACCCGACCCCAATTGGAGGTTGCTGGTTCTTACCCCCACAGTATTTCTTTAAAGATAGTAAGTAGTATGTGTACTAAGTTCTGTTGAAATCGATCCCGGGGTAAAGGAGAAGTTTCTTACTTGTGGCTCTGACCACATACACACATGTCAAATGTATTTCACATGAATTTTACGTGTATTGGTACACATAGTTCACCTGTATCTCTAACAAATTTCGTCCTGCAGTTTTGTTTTTCATGAAGTTTATGATGTCATATCTCCAGAACTATATGTTGTAGACTGGTACAATTATATACATACATTTGGTGGTATACGTGGATACTGTCTGCGAAATGTGTTGCGAATAGATGTAGTTGCAAAGAAGTCATAAGTTTAAATGTCATGTCTGATGTGGCAGTTGTTTGTGCATCTTGGCATTTATGATCCTGCACCTCGTGAATTACATTTATAATAATTTTGTAGGTTTATTCAGCGGTATATGTGAATACTGTCTGCAAAATGTCTTGCAAACGTAGTTAGTAGTAAGGAAGCGATAAATTCAAACATCGTGCCTGATGTGGAATTTTTACAGAATGAATAGCAAAAATGAATGTGAGATAAACTTTTTTCCTTTCATTATTTTGTGGGGGTTCTTAATGAGATAAAGTTTTTCAAATGTTTGAAACTATGTGTAAAGTTTGTTACAAGTGGCTAAGTGCTCTCATTCTCAAACAGTGAATGAATAAATCCTGAGTACTCACCCGTAATGAGCTACACTTCTTTCCAAACTCCACCACCACTTCATTGATAGGTAGGTGGTTCTTACCCACACAGTGAATCTTTGCAGACAGTAAGTGATATGTGTAGCACACTTTGTTGAAATGGGTCCAGTGATTTAGGAGATGTGGAACATACATATGTACATACTTACATACATACTTACTTACACACATACACACATTTTTACAGTATCTATGGATTTAAGAAATGCCAACAGGAACATTTTTTAACCTCGTGTGATCCATTTCAAGACGTATGTCACACTATGTATATAAATTATGTACACTGGAATGCAGACATGGTGGGAAATAGAACATTCCACAGAGTGCCTTTATGTATGTTGCAGTTATCAAGAGTCAAGACTAAATGAGTATGTGGATGAACCATTGGGGCAGATTAAAACTGTATACCAGACTGAGACTCAAACTGGGGCCTTTTGCCTTTTGAACACAAGTGATCTACCAGCTAAGCTATCCAACCACAACTCACCACTCCCATGTCTTCAATCATGCTTACATAAAGCAATTGGTAGAGTACTTAAACATGAATGGCAAAGGCCTTTTGCCTTTTGAACGCAAGTGAACTACCAGCTAAGCTATCCAAGCACAACTCACCACTCCCATGTCTTCAATCATGCTTACATAAAGCAGTTGGTAGAGCACTTAAACATGAATGGCAAAGGTCTCAGGTTCAAGTCCCAATTCGGCACACAGTTTTAATCTAAAAGGAAGTTTCAAATCAGTGCATATTCTGTTGTGGAGTGAAAATTTGCTCAGAATATGTGGATATCAGTTCTGAGAACATATTCCTTCCAGCAATATAAAGCATAAAGCTTAAAATAATCACAAGAAATTGGTTCCAAAAGTGTTATGAAGCAGGAAAAAATGCTTATCACAAGTTTTTTCACTACCCTGCAATGGTACTGGAAAAATGATGTGAATGGAGGAAAAGTCAGAATTTTCTCATAGTTGTTAGACATGGAATTCACTGGAGTTCATTGTGAGAACATTGGGAAGTGGAGTGGGCAAACAAGAAATGCAGGTAAAAATGACAGAATGATAACGCTAGTTGTTCAAAACAGAGGAGGCGTCCAGTGTCAACAAATCTCTGTTTAATACATAAACCGAGTTTCCCTCATTTTCATACCTACTCATTTTCCTCAAGTGACTCATTTCAATGTTTTTCCATTGACAACCGCTCTGAAATTTTCTGATCAAGTATGAGATTAGCATGTTTTTGGCCATGACTGAAAAAGAAAAATACTACTAAACATCTTCATTTTAAAACATGAGAGAACACAATAACATAGAACTTTACAGGACTTTGAACTAAACTTGCAGAAGCCATGCCTTTTTCTCCCAAATCCTTTTTATTATTTTGAACTTACTAGACATGAACCATTGAGAAGCACTCTGAACAGTGGAGGAATATTGAAATTAAAAGGGTTCAGCGTGTGGTACAAAATGAAATATGTGGCCTATCTCTACATTTTTGCTCTGAAAAACCCTGAAATGCATGGCAGAGGGTACTTTTTCTTGTACCATATATTAGGATTTCTTCTTGTTCCATCTCCAAATGGAGTATGACAAAAATGACTGACTGTAAGCCTCTGTATGAGTTGTAGTTTGTCTAATTTCATCTGCACTATCTCTATGGGATAGGTGTGTAGGGACTGACGAATATTCTTAGTTTTTGCCTTATAAGTTGATTCTTGAAGTTTTCTAACCAGTTTCTTACAAGGCATATGGAACCTTTCTTGGAGTGTATGCCAGTTAAGACTTTTCAATATTTTTATTACACTCTCTCACCAGTCAGGTGTTCCTGAGACCAGGTTTGATCTCTTCTGTTAAGTCGATCTGATAAGGATCTCATCCACATAAGAAGTACTGGAGTATAGACTGTACAAGTGTTTTGCATACAATCTCTTTCATAGACAAACTGCAGTTTTCCAGTACCTATCAAAAATTGTTTCCTGATATTTGTTATACCTACAGCTAAGCCTATGTGGTTGATCCACTTCATATCTCTATGCCCATTACTCTTGAACAATGGAAAATCCAGGATGAAATGTAATGATACTATGAAAAGAAAAGCTGCTAATCACCATATAGCGGAGATGCTGAGTCGCAGATAGGCAGAACAAATAGACTGTTACAATATAAGCTTTTAGCCAACAAGGCCTAATGCTAGGGTGACTATGTTGGGAAATAAATGTGTAAAAATGAAGAATAAAAATGTAGACTGTTAATAATATTTCTTTTATTTAAAAAACTAAGAGTTTCCACATTAAAAATTTGGAGGCCCTCATAGATGAGTCATATAGGGTGGTTGTTCTGTGAATCAGTTCTGCTTCCTGTTTTACAAATGGGTGCAACCTGTGTTTCCCCCAACACATGGAACATATCCTCTTCATAAGATCTTTGATCAATTATGGCAAAGAGTAGAGCTAATTCACTTGCAAATTCGGTGTAGAGCTTAAAAGGGACTTCATCGAGCACTGAGGCTTTATTGAGTTTTGTGATTTAAGTGGCTTCTCAACACCACTAGTATTGATTATTATGTCATTCATCTTTGCAATGATGTGTGTACCGAATGATGGCAACATTGCATGAGTTTCCTTTGTGAAGGAATATTTGAAAACAGAATTCAACGAATTGGCTTTAACTTTTGTTTTGTTGTTTCTAATTTGATCCCTGTCTGGCTCACACGAGTCTGGTCCTGATATTTGTGCTATTGAAAGCCTTAACCTATGACCAGCAGTTCCTACATTTTTGTAACTGATCTTGTGACTTTATTTTGTTGTTGTAGTTGTTGTTGTTGTGGTCTTCAGTCTGAGACTGGTTTGATGCAGCTCTCCATGCTACTCTATCCTGTGCAAGCTTCTTCATCTCCCAGTACCTACTGCAACCTACATCCTTCTGAATCTGCTTAGTGTATTGATCTCTTGGTCTCCTCTACGATTTTTACCCTCCACGCTGCCCTCCAATGCTAAATTTGTGATCCCTTGATGCCTCAAAACATGTCCTACCAACCGATCCCTTCTTCTAGTCAAGTTGTGCCACAAACTCTCTTCTCCCCAATCCTATTCAATACCTCCTCATTAGTTATGTGATCTACCCATCTAATCTTCAGCATTCTACTGTAGCACCACATTTTGAAAGCTTCTATTCTCCTTCTTGTCCAAACTGGTTATCGTCCATGTTTCACTTCCATACATGGCTACACTCCATACAAATACTTTCAGAAACGACTTCCTGACACTTAAATCTATACTCGATGTTAACAAATTTCTCTTCTTCAGAAACGATTTCCTTGCCATTGCCAGTCTACATTTTATATCCTCTCTACTTCGACCATCATCAGTTATTTACTCCTAAATAGCAAAACTCCTTTACTACTTTAAGTGTCTCATTTCCTAATCTAATCCCCTCAGCATCACCCGATTTAATTTGACTACATTCCATTATCCTCGTTTTGCTCTTGTTGATGATCATCTTATATCCTCCTTTCAAGACACTGTCCATTCCGTTCAACTGCTCTTCCAAGTCCTTTGCTGTCTCTGACAGAATTACAATGTCATCGGCGAACCTCAAAGTTTTTACTTCTTCTCCACGAATTTTAATACCTACTCTGAATTTTTCTTTTGTTTCCTTTACTGCTTGCTCAATATACAAATTGAATAACATCAGGGATAGGCTACAACCCTGTCTTCTTTCCACTCCCTTCCCAACCACTGCTTCCCTTTCATGCCCCTCGACTCTTATAACTGTCATAACTGCCATCTGCTTTCTGTACAAATTGTAAATAGACTTTCGCTCCCTGTATTTTACCCCTGCCACCTTCAGAATTTGAAAGAGAGTATTCCAGTTAACGTTGTCAAAAAGCTTTCTCTAAGTCTACAAATGCTAGAAACGTAGGTTTGCCTTTTCTTAATCTTTCTTCTAAGATAAGGCGTAAGATTAGTATTGCCTCACGTGTTCCAACATTTCTACGGAATCCAAACTGATCTTCCCTGAGGTCCGCTTCTACCAGTTTTTCCATTCGTCTGTAAAGAATTCGCATTAGTACTTTGTAGTTATTGAAGGTTTTACACATTGCCCTTCTGGTACCCAATTGTATTTCAATTAATGTCTGCCTACCTGTGGTGTTATGCTTTATTCTATACCTATTATGTAGTAGGTGCTGTTTGTTAAGAAGCTTTCTGATGTTGTTTGTACACCAAGCGAAATCTGCATTATTTTTAATTTTTCTACTAGGTGCAAAAGTGTTGCTGTTGAGTGACTGTAGGAGGATGCAAGAACACTTGGGCAAAATTCTTAGTTATTGTGATGAATGGCAGCTAGCTCTAAATGTAGAAAAATGTAACTTAATGCAGAACAGTATGAAAAACAAACCTGTAATGTTCAAATACAGTATTAGTAGTGTGCTGCTTGACACAGTCAAGTCGATTAAATATCTAGGGCATAACATAATGCAATGTGAAAATGGAATGAGTATGTAATGACTGTAGTAGGAAAGGTGAATGGTAGACTTCAGTTTGTTGGGAGGATTTTAGGACAGTGTGGTTCATCTGTAAAGGAGACCACATATAGGGCAATTAGTGCGACCCATTGTTGAGTACTGTTTGAGTGTTTGGAATCTGCACTAGATCGGATTAAAGGAAGGCATCAAAGAATTCAGAGACAGGCAGCTAGATTTGTTACCGGTAGGTCCAAACAACATGCAAGTATTGTGGAGATGCTTTGGGAACTCAAATGGGGAATCACTGGCGTGAAGGTAATGCTTTTTTCAAAGAGCATTATTGAGAAAATTTAAGAGAACCAGCATTTGAGGCTGACTGCAGAGCAGTTCTACTGCCAACAATGTACATTTTGCATAAGGACCATGAAGATAAGATTAGAGATATTAGGTTCGTATGGAGGCATATAGACAGTCGTCTTTCCCTTATTCTATTTGCAAGTGGAACAGAAAAGGAAATGACTAGTAATGGTGACCTGCAGAATAAATATGTGGATATAGAAATATTTCTATAGCTTGGCTGACTATTCATTTTAACTTGTGTCACAGTTCCTATATGCTGTGCTGTTCCACTCGACCTCATGGGACACAGGTGTCCACTAGTGTCTACAGGTCATCTGCTGGGCTGAAGAAGGTGACAAGCTCTCCACAAAGAGGTCTTATTTGATCAGTTTCATACTCTTTTCCTCCATTGCACGCAAAAAGTTATGATTATTCAACACATCTGACATGTTGCAACATTTATAAATGCTCCTTTGTCATATTAGGCACATACTGACACTATGTGTAACTGGATTATAATAATCATGCATCTCATAATAAATGTACCAGTAATGATGACTTGCAGAAGCAACACCCAGCCATTCTCACTTTTCTGGGAAGAACATTTCTAGTTTTTGCAAAAGATCGATTGGTCCTCAGGGTCTTCTGTTATAAGGGGACTACATTACAAAGAAATACAACATACAGTTTTGCTTTTGCTACATGTTCCCTTCATTGAACACAAAATATTTACTGGATGGCAATGTAAGAAGGCAATTCCTCACTAGACTGACAGGCGAAGTAAAGCAAGAAATGAATCAGAGGGAAAAAAATTCATTCCTCTTTCTTTTGTAATGAAACTTTGACAGAGTGTTGAGACAAGGATCCAGGGCCGATGAAGCACACGAAATGAACTGAAATCATTTAGACTCCTTTTTTAATTGCATGATACATAATGCTACTGGAAATGCTGTTAGAAACAATTAACTTACAGAAATGAGCTTCTTTAAAGGACATGAATTACAGCAGCATGAACTTGTTATTGTACTATTGTAATGCTGTGTAGAAGAGTTTCCTAAACCCAAATAAAATTGTGGTCGACAGCACGTCTATGTTTGGGTCAATTTTCTCATGTAAGTCACTTTTTTAGTCACAAAAAGGATAAACAGAGTAGAAGCTCCCAGATCCAACACTGAAGAGCACTCTCCATCTTATGATAGTTCAGGCATTTGTCACAAATATTTCATCACTTTTTTTATTAAAAAAATCAACATGTTCAGTGAAATTGAAAGGATTTGGTTTGTCTCACTTTCCTTTACAGGAGCCACAATCCTTTGATTCAGGCAGTGAACATGTAACACAGGCTGTTCCCTGGTTGATTGCCTCCTGAGTTGTCACCCAGATTTTTTTTTTTTTTTTTGTGTGGTGTGTGTGTGGGGGGGGGGGGGGGGGGGGGGGGGGGCGGTGACCATAAGTACTGTGCGTACAATAGTACTAGTTAGTGAGAAAATTACAACTAAGCAAATATGAATGTAACGTGGACAACTTTGACAGGAAAACTCAAAATAAATGAAAAAAAAATCTGACATTTTATTAGTACATTTACAGAACATAACATTTTCTTTTAATTAAAAAGTGATGAAATATTTGGTGACAAATTTATTTATTTAAATTTGTCACAAATTATTT